>NC_089252.1:128463013-128823207 GCF_963930625.1 Muntiacus reevesi
AATCAGAAAAGTAATGAAAAAGAAATAATGATGATACTTCTAGTCAAATATTTATATTTTTAATGACAATTATAATGCATACAACATTTTAGATTCATAAAAGTGAAAACTAAAAATCCCCCCCAAAGAAAGACTTATGATTTGATATGAAAGAAAGACATAGTACCTTTTATTTCATGTTGGCTTGCTTCTCGTCTTCTTTCTAGTTCTTTTCTGTCATAATTCAACCTTTTTAAGCACATAATTCCATATTGTAAACTTGTTCTGTTATTTTTTTAAAAAAAGGAGAAAACACAGTGAGTTTACTCAGTAGATGATTAAGCATAGTCAACACTATGCCTTACTTCTTTGACAATATGCTAATAAGTTATATCTGTAAATAAATTCTTTAGGATTATAGGGAAATAAAATTATAGTTATTCTAAGCACTCAGTGTTTCTAAAGAGTAAAGAAAATATTTTTGAAATAAATTAAGCATAGTCTTAAAATAATCTTGAATTTTGTTGTCCACCACATTTTTGTTTTCTGTTAAGTTATTTTAGCATTGTTTGAAGACAAATGAACATCTTACTCACTTGAAAATAACTTAAAGAGAGTCACTATTATGGAGTCAAGAAGGAATTTATAGGAAATGGTTACCCTCCTTTTCATGATGAGAAAAATAATATAAAAATATGAGTAAGTTAAGTATTAACATATAGAAGCAAACAACAAATGGTCACCAACTCCTAAGTAATAGAGAAGTATGCGAAAGGAAAAAGTCAACAAACAATGAAACTCCCTATGGAGAAGATATTGTGGATGAACAGAGAACTGACTGATCCTTAAAGATCAAGCAGAGAAAGATGACGGGGCACCATGAACATAGGATTGCTGATGAAATGTTAAATATGTGGTGATAGTGAGACCCACTGTCCAGAGTTGAGAATCCATGTCAGGAAATAAGGAGGAATGTGACTTCACATGGAGAAAGGGGTTACATTAAGAAAAATATGCATTCAGAATAATGTGGGACACGTCAAGGTGATAGAAAATTACTGGACAATTTTCAAAGGAGAAAAATATTAAAGGTTTTGATTTAAGAAAGAATGAATCTGATAGCAAAACAGGAATTGGGAAAAAGGTAATTCTAGGTAATAGGGAAATAAGTGTGAGGAATCAATGCTGTCAAAATTATGGTCACAATAGAGACAATGAAAAGCATGAAAAGAAAATCCAAAACCCAGAGATGTTTGAAGAGAAGAAAGAGGACTCAGTGACACTATACATAAAGGTTATGGTAGAAAGAATCTCTAGGCCTCAAGAATGAAGAAGATTGATTATTAGTGATTTCTTAAATGCTTAGAATTATAGACAAAGACATACACTGGAGAAGGAAATGACAACCCACTCCAGTATTCTTGCCTGGGAAATCCCATGGACAGAGGAGCCTGGTGAGCAAGAGTCCATGGGATCGCAAACATTTGGACATGACTTAGTTGACTTTCACTTCACTTCACTTAGACACAACACACTGGCCAGGCTACTCTTACATGCTGGATGCACTTCTAAGCCCTGCATTTTTAGTAAAACAATGCTGAGTTCAAACAGTTCAGAATCAGAGGGAAATGAAAAAAAAAAAAAAAAAACCTACATTAATTGCTATTATTGGATGAATTATGTTCCCCCAAATTCTTGTGTTGAAGCCCTAACCCACCCTACTTCCGAATGTGACTGTAATTGGAGATCGGGTCTTAAGAGAGGTAATTAAGATAAAATAAGGACATCAGGGTAGACCTTAATCCAGTATGACCAGTGTCCTTACAGAAGAGAAAATTTAGAACACAGAAAACTGGGAAGTATTCATGCACAGGAAAGACCACGTGTGGATACACTGAGAAGGCAGCTGTCTGCAAGTCAAGGTGAAGAAACCACCAATGCTGACACTGTTTCCTAGATTCCAGAACTTTAAGAAAGTAAATTTCTGTTTAAGCCACCGATCTGTGGCATTTTGTTATGTTAGCCCAACTAAACTAATTCAGTGGATACCAGATAATACTGATGTGAAAACCATCGTAGACATTAGTCAGCTTGAGATTAAACCAGTGGCTCTTTGCCTAATTTCTGCCAGACTTTTATATATAATGCAAAATTGTGCTATAAAGGGGATATATATATTGTTATAACAATGTCGGTCAGATGGAAAACTGAGCTACAAAGACAGCAGGTTGTCATATGCAGTCAAGTACTACCTGCTTTAGGTCAGAGCTCAGAACAAACAAGAACTCTGCCATTTGAGTAATTTTGTTTCCTTTAAAATATTTTTTAATACCCAAAACATTTTTTATTGGGCTGTGGCCAGTTAACAATGTTGATTTAAAAAAAAAAAAAAAAAACCTGATCACTGGGTTAACCATTTCTCTTATAATAATAATAATAATAATAATAACTAAAACTGGTCTACTGAAGAATACAAAACAGGCACAAGTGTGTCATCAGAAATTCTGGTATTCAACAATCTATTGCAACCACACAGAATGCAAGGGCTTAAACATTCAATGACAGAGAATTCACTACCTCACAGTGTGTGCTATAGAGCAATAGCGATATAATGTTTTTCTATTGGACATAAATCACCCACTCTATAATCTACACCTATTTGAAATAGGAAAGTATATATTCAAGAGAGCAAACATTATTCTTCTATCACAAATGTTAAACATAAGTAAATTTATCTGAATTCTTCCCTATTCAATCTAAATTTAATTCCTTCCTTTCCCCTAGACTTCTACCACTCTATCACAGTTTAATATCCATAAATGAATACAGTTTCTTGTCATCATCTCACCACAGAGTAGGATTTTTATTGTTCCTGCCAATAAACACAGTACAGAAATGCCCTGTCAAGCCATTAACCAGAACCGAGACTTTTGTGTCAACTATAAATAACATATTTTTTTTCAATTGAACTGCTTTTAAATAATGAATTCGCAATCAAGCGTTTTAATGGTTTTTAAAAATGGTATTATATTTATCTCTACTAAATTTAATCCAATAGTTTCAACAACTGTTAAAATTCAAAAGATTTTGATAAATTTGACTAAAGAATCTCAATTATTATCTTTTTATCCTAACTTTATGTCATTAACATATATGATTTTTATACCGTTTTAATTTCAGTCATTAATTAAATGTTGGACAGGATGTGAGCAAATAGTTTGCCAAATTGTATAGATTTATATTTATTTACTATAATTAACTATATATAAAATGATAATAATATAACTGACAGTTTTGCAGATGACTTACAAAGAGATCAGGCTATAACATAACATTTATGACATGGTATTATAAGAAGTGTTTTTTTACCCCCTGGATAATAAACAACTTGAAAAAAGAATTTTCATATTTTTAATCACAGCAATTTACTTCTCTGTGTTCTTACCACTGTCTTATGTATTATTCACTTTTTTTTTCCTGAAAATCAATGCACAAATAAGCAAAAGCACTGAAAGATTTATATAAAAACAAAAATGTTTTTCAGAAGAAAATTCCTTATCAAATTTTTTTCTAGCATATCCCTAAGTTATTTAATTTATAACTACATATATTTATAGTTGAAACTGATGAATTTATTCTTAATAAATATTTTTCTGCAATGAACACATAGATTCAAATTGGAAACATGAAATTTCCTAAAGATACAGGGGGGAGAAAAGATCCACACTGTATGAGAATTTTGTACTATCTAATTCTGTAAACTTTGGGCATGTAATATGCATCCAGTTCTACATTAGACAGTCCCTGCAATTCATTGCATGAAGATATTTTTGCTAAGTAGATGTACACAGATGTTTCAAAGAGCACATGCTCTATATTTCTTAAATATCTCTTTATGTTCTAGCAATATATACATTAATTACCTTTTCACTTAAATGATCTCAGAAAAAACCTAAAACCTACCGATGGAAACTATCCACCATTTTTAAATGGACGCGGAGATCTTTTTTTGTTAGGTGATCTAGCATTCTTGCATCTACCAAGCATTCCATAAAATAACTTCTGTACTGAGGTAACCCCAGGCTGGGAAGCCATTCGTTTCCAATCCACTCATGGTTCATATCTCCATATGCCAGGGTCTGTAGAAAAACCGGACACTAGAATTGTTTTATAGCAGTCAAGTTTCTTAACCAATAAAATGAGATGGTAATTGGAGGATATGGGCCATCATTTTAATTGATATTTAATTCTTTTATATATTGAAATGAAGCAGAAATTATATTTAGCCTCTAAATTTGATTTATTTTGTACAAAGTGGAAGTCTGGGTCCTTGCCTACACGGTCCTTGCCTAGAGTGAATCATTATGCTCCCTTTTGTTTTCTTAAAGTATGTATAAACATTTTATACAAAATACAGTTTAAATTCAAAAGTTAAAAATGAATGATATAAACAAAGGCTGAGCTGAAAGATCCTGACTTTGTAGAGATAGATTTATTTAATCCAACTTATTTTATCTTTATCTGTCAGCCAGTACGCCACCATTTCCTTCTCTTCAGTGCTACTCTTATATTGCGGTGGTGTAATGGCAAATCTTGACGTGAAAACAGAAACTCCAGTAAATGAAGAGAGAGAGGAGCCCGAAGACTAGAGGGCAGAATGCTGAAGCTTTCTGTGGCCTCTGTTGTTACCTAGTGAAGCATGCAACCAGAACTCTATAAAAACTGATGCAGTCTTTTATAGATATCAGTCAATACAGACTTTGTATTTAAAGAATCAGAACACGACCAAAAAGTAAAATATAATCTAATTCTTTAATATAACAATATAAACTGATCTTACCAAACACTGTTGGTAAAAGTCAAAAATAAAACCCAAATCAACCATCGCCACTAAAGCAATTTTTAAAAAGAATTATTACTCTCTATTAATTTGACAATATTTTCCATTCAGATCCTTATCAAAGTCCCAATTAGAACATGTGTTTCTAATTAAAATTGAGGTGTTCCTCTTATTTTATGTGTTCTTAAAAAATGAAATGCTTAGCAAAATAAAAACCTAATGCAGCCCTAATTTACTAAATATAGGTCCTAGTAGTATCTGGGCTTCCCTGGTGGCTCAGTGGTAAAGAATGGGCCTGCAATACAAGAGACACAGGAGACGTGGGTTCAATTCCTGGATCAGGCAGATGCCCTGGAGAAGGAAATGGCAACCTATTCCAATATTCTTGCCTGGGAAATCCCATGGACAGAGGAGCCTGGCCAGATACAGTCCATGAAGGTACAAAAAGTTAGACATGACTGAGCGACTAAACAGCTACTGAACTACTGAAAATTTTCATACAAAGTTTGAATCACATTACCTGTAACACATTAATTCTTCTAGTTTAGTAGTATAATGCAGAAGTGTTGAAAAAGGAACAGCTTCCCTACAAACATATCTGTATGTTCAAATTACAGATGTTTGGCTCATAATGCCGTCTCAATAGATGGGAGTGACTTCTGACGTGCAGTCGCAAAGCTAACCCACGTCCCTCCAACTCCATTTCTCACACACTTTCCATTACACTATAAAGCTTGTGTGTGCTCAGTCACTCAGCCGTGTCCTACTGTGTGTGACCCCGTGGACCACAGCCTTCCAGGCTCCTCTTCCATGGGGTTTCTCACGAATACTGGGGTGGGCTGCCATTTCCTCCTCCGGGGGACCTCCCTGGCCCAGGGATTGAGCCCACGTCTCTTGCATCTCCTGCATTGGGAGGTGGATTCTTTACCACTGGTGCCACCTAAAGATAGGTGATTCCAAACAAATTTTTTGAAGTCTCTCCTCTTCCCCTTACATCCAACATAAATGATTCCTGATTAAATATATTTAGAGGGTGATTTCCAAGAAGTTTACATTGTAGTTCTTTTAAAGGAGAAAGGAAATTTTCCTTTCAAAAGAAGCCAGCTGTAAAATGACAGTCATCTTCTTGATTGCAAAATATGGTGATTTAAAAAGACCTATATAGTATTAAACATAATAAAGTTGAATACACGATTAAGCTAATCTTAAACTAAGTGAAGATTTAAAATATTATGACATACAGTTTTCTTACTTTATATATTCATAGCCTACTAAATGATACTGTTTTAAAGCATATGAATTTCCTACCTGGGCCCAGCTTCCTTCCTCAGATTCTTTCTGTGTTAGCAGCAGGAAATGATTAATAAAGCAGATAAATATAAATTAATCTCAAATTAATACAGCAAATTTTTTCCTAGTAGAAGCAAAATTGTTTTGCTATTAAAATGTTAATTAGGACACAGGAAGATAAATACACAGATCCTTATTCAGATCCACAGTAATCAACTGAGGAGTTCAAGGGCGACTACAAGGGCACCTATGTAATTTCTAATTTAGGCTAATTAAATACACACATGTGATATATGGAGTTTTCATGATACATTTGATCTGGTCATTCCAAACCTTTTTAACTCTTAAAACTGTGGGATTTTTCATAAGTTATAATAAAAAAAATTTTGATTATACACCTACAAATATACAATGCACAAATGTGTATACATACATATGATGGAGAAATTCTGTACAAAGCAAATTAACGGAGTGGACAAAGGAACTACATCCCTCCAGTTAAGCTTTGCGGTAATGAAATGGGTCTCCACAACAAGCAGCAACAAATAAAACTCAATGAGAAAAGACCAAGTGCAACAAACTAGAGTAAAAATGTGATTAGTAAACAACACTGGCATTTCTATTCATCATAAGCTAAATAATCAATTTCAAACATGAATCAAATGAAAAGGTCACTAAATTAAAATAAGTTGCTCATAATAAAATGCATGGCATGCCCAACTTTGCTGCTTTAAATGAGAAATGACTATACATAATATTGTATTTTTAAAAGCTGACAATTATGAGTCACCACGAATTTCTTTAAGCATGTACTTTTAATACCAAATGGACACTTTTCATGGGGGTGATGAGAAGGAAGCTCTTTATCTGAGATGGGAAAGTACAAGAAGCTAAATGATTGCATTTAAAAAGGATATTCAATCTATACATTCTATTACAAATTTAATTGGGTTTGGTAACATGCATTACCTGGGAATATGCTGAGTTTTAAGTGATATTTGCTATCAAACATTTCCAATGTTGTGGAATAGATAAATATTATTAAATCCTTTATTACTTGTTTGCGTGTTACAAACTCTTATATTAACCACATTATGATAATCTAGTATGACTTTATTTAAAAATGTCTAAATGCAGTGAAATTAGACCATAATCATTGCATATCACTGTGTGAACATACCCATTACTCTGATTCTACAGTAAACAAAATAGCTTTTCCATGCAAATAGCAGCAAAATAATGTTTTTGTATGTTCAACAAAGCTGTAAAGACTAACCGTTTTTGCTGGAGCTGCAAGATTTTCCATTTCTTCATGGGTCACCCAAACGTTGCCTGAAGGCTAGCGAGGAGGCCCAGAGGGGAGCGGGGGGATCCACGGGAGGAAGCAGTGGTAAAGAAGAAAGGCAGCGCCTCTGTAAGTTAATGGTACCACAGTAACACCACCACGCTCTTGCTTCTATAGTGTGCAAGAGACAGCATTGCTGGCTGCTCACAGCTCCCTTTTGCTTCTACTTCAAAAGATTAAACAGAAAGAGGCATGCTGTGAAGGTCACGTGGGACAGATTTAACATGACACTTCTGTAATTATTAATCAGGAAAAAGGCTTAATCAAAATTTGCATTTCAAAGGTATGTGGCTATTGGATCCATCTTTTTGTAATCATGGAGAACTGAATAAATTCGATCTGTAGAAGAATATTTTTTCTTCAGTAAACAAAGGCACATGTGTTTTGTCATGTTATTACCAATATTTCCTTCACAAAGTTTTGATTCTTCAATGCCCTTGGAAAGAGAAAATTGGTTGCCAATACAAAGCTGGAAGTACTATCATAACCTGCCTGGAAATCAATATCAGTTTTTCCCAAATGACCTCTTCCTTTTACAGTTCAGTGAATATGTTGTTTTCCTACATTCTTATAGAGAAAAAAAGAAAGGGAATGCCATTTTGGATGTAATAAAAGGTTTCTTTTCAGTAAATATTGTCAGAAGTCACAAAACTTGGGTTACCTAATTTTTCCAGCAGTATCCTACACCATTATAGAGAAGAAGAATTGTAAAAGGGAATTTTCCCTCTAGCAGGCACTATTCTATTATGAAGTCTCATTTTCCTTTTAAGAAAAACAACCCATGATATTTGTTTTATACACCGACTTACAATTTCTAAACCAAAGTCCAGATCACTGGGAACCACTTCCCATCAAATACCATTTCCCTGGGATATCTTTATGAACATTTCAACATTGTCCAAGTACATCAATTCTACAGGTACAGTGAAATATATATCCTATGTATTACTTGTTACTTATTTTGCAAGGGGTCTCATTTTAAAGAATTGGAAGTAGCAAAATTGATACCCCAATATACGTCATTACCATAATTTTCTCTGGCCTTTTCTACCAACACAGTACCATGTTAACTTAGCTTCTATTATAAATAATGCAATTTAATATAATTTAAAAAATAATTGCATATAAACTAAATTGATGAGTATAATTCAACATATGGTAAATCTCATGGAGAAGAGAATTACTCATGGTTGAGCAATGAAACAGTAAATATTCATTATTATAAGTAAATCATATAGGCATAAAGATCTCAAAGGATAAGTATCATTTATACATATAGAATTCTCATTTTCCTGGAGTTTTGAGTATAAATGAATTTTTTCTTAAAAGATAAAACTACACAACTGTAAAATATACTTATAACACAGGAGCCATCCATATCATTAAAAGCCCCTCCCTCTATCCCCAGATTCTAAAAATGGTGCTCATTATAAACAGAAAGTTGCATGTGAATGTGTGATTATTAAATCACTTGGCAGAAGCTGCTTTCACTGACATTTTGAGGAGTGTACTCTGCTAAGAAGAGTTTTACACTCATCTGTCACGTTCCCCTTAAACTCAGTGACGACACCGCTTTGCCTGAATGGCTGTACCGTCTCTTCATCACGAGCTTCAGTGATGGTTACTCGAGAGGAAATTCATTTAAGCCAGATTGTTTTACAGTGATGTCTACAGATTCCACCTTGTTTGTGAATCCAAGAAACGAAGATCTCCCTCCTTCTGTAAGAAACCTGACCGGCATTATTTCATACTGAAATGTAGACATGCACAACCTCTTTCCTTGTGGCTCAGTTAGTCAAGAATTCACCTGCCACGCAGGAGACCTGAGTTCTATCCCTGGGGTGGGAAGATCCTCTGGAGAAGGGAATGGCTACTCACTCCAGGTTCTGGCCTGGAGAATTCCATGGAAATAGTCCATGGGGTCACAGAGTTGGACATGACTGAGTGACTTTCACTTCACTTCACATAATCTCTTTCGCAGGTTATTTAAAGTCTAAATCTGCCAGTCTATCACCTTATTCTGGAGTGAGTAGGATTCAAAGCTATGACTTAATCTGTACCTTTGCATGCAAAATGAGCATAAATCCAGGACAATTTTCTAAGGTATGGTTGGCAAACTTCACAAAGTTGTAAGTTGGTCGTTCACTTGTGCTCTGCAGTCCTACTTGGGAGGAGCGCTGCCTGCTCTAGAGTCTTGAAAACTAACCCATAAAATGACTCCTATACGACCCAACCACTTAGGCATTAGTTGAGGTTTTCAACAAGTTTATTTTATAAGCAAGCCCACGGGTAGTAAGTCAATTATTAAGATTTGTTTCTTTTTATCACCAGCTTCAAGGATGGAACTTCTAAAAAGGGTGCTTTAGAGCATGAGCGTTTCAGCAAAGAGCACATCTTAGAGAACAGCTAGAGTTGGGATGCTACAAGCAAGCAGAGGACATAGGACACTGGTGCCTTGAGTCCAAGGATAAAGACTGCAAAAAGTGGCCTGGAAAAGCATAAGGACAAGCATCATATCATTTGGCTGTGGCTTTCTGAGGGCCACTGAAAATCATTTGCTCACTGCCCTTGGTAGTCCATGTTGCAACCCCCCAATAAATGAACTGGAGAATGCAAACCAGTAAATGATTTATTTTGTATGTGTATGGCAAATACCATTTGAGCCTAGAAAATGATTTCTAAAATTTTAGTTATCTGGAAATTTACTAAATTATAATCAAGAGGTTTGACTTCTAGCAGTGCCACTTCTCAGCAACTAGGACATTTCCTAAGCTTCTCTAGATTCTACATCTGTTAAGTAGGCTAAAACTATATACTCTTACTATAAAAGATGATAATAATTTTAAATTATGATGCAATATTCTGATCCAGGGCTGGGACTAGGATAAGGTAGGTGAGGTGTCAAGGGGGCTCCATTTAAGGAAGTACTCACTTTCAGGATCATACAAATGCAAGGTCCTCACTGACAGTGAGACCCCCATTCAGTTTCCTTGGAGGTGCCTGCTAGCCTTACCTTAGCCCAGAGGCAGTAGAATATTCAGCTAGTATTATCAATTGACATCTAGAAGGGAAATTCCTAAAGGAGGTTAAGAATTAAAGCACTTACCTAATTAAATCATTCAGGAGAGAGTTATGATATAAAAATAAATATTAAAATGAGTTTAAAGGATAACTTATGAAAGGTAATTGGGGGGAAATAAGTCTCTTGCTGTCAGAAAAACGAAATAAATAAAGCAGCCAGACCTCAGAACAACCCTGAACATTATCTAGCTGTAACTTCTGTAACGACTTACATCATTTTGAAGCATTTTTTACTTTATAATTGAACTTCAAAGTAAATTAATTTGAAATTTACTTTCCACATTTAAAATGGCCTATATCCACATTTCTCCCTAATCTGACTTGATGTTTCTCTACTATAAAAGGATAAATATTTCTCATATAAGACGACTAGTTTAACACAGCTATATTTCACCTTATTTACTTAATGGTTGAGGCTTAGGAGGTTAATAATTATGTAAAGGGGAACCAAAGTAGACTGAAAGAATGTGGTGAAAAAGAAGGAAAACTGGTAGAGTGCAGGAAGCAGGAAAGTAGACTTGTCAGGAGCACAGACTATGGGGCAAAATCGCCCGGCGTGCGACCTTGGGACCAGTCACTTAACCTCTCTGTTCCTCAATCCCTCCCATTTGTAAAACAGGTATGATGAAGTACCCATCTCACAGCATTGTCTGACTCAAATCAGTTACTGCATGTAGAACACTTAGACCAGGGCCTGGCACTTAGTTCTCCACTGATGTTGGCTGTTACTGCAATTTTACTAGAAATCTCATTAAACAATCTCTACCCAAGTGAATCTTTAGTTTAATAAATGCTCTGTATTTCCCCTGTACATTGTGTTGAAGCTTATCTTATGCCCTCCATGTCTGCTCAAAATTGCTAAATTATATGTTTACCAAAGATCATTTGTTTTTGTTCCCAAACCTTTTTACTTTCACAGCACTTTTTTTTTTAATTAGGCAATTTAAGTAAATATTATATAGAGCCAAAAATTAAATAAACTTGGTTCATGTCTGAACACTAAGCTGAATAATTTGGAAAGACTAGATAAGACCAAATATTAAAACACATTATCAATGAGAAATACAACTTCAGCAAAGTCTAGGGAAGAATTTGTAAATTTCCTGAAGAATTCTACACTCACATAGCTTTTCGAGTCTCTTAGTTATCACTTTAAAAAGAAACTCAGACTTAAAAAGTTGAAAATGTTTAAAGGATGAAGCTATCAAATAAACATGATGTGAAACTCCAGGCACTGGAATTATACTAAAAGAAAAATCCTAGGGTTTCATCTAAATTTGCAAGTGACTGAATATTTACATATTTTTACTTAAGATGAAATATTTTAAAAATTTATGTATTCTTTATGATACACCCCTTAAACCAAATATTTCAATTATCAGATATCTCCATCTCTATTCTATTATATAGGAGGCCTTCTATAGTAACTATAGTAACAGCTTAGGAAAAAGAAACAGAAAGCTGGAAGATTAGGGCTGGCCTAGAGAAATAAAAAATGTAAATAATAATAATGGATGAAAACATTAGGTTTTTCTATTAGTCCATCTCATCTAAACAGAAGGAGGCAGAGTTCTGTTCAGTTTTTTGGTTTTTTTGTTTTTTAATCTAAGTATCTTGTTTTTTTATCTTAAGAATTTGAGTGAATGAACAAGGTACATCTTTCTCAGGAACCCAAACCTAAACACACGGAACATCTTGTATTATCAGAATTGTTGGCAGTGTTCTAGAAGACATGATAACATTAAAAAAAAAAAAAAAGCCAACTCCTTTTGAAATTTCAAAGAGTGACTCCTAGTATATAATTTTAGGTGATGACTTTAAAATGTTTTCATCTTCACTTTATGTAGTGGATTAAAATCACATGTAATTTTTTTGCAAAGCAAATCATATTTGAAATATATTAAAAATAAATAAATACTTTCATGTAGATAGAGTTAAAGAAATATTTACAAAAAGCACTCAGTAGATTATTTTTAAAGCAAATAGAGACAAATTCTCTCTTGTGCAACTTGTATTGATATTTAGCTAAAGGCATATCTTCTGTGAATAAAGAGCTTTTATATATTAGCAAAAAAAAAAAAATGAAAATTCCTATAATCTGATAGAAAAGTGAAAAAAGCTATGAATAGGAAATTCGTTTAAATGCTAAAATAAATAAGTATATGAAAACATTTTAACTTTCCTAGTAACTTTTAAAATGTAAACTTAAGCAATATAGTCATTAACATTGACAAACAGGGAGAAAAGACTACACAATAGAATCTGGCAACTAAGGTTCAAAAGTAATAAAAATACAAATGCCCTCTATACAAATATTGCCACGGAAATAACCACAGTCAATGTAAGAATATAACTACAATCATACTCACTATGGTACTGTATGTAAATATAATGAAAACGGCTAAATAAGCAAAATGTCCCATATTAGGGGGTTGGTTAAATAAATTAAAGGAGGTATGCAGCATTAACAATGATACTACATTACATATTTAATATTAATAAAATGGGGAAAATATTCATGTTCTATTATTGGGTTTTAAAAGTACAAAATAATATGTAAAAATAATTTATTTTTATAATATGAGAAAGAAAGTAGAATGTAAATGTCTCTATCAAAAAGTTAAGAGTGAAAATATTAATGATCTTAATAATTAACAATATATTACCTGTCTTTCAAATGTTAATTTCTCTTTGAGCCTTAATCAGAAGTGACTTTTTCCTCCTTGGAATGCCAGAGCACTCTGCTTCTATTTCACGTTAAGGAATAAAACTCTGTCATCTTCTACTAAACCTGCTTGTGAACATGTCTTCATTTTCTTAGCATGGCTACCCTCTCTCGGTAATCAGGGCATACATATTTCATATCCTGTGTAGTGGTGGGTAGTATGACTTATAAAATCATGATATTAAGATGCATATTTATTGACTATTTACAATTTGCCAGGCACTAAGTTAAGGCCTGCTGCTGCTGCTGCTGCTGCTAAGTCGCTTCAGTCGTGTCTGACTCTATGCGACCCCACAGATGGCAGCCCACCAGGCTCCCCCATCCCTGGAATTCTCCAGGCAAGAACACTGGAGTGGGTTGCCATTTCCTTCTCCAATGCAGGAAAGTGAAAAGTGAAAGTGAAGTCGCTCAGTCATGTCCGACTCTTCACGACCCCATGGACTGCAGCCCACCAGGCTCCTGCATTCATGGGATTTTCCAGGCAAGAGTACTGGAGTGGGGTGCCATTGCTTTCTGCGGAGTTAAGGCCTAGGGACTACGGAAAACTTGATAATATACTTTCTTGGCCTAGTGTGGGATGAATCAAGGAGAGAAAATTATGTAATAGCTTTTTGTAAGTATACAGAGTGATTAACTTGGGTAGGGAAGCAAACCCAGACTTTGGAGTTTGGTGAAAACTTTTCAGAGGAAGGACATTCAGGACATATCATCAGAGGGAGGAAGAATTGGAGGCCAGTGACCCTGGAGTGGGAAGAATGTGCCAGGCAGGAGAAAAAGCTTATGATCAACCCAAATCATAAAAGTTTAGGAAACTGAAAGTAGTTCTGTGTTCCTGGGATCCTGATCTGAGGAAATAAAGCCTTTGAGGTGAACTGAGAATAGATGAAGGAGGGTCTCATCAGCTCTCTTCACATTTGACTGTTCTTTGAACAACTGAGTATGCCCTTACCTTTCACAGCTTCTGATTTAAGTTCCTTCAGTTTGCTTAGACATTTTTAGAAAAATAGTGCTTAATTATTCAATTTTCCTTTAAGAAACAGGATGCTAAATATAAATCAGTTACATTCTATTTTTCATCTTTAAGTTGGGACTTCTGTTGCTTTTACTTTTGCAAGACTAGGAATTTTAAATATTTTTGTTTAAATTTGCTCTTGGGAGGAGAATGTTAACAGAAACCAGTCATGATACTTCTCTCTCAGTTGGAAGTTACTTAGGAAAACTCATCATCAGATCTGAATTCTGTTTATAGTAACTATTTTAATGGCCTTCTCAGCTTTTATTTTAAATACATTCTGAATTACTTTTTTAGCTTCAGTAGTACTTCAGCTATAGTATATAACACTTATATACATTTTAATATGCTACCAGTTCAGTTCTGTTGCTCAGCCGTGTCCGACTCTTTGCAAGCCCATGAATCGCAGCACTCCAGGCCTCCCTGTCCATCACCAACTCCCGGAGTTTACTCAAACTCATGTCCATTGAGTCGGTGATGCCATCCAGCCATCTCATCCTCTGTCGTCCCCTTCTCCTCCTGCCCCCAATTGCTCCCAGAATCAGGGTGTTTTCCAATGAGTCAACTCTTCGCATGAGGTGGCCAAAGTACTGGAGTTTCAGCTTCAACATCATTCCTTCCAATGAACACCCAGGACCGATCTCCTTTAGGATAGACAGCTTGGATCTCCTTGCAGTCCAAGGGACTCTCAAGAGTCTTCTCCAACACCATAGTTCAAAAGCATCAAGTCTTCGGTGCTCAGCTTTCTTCACAGTCCAACTCTCACAGCCATACATGACCACTGGAAAAACCATAGCCTTGATTGGACAGACCTTTGTTGGCAAAGTAATGTCTCTGCTTTTTAATATGCACTCTAGGTTGGTCATAACTTTCCTTCCAAGGCACAAGCATCTTTTAATTTCATGGCTTCAGTCAACATCTGCAGTGATTTTGGAGCGCCCCCCCCCCCCCAAAAATAAAGTCTGCCACTATTTCCACTGTTTCCCCATCTATTTGCCATGAAGTGATGGGACCAGATGCCATGATCTTAGTTTTCTGAATGTTGAGTTTTTAGTCAACTTTTTCACTCTCCTCTTTCACTTTCAAGAAGTTATATATAAGAATTTGTTAAAGTATATATTTTCTCCTAAATATATCTTAGGAAAAAGTTAAAATGGAATTTTATAAGAAAGATAAACACTTTAAAATTTTGACTTTGTGTTTCTAGCACTGGAATCTAGTGCATTGGGAAGGAATATAAGAATATATGTAATAAAATGAAGCCAATTCTCCAATTTACTGTGATGTTTAGTTCAGCTCAGTTCAGTTCAGTCGCTCAGTCATGTCCGACTCTTTGCAACCCCATGAACCGCAGCACACCAGGCCTCCCTGTCCATCACCAGCTCCTGGAGTCCACCCGAACCCATGTCCATCGAGACGGTGATGCCATCCAACCATCTCATCCTTTGTTGTCCCCTTCTCCTCCTGCCCTCAATCTTTCCTACCATCAGGGTCTTTTCAAATAAGTCAACTCTTCTCATGAGGTGGCCAAAGTACTGGAGTTTCAGCTTCAGCATCAGTCCTTCCAATGAACACCCAGGACTGATCTCCTTTAGGATGGACTGGTTGGATCTCCTTGCAGTCCAAGGGACTCCCAAGAGTCTTCTCCAATACCACAGTTCAAAAGCATCATTTCTTCTGCGCTCAGCTTTCTTTACAGTCCAACTCTCACATCCATACATTAAGACCATATAAAAAAAAGTTATATTCAAGTTAGCTGTATGCCTGAAAATTGAAATAATTTTACTTTCCTATCTTTTGCCCAGTATTTGAACTTACCTCATTTTTCCTTTTTTTTTTTTTTTTTTGTATAAGACATGGAACCAGAAAAATCCAATTAACATCAGAAATCACATTCTTTATCAGAAAATGATATAATTTGGAGAAGGATTAAAGAAAGAATGAATGTTATTTGCGAGTTTTTCTCAATGTTTGAATTTGTCATCTGGCATTCCTTTTTAAAATATTTTGTTCTTTTCTAATATTAAGACAGGGACAAAATTATGAGAGAAATAGGGATTTATAAATAAAAAGCAAACAGGTTTTAGGGACAGGTAATTCACATGGTATTTATAAAACATTAAATATTAAGGTACTTTCATTTATGAAAACCACTTAAGAGGTAGTGAGTTTAGCATTACATCTTCAAAAA
The DNA here is from genome assembly GCF_963930625.1 of Muntiacus reevesi. NCBI lineage: Eukaryota > Metazoa > Chordata > Mammalia > Artiodactyla > Cervidae > Muntiacus > Muntiacus reevesi. The sequence goes on from NC_089252.1 coordinate 128,479,477, forward strand.
GTACTGCTGCCTACAGTTCATCTCTTGAGATGCTGGATTACATTAAAAATGAAAAATCTCACGAAAGAATAAACTCTTGGTCTTGCTTGGGAGAAAAATCTAAACTTTAGAGGCTAGCTCGAAAGTCTATTTTGGTTGCAGCCTTCAAGTCTGATAGGACTCACAGCTCTTCAATTGAAAACCTATTAAAAGTAGCAGCAAGGTTAATGAAGAGCAAGCTAGATCTCCTGGGAATAATGCATGCTGACATTGACATGCTTGCTGCCACAGTTCTGCTCTGTGAGCCTGGGGAGGCTGCTGTCCGCCCAGCCCTGGGAGAGGGAAGGAGTGCAAACGGACTCACAGTTCTGGATGTTGGCGGAGCTGAAGGACTGGTTAGGGAAACCATCTCCTGGATTGCTAATCGGAGCTTTAAGCGATGTAGAGGGTTGCTGATTCCAATTTCCCTCTGGATCTCAGTGTCCGATAAAGCAGACATAATGGCACCGCTCTTCACATTGGCTCTGCAGGCTGCCACGTACCAAGCAGGCATTCCCAACCAGAGCTGTTGGATTGGGGAAAAAAATGTATCTAGATTATAACAATAGTTAACCGTTAACGCTATGTGCTAGATCGTATTCTAATTACCTTACTTGTATGAACTCATTTATTACCACAACCCCATGAAACAGGTGCTATTATTATTTCCCCCAGAGCAGAGAGAGGCACAAAGACATTAACTAATTTATTCAAAGAACCAGTTAGGCAGTAATGGAAATAAAGATCGGAAAGGTAGCCTTCAGGGTCTGCAATTTAACAACGAATTTATGAGGAATAAATGTAATAGCTGCACCTCACCAAATCTCCTCTAGAGTTTAAGGAGAAGAACAGCTACAAGCCACATTTGGTAAAGGCTCAATTAACACATTTGTTTAAAAAATGACTTCAATTTATAATTCTCCTTTGGAACTCTGATGCTTTTTATCAAAGGCTTTAATGTGGCTAAGCGACATTTCCAACCTACCTACCTATGCTATGTGCTAATTTGTATGTGCTCAATTAGATGCTAAATAGGAAAATACATTTTGGAGAATGAAATGATGGGCTAATGGAAGAGGCTAACAGTATCAGCACCTGTAAAACATTAATTAAAGAGAGTTACGAAACGAATAATGCTCTAGAAATTACGGATTCTGATTTTTCAACTTTGCTGTGAGGCTTTGGAAAGACAGTTGAATTGGTAGTGCAATGAATACAGCATAATGCCCAGCACACACGTGAAGCCCAGCGTGGATGCACTGAGTTGGAGCATCAGAATTACACACGCTTAGTAAGGAATATTCTTGCCATCCCTCTGCCCGCTCCCTCGTCGTTAGCTGTGAATAAGAAGTGGGGCACCTACTGGTGAGTTTAAATTTTTAAAAAGCTAAAATACTATGGGGGGGGTATTTTATTTGCTGATATGAACAGACTGAGCAAAAGGGGAGAGCGCTGAGAGTGAGCGCAAGTGAAGGAACAAGAGAAGAGAAACCATAAATCGGCAATATATAACGCCAAGAGCTCTAGACGAAGAATCAGAGGGCTTGGGCCTTCCCTGTCCCTGGGGAGTTGTATAAGTCCTCTGTACCTCAGCCCTATTGCCCTCATTTGTAAAATGGAAGGGATTTGGCTTTATTATTTCTAAGGCTTTGTTTTAGGCAGCTTCTAAGATGGTTCCAAATAATCTCACTTCCTGATATTCCTGCACTTGTATCACCCACTTCCTCCAAGTTGGGGCTGGACCTGGAGACTTACTGTAATGAAAAGACTGTGATAAAAGTGACTGGTGCTGGTGGTGAAGAACCCACCTGCCAGTGCAAGGGATGCCAGAGACCCAGGTTCGATCCCTGGGAAGATCCCTTAAAGGAGGGCATGGCTCCCCACTCCAGTACTCTTGCCTGGAGAATCCCGTGAACGGAGGAGCCTGGCAGGCTACAGTCCATAGGATTGCACAGAGTCAGACACGACTGAAGCGACTTCGCACACGTGCGAAAGTGATGGGATGTGACTTTCTAGGTTAGGTTATGAACAGACGGGCTTCATTCCAGCTGGTCCTCTCTGCCTCTCTCCTCTGAGCTCTTGCTCTGGGGGAAGCCAGCTGTCGAGCTGCAAGCACTCCTGTGAGATGCTCACGTGGAAGGGAACAGATGTCGCTGGCCAACAGCAGCAAGAAGCGGAGTCAGCTCAGAATTGGATTTCCCTCCAAGTCAAGTCTTGACACGACTGGGGCCCTGGGCTGACACTCTGCCAGAAGTCTTGTGAGAGACTTTGGAAAGAGGCCGTAGGTAAACCATGTCCAGACTCCTGACCCACAGAAGTCATGAGGAAAAGCAATGCTACGTGTTGGGATAATTTGCTATGTGATGATAAATAACTAATACTGATCTTTTTTTTTTATTTTAAAAATTCTTCTATGTCAAAGGGTTGCTTGCTTCTGTAGAGGAATTAAAAAGTGAAATCATTCATCCAATGTGGCCTGGGCTGTGACTGAGATAAGAGAAAGGAGACAGGTGTAGTGCATGGCTGACGACAGCATCTCCTAATGTTAGGCACAGGAATTGACCTTGCCTTAACAGATATGATTATATACGAGAAAAGATGGGATTTGAATTCATAGTTTATAAACTAAAGTTGTTCAAAATACCTAAACATCTAAATATACCTTCACTGGACCTGGATGATTTTCACTTCTTTTCACCTCCTCTATACTAAGATATTTGGAGTTCCATACTGGTTAACATTACCAATACATGGTTGCCAATACCTGGTTACCAAGGTCATTGCTGACTGTGTTGTGTGTGCTAAGTCGCTTCAGTCATGTCTGACTCTGTGACCCTATGAACTATAGCCTGCCGGGCTCTTCTGTCCATGATATTCTCCAGGCAAGAATACTGGAGTGGGTTGCCATGTCCTTCTCTAGGGGATCTTCCAAACCCAGGGATGGAACCCACGACTCTTAACTGCCCTAGCAGGCAGGTTCTTTACCGCTAGCGCTACCTGGAAAGCCCCCATCCCTGATTAGACGTTCACAAAGTTCTTGGTGTCTATAAATGGTGTGTGAAGCATCAGACTTATTTGTATCCATCACTCAGTGGGCTGTGCACTCAAGGAGGTACTAAAGGAGGTGAAAGTTAAGAGCTCTCATTCCCTGGATCACCTACCTCACTCACTGTGTTTATTCCATTTTATAATTTCAGTCACTTTAGGGAGCAGACTAGGAGCAATTTTTGTGTGCTCAGGATAGCTTTAATTAGCAGAAACGTCACTGCCTGTCATTTTTAGGCCCTTAATGTCAGTAAATCTTGGTTTTTTTTTTTTTTTTTTAATAAAGGATCTGTTCATCACTTGCCAAAATAGCAGCTAACTCTGTGAAACTGTAGCTCATTTCACTGGAGAGAAACTGCACAATGAGTTGCTCTCAGTTTTGTGATAGGCTTTCTTAAACATTTTGTCTTATAATTGATTTTTAAAATATAGTAATTTTAAAGACATATTTGGAAGAACAGCTCTGATCACTAATAAGCTAAAAAATTTCCTGACTGATATGAAAAAATAAAATAAAGCAAGACACAGGCTTCTTTCACTCAGTCCAGAAAAAAATGCAAAGCATGTTTCTATATTTATCTGTGCAAGATAATTTTTTAAACTGAAATGAGTTTTGTTGTCCCTCATTGATTAATTCGTTAGCTCTGGATCTGATTAATAATGAAGGTGAATGATTTTATAATCCTGAACCTTTTAAAACAATGGGTTCTAATTGCTTCAGCCAAGCAACAAAAGTTCATACAGTCAGTCCCTTGGTGTTCCTGGGCTATTGGCTCCAGGACATCACAGACCAAAATCTGCAGAGTCCCTATGGGGCCTGACTATCCAGGGCTCATCCAGGGATTTGTTTCAGATTGAACGTGTTTGGTTGAATCCATGGATGGGGAACCCATGGATATGGTGGACTGACTCTACTCCCCTTCATCTTGACATCAGCATATCCTAGCAGCTGCCAACAGCCCACATTAGAGAACTGAACGGAAGGGGCAGTGAAACTATTGAGAAGTGGTATGAAAGGGCCCTTTGTGGTCAAATATGTATTTTCTTCACCATCCTGGTCTGCTTCTGCTGATCAGGTATTGATTCATTTATCCAGGCCATTGTGTTGTGCAGGATATGCTAAATGTAGTTCTCATTTCATTAAAAACATTCAGTCTAGACACCGAAGGGAACAAGGGTTTGTGTATTCTGCAAAACTCCATAAATGTCTAAATCTAGCTAGTTCCTTCATGTTCAGGAATGTTCTACAAGCAAAGGAATGGCTACAAATATCTTGGATCACACAGAAGTGCTAAAAATACGGAGATGGCTCTTCTCTGTTAACTGCTGATAAGGAAGGGCCCTGAACTAATGTACTGGACAGATGCTTCCTAGCAACCACACGTGAAAGTGTCAGTCGCTCAGTTGTGTCCGACTCTTTGCGACCCCATGGGCTATAGCCCACCAGGCTCCTCTGTCCATGAGATTCTCCAGGCAAGAATACTGGAGGGGGTTGCCATTCCCTTCTCCAGGGCATCTTCCTGACCCAGGGATCAAATCCGGGTCTCCTACATTGCAGGCAGATGCTTAACTCTCCGAGGAGTGTTACTCAAGAATTGTTTCTTGACTTACTCTAGATATAAAGAGCACGGAATTTACTAAAACTTTCTTTCATCTCACTGCCTACTGCTCTGCCACAGTCACAAGAAAGCATCAGAGAAAAATCACAGCTATGACTTTGGGCCCCTAGATAAAGCAAACATTCTCTTTATAAGCTATTTCAGACTACCGGAAAAATGAAGATGTCAGGAACCTGGCTTGACTTGTCTCTAAAAATTGGATTGGATTGAGAGTCTTCTGATTTAATTCTCTTACCTCTAGCCATGCGACTACAGTGGGCCCATCCCATTGGGCAAAAGGTAATCCCTTTCTCCGAGCTTCTTCTAGAAGTTCGTGCCTGAAGTATACAGCAAGGATTGTTAGTCAGGTAATATGGGAAAAGATGGCTGTGATTATTTTTAATGACAATATTGTTTAAAAGCCCCACAATCCTTTATAAGCTTTTTATGAGTTAATACAGAATAACAGAATTCTTTCTTCCTTTGAACAATACATGCAAATCATCCGCTGACTTTATTAGAAATGAAACACTGATATCTAAAAATAATTTTCCTCAACACTGATTCACTGAAATTCAAGCATTAAATGTTAATGGACTAAGAAACTGAAATATATTATCAGCAAAAAACTTTAACCCTTAAACAAGAATGTGCCCACATATACATATTCCTGCATGCATTACAGGATCTAAGTGAAGTTTCTTCCATCTGTCTTGTCTGCTTCTCATTATTTCAATAGTAGAAACAAATGCCTGTTTATAGAGGCAGAAGATCAAGTCAGTAATTTTAGCCCCATTCAAATGATACACTTGATTTTAGTATGCTTTCTGGGTCCAGGTGGCTATCTTAGGAGTTAGTTTTTTGTGTAGACTACAACATTACTTCTCATTTGAAGGGAACTCCGAGGTACATTCACTTCTATCACTAAAAACAATGTAAGGTATAAAATTCAATAGTACACTTATTTTCATTTACAATCACTACTGGTTTTAAAGAAAGCAAAGCATCTCAATGACAAGAAATGATTGTTACTGATAACAAAAATATGTGAAGAGCCTATACAAATGCATCTTTAATCACTATCCCTACTACTGACCCTTGACATCCATTTATAAAACCAATTTCAGCTCGTTCATGATTGAAATAGCAAGTCTGTGTTTCTTTGAAACTCAAATTGATATATACCTGTCCAGGACTATATTGGAAAATATATTCTCTATTCCTTAGATACATTGATCTTACACACACATTTTATACATATTGTTTTATTCTGAATGTGTGTCTTTCATGCTTAGGAACTCCAAGATGAAGCATTTGATTACTTTCTGCTATCAATTGATTAATTGTTTATTGTGGTGGACTATAACGTGTTAGAATATATAATAAAGATGTTTTCTAACGCAAAAGCTTTCCATGTGTGCAATAGATGCTACCACAAAATGCAGTGCAACAAAGAAACTCGGAGGCAAAACAAAGATTAAAGTTAATAGCAGCTGAAAAGACACACAAATCAACTGCTTTTTCACTTCACGGGATAGTAAAGAAACGTGCGTCAGCTATTCAGCACCTGGGAAGGGGAACAGCGACACTGGCACCACGACTCCAAAGCGAAACTAGAGTAGCTCCCTCACCTGGTTCGCTGGACTCTCAGCCATCCCCTCAGGCTTTCCGAGGACATGCCTGCATTGAAAACTCGGCTTTTTGAATAGCCTAGTCTCACTGTGATAGATATATTGACTAGAAATGAGTTGAAGGGTTAAACTACAAGCCATCAGGTAATAACTGAGCACCTATTGTGAGCTGAGACCTGAGACTCACACAGACAAGCACCCAGTTTTACAGGAGATCCCTGGTTAAATGGAAAAAGCAAATACATGAAACTGTTTAAATACATAGTGCAATTGACAAATAGATGCTAAACTCGATGATGCACATTTTGAGCGTGATGTTTTGGAGAAAGGGTTAATATTCGTAGCAATGAAAATGAGCAGTGGAGACTTTAGAGGAACTGAACTGACTTTGAACAGCTGGTGGAAAGGAGTCAGGGATGACATTCCAAGCAGGATGAGCAGTAAGGATGCAGGGACAGAGGCAGGACTGAACACAGGACAAGTGCAAGAAAATTTAGAGTGGGTTTCCACAGGGCCCAGGAGCATTATCAAGAGTTGTAACGTTATATCCATTGCGGGGAAAACGCTTCAGTTATGTGACAGGTGAGTAGCATTAGAGGGGAAGAAACAAATACACATTTACACCTGGTTTTTGCTACATTTAGCCAAAAAGAGCAAGTCAATATGCACTCATCACCTAGAAAGCACATAACATTTTCACAAGGAAATTACATAAATTGTACATAAGCCATTTTTTGAAAAGTAGAACATTTCAATTGTGAATCTTCTAACGAGTTCCCTAATTTTAAAAGCGTGCCACAGGAACTGGAGTGATCCTGTTAAAAGTTAAGTCAGATAATGTAACTTCTCTGCTCATAACCCCCCAATTAATATCTGCCTCACTGAGAATAAAAGCTAAACCAGCTGTTAGGATCCATTCTACCCTTTGTTCTCTGACTCAGCGCCCATCTCAGCAAGGAACACTGGTTTCCTTGTTGTTCCCAGGACACACCCCAGATCTTTTCTGCCTCAGGACCTTTGCATCTGCTGTTGCCTCATTCTGAATGCTTGTCTCCTGTATCTTCACATGCCTTACTCTTTGTATACTTTTAAATCTTTACTCAAATGTCACTTTCTCTCTAAATGTCTCTTCCCCTCTTTCCCATAATACCGAGCAGACATTCCTTATCTCCATTCCTTGCCTTGTTTTTTCCCACATCACTTATCTTCTAACATAATGTATCATTTATTCCTTGACCTGTCATCTCATGAAAGAAAATAAGCTCAAGGGGGACCAATGCCTCAAGTACATACTCTGTTCAGAGGTGCATCTGAAGCATCTAGAACAAAGTCAGGCACCAAAGAGGTGTTCTGTACGCAGTAGTGAATGTTGAACATGTCAGCCAGTGTTTATTTACATTTAGTTGCTTCTGGTTTCAATAAACTACATCTCATAATATATTTTTAGTACATTTTTTTCAGTCACTTTATGAGAACAGCACCCATTGCAGATGATTCTAAGAGTTCAATCTGGTTTGCGACCCCTGATAGGAATCTGGTTAAGAGGCAATCCAATGAGCTCAAGTAATCCTATTCTCCTTTTGAACAGAAATTTATCATACAGTTGTTTGAGAAATCACTGGACGTTATATCCCTTGGAAAATTTTTCTTTGTGCTTTGTTACATTTAAATCACAAACACTCATAGCACAACAGCTTTAGTAAGAGTATGCAAATGTCAGGGGGAGCATGAAATTTCCTTGGTTCTGTCTCACCGCAAAGAACTGAAACGAGACCAGTGTTACAGCTCGATTACAGCTCAGAGTTTTACTCGGCTAGCAAAGGATCGTACACCCTCGAGGCACGAGGACAGGCTGACCCTAAAGGAAAGGCGAACAGAAGAGAGACCAGAGGCCCAATTTTGGCTCCTGTTTTTAAACGTTCTTTCTCTTCCCCCTGAGCCTGCCCTATGTAAACTGGGCTAGCCAGGAGGGCTGTTTCACCTGAGGTTCTCACTCCAGTCCTCCGACCTTCCTTTGTTCTATTTTCATGGGCTTTCCCCTACTTTATCTTTTAGCCACTGCCATTCTGGACTCCTTTTTCCTATTCTAACCACCTAACACAAAGATAGTGAGATAAGGGTCCAGGGGATTCTGCCCTTTGGCCCTTAGCTGGCAGGGCTAAATCACAAATAGAGGCCTCTGAACGGACACACTTGGAACTGTGAGAAACAGGCCAGACTGGAGTGGGTGACTGGCTTTTACTCTAGGGCTGTGTGTTGCATGATATTAATCCAGGTCTGCCTTTCCTTAACCCAAGGGCGGTATTAACTATGTAAAGCAATGTGCTGAAATTCTCCAAGAAATAGTTCATCTAATTTTTCTCTATTAAAAAAATCTGCATCATATGGAATTAATTTAAGAGACATATATCTGGACATGTTGGCTTGGGAGAGAGGCATGGTTAGGAAAACAAAGCAATTTGGTTACTGCTAAAATTCTTGGAAATCACTGAGTTTAATACATGGTGATCTCATGAGAGATGATTAAGCGTAAGCATAGCATTAATTGCATGAAGGCATGCTTGTGGCCATCAGATATTTTGAAGTTACTTTCAGAGAAATAGTGACCTGAACTATTAGGAAATACTAAATTTTAAAAAAGTGATTTGGGATAAACAGGCATTTTGGATACACGGGTGTCCTCTGTTCGTCCTCCTTCCTTCCCTCCTCCCTCGCTTCTCCCTTACTTCCTTCTCTCTCTCCCCATTTCTTTCTCCCTCCCTTCTTCCTTTCTTTCTTTTAGATAATCTAATATCCAACCATCCTTTCCCCTCAAATCACTTACATGTACACATCACTATAAACAGGGGCACCCATATTTGTTTTACATTTTAGAACAGATTTTAGAGGACAATCTTCCTTCTACAGGAAGGAAGATTGTACCTGTATCTTGTACCTGTATCTTTCAGGTACAAGATTGTCATTTCCTGCGTGGAAACAAAGTACTAATTGTAAGGGAAGGTCAGTTTTTTTGAATCAGAAAAACTCCTGAGTCGCTGAGCCTTTTTCAGGAAACACATTCTCGTCTGCAGTAAAGAATGCCATTAATTTCCCCAAAGGCCTCAGACTCTCTTGAGAAGGGTGTCAGTGAGTTACTGTAAATGGAATGCGGCAGGTCAAGAAGGCCCAGCGCGTGGGGAACACCCAGGTGTGTGAATAATTGGCAAGTTCATGGGGAAACGTGCAGAGGGCAGCCTGCACGCGTCACACCTGATCCGAAGACAGGAGCAAAGAGTAGGCACCCTAGTAATATCCACCACCAAGGACATATAGATGAAGGCCTGAAAATGTCTAAAAAATGTAAATCTATCAAGGGCATTTTCTGGGCTTGTAGTTCCTAACTCCTAATCCAGACTAATTTAAGCAAGGACGGTTCTGCTTGAGTGATTCCATCCAAACAGAAATGTCTGCTTCCTCCTTCACAGGTTTTATATCTTCAACTGTTTCAGTTTTGACCTCATAGGTAGAGTATGTTTGCGTTTCTTAGCTTTGTGCCTTTCATACTAAATGATATACACACGCTCTTCTGCTTTGTTTTCCCACTGTATCTTGTTTTTCAAGACACAACAAAAATGCTTTCTCTCTAAACCATCCTACCCTGGACCTGGAGGCAATATTTAGTACTTATTTTTTTAGGCCCCTCAGTACCAAGCAATTTTTCTTAGACTATCTTTAACATTTTGCTGAGTCAGAAATTTTGTTAGTTTTATTTTTTGTTTTGAGGTCAAAAACTCAACACATAGTAGGTCTATAAGAATCTAATGACTGCCTGCCTACCCTAGTCCCAGGGCAGACACAGTCCCTGATCTCAAGCTCTTACAGTCTGGAACAACTTGTAAATCAACAATTTCACTAACATGTTAAATGCTGAGAAATGAAATTCATGATTCAAAAATTCACAACCCTGAGGGTAGTGAGGTCTCCTTCTCCATATTTTTCCCAGTGTGGATGGTTCATTGCTGTCAGAGAAAAGAGACTTTATTCTCGGACCACTTAGCCTAGGAGGCTATTTTGGAACTGCCAATTTGTGATATGACTATCTAAATACCACATGGTTCCGTTTCCTCTGTCACTCAGGTTGGCCATTTCAGTCACCATCCATTTAATGCCTGTCTATTTCCATTCTTACTTCCTATTTTATCTTCTTTTACTTTGTTTTCACTGCCACTGTTCTTTTTTCTCAGGCTTGTAATTGGCCTTACTCTCCAGACTTCTTACCCTTGCGGTACATTGCCATGGAAAGTAAATCTGTAAGAACAGATCCGGTAATAAATACAATGGGCTCTGAGATGGGGATGCTTAGGCTGGATTCCTGGGGCCCTCCTTCTTAGCTGTGCGCCCACAGACAAGTCACTTTTCCTTTTCGTAGATCAGTTTCCTCACGTGTAAGATGAAGTTGATAACAGTACCTACCTCAGAGGGTTGGTATGAGAGTTAAATAAGAAAATATATTTAATGTGATGACACCTATAACTTGTACAAAAGAAACAGCCAGTTAATGTGAGCTAATTATTATTGAACTGTCCTCTGAAAACCCTTCAAGAGTTCCTCAAACCACACAATCATCAGCTTGGACTAAACCTGTTTTAGTCTTGATCTTCCTTTCTAATAGTCTCCTCTGACTTCTAATTAGACCTGGAAACTTACTTTGGCAAATAATTTGAACATGAATAATTCCATCTTTGCAAGTACCATTTTCCAGTGATTGTAAGTTGTTTCTCTTCTTTGATGATCACAATCATGAGTGCTCGCTAAGTGGCTTCAGTCATGTCTGACTGTGACTCTAGCCCGCCAGGCTCCTTCATCCATGGGATTCTCCAGGCAAGAATACTGGAGTGGGTTGCCATTTCCTTCTCCAGGGGATCTTCCCAACCCAGGGGTCGAACCCGTATCTCTTATATCTCCCGCATTTGCAGGTGCGTTCTTTACCATTAGCGCCACCTGAAAACTGAAACTGAAAGTCTCTCAGCCATGTCTGACTCTTTGTGACCCCGTGGACTGTAGCCCGCCAGGCTCCTCTGTCCATGGGATTCTCTAGGCAAGAATACTGCAGTGGGTTGCCATTTGCTTCTCCAGGTTATCTTCCCGACCAGGGATCGAACCCAAGTCTCATGCCTCAGAGGCAGATTCTCTATCATCTGAGCTATCAGAGAAGCTCTGGGATGTCTAAATCATAAAAAGTCCTCTTACTTTTGATCCATCCCAGATCCCACAATGACTCTTTCATCCTTTAAAATCTGGAAATTCATAGTGTCAGCGTCACTCATAAAGTCTGTTTCCTGCCTGCCTGCATGTGCGATCAGTCATGTCCGACTCTTCGTGACCCTATGGACTCTAGCCTGGCAGGCCACTCTGTCCATGGAATTTCCCAGGTAAGAATACTGGAATGGGTTGCCATTTCCTACTCCAAGGGATCTTCCCGACGCAGGGACTGAACTGTGTTTCTTGTGTCTTCTTCACTGACAGGCAGGTTTTTTACCACTGTGCCACTTGGGAAGCCCATTAATGGCACCAAATGCATGAGCTTCATCTCCCTCCCAAGACTAACATTCAGGAGTAAGAGGTTACTCTTGTACTGCACCATGCATCTTTGCTTGATCTAGCCAAGAGTATCTTTTGATAGATTGCTGTCTCGTAATCCATGAAAATCTCAGTGTTGACAACCATCCAGGATCCTTGATTGAAGGTTGACTTTTAAGTATTCTATGTTTCTGTTAAGATCCAACTACTTATTACATCTTAATAAGGAGTAAGAATTTTGCTTAGCAGCTACAAAGATTGGCTGCAGAAAGAGGTTAAAATGCCCTCTCTAAAATTAAATATGATATTTTGTAAATTGATTGGCTACTACCAAAGATTTTGTTCAAACTCATTTGTAGCTCATGGCAGTAAACTCACAGTCTGCCTCTCCTATAGTATTCCTCACTTCTCATCCTTGTTTCAACTTCCAAAAAGACCTTTCTAACACAAACATTTTTGTAAGGGTTGCCTTCTTTAAAAACTTCCATCCCACTTTGAAGTTTTTAAAACAGGCAACTGAAAATAAGCTTCCCAGGTGGCACAGTGGTAAAGAATCCACCTGCCAATGCAGGAGATATAAGATATGCAGGTTTGATCCCTTCAACAGGAAGACCCCGTGGAGGAGGAAATGGCAACCCATGCCAATATTCTTGCCTGGAGAATCCCATGGACAGAGGAGTCTGGTGGGCTACAGTCCATGGGGTCACCAAGAGTTGGACATGACTGAACTGAAAATAAAGGTCAAATATCTTGGCACAACTAAAAAGACCCTTGGTGAAATGGCCCTTCGATTTCTCCCAGCTTCTTTTGCTCAATCAATACTTCAGTGCTTGCTATGTTCCAAATACCTCATTCTATTTTTTTACCCTCCATGACTTTGTATATGCCTTTATCTTTTGCCTGGGACATCCTTCTTTGCATCATAATTGTGGCAAACTCACACTTATATTTCTGACTCAGTTTAAACTTTATCCTCCCTGTTAAGATTCCAAGACCTTTCCCAGGCAGAATTCATTTTCTCTTCTACACAAATATTATAACTTGTATATATTCTAGTTATTGCACTTGCTATATTTATCATTTATGCTTTAATATTGTATTTAAATGTAATTAAAATGTATTACAATTGAATACAGTGAGTAATTGAATCTATTGTACTTTCTTGTTTATATGAACCACTTCATATTCTGAGATAAAATATCATGGTTTGAAAAATTAAAGTTTCTTTATGGAGACAAATTAGGCTCTGGATATTAGGTAATAATTGCTGGCATGCATTTATCACTTACTCTGTGATAGTAAGTGACAGTGTGAAGCACCATCCTTAGGGCTTTATATGTATAAGTCATTGAATCTTCACAGCCATCCAGTAAGATACATGCTGATAGACATTTGCAGAAGAGGACACTGAAGACAGAGACGCTTGGAACAGAGTCAGTGAGCGCAGAGCCAGAATTTGAGCGCCAACAGTTTGGCCAGGGTCAGCCTCTGAACCCCCAGTTATCCTCAGGCTAACTAACCTCTCTGAACTCTACATGATCATAAAAGGAGGACAGGAGTAACCACCTCTTCGTTAAAATGAAAGGCAATGATACTCTCCCACCTTTACTTCTCCTCTCATTGTTCATTCATGTGTAGACTCACATTAATTTGACTTCTGGTAATATAGATAGTCTTTACCACCTTCACCATCACACACTTTGGTCCCCAACACTATAAGACAAAAAAGGAACCTTCCTTTTCTTGCTGTTTCCTATTAAAGACAGGTTCTGAATCTTGGCCAGAGGAAGGAAGTGAGCCCCATTTATATAATCAGGATGGAAAAGCTGAATTTGTAATTTGTTTCAGTTTAACTTTGCATTATTGTAATACAAAGTAATTCTCTGTCTGAAAAATTTATCTTTAGGGTCTATTTATTTACTGTGGCACACAGCAAGGACTTACTTATTGATATAACCAGGAGAAATAAATGACTTGATAAAACCAAGAATGAAATGTAAGTCAAAATAATTTGACAGTTGAACCTCCTTCTTAACAGTACAGTACAGAGAATAAATCTGCACGTAGTTTCTAAAAGCAAATTTACATAACTTTACACTATTATTAATTATAAAATGTATCCTGGTCCTATAAACTTCAACAGTCAAGAGGGTAAAGAAAACATGATTTCTTTGAATTTCAACCAGACAATGGGTTATAATGCCATTATTCAGAAATCTATAGCTATTGACCAATTCTGTGGGAATCAAAAGTACAAAAAACTATTTCAAATTCTGGTCAGTAAATATGAAGGAAATATAGCACCATGTCAATTTTTTTTTTTAAACATATGTAAGTTGAAAATATATAATCTTAATTAACATAATTATTCTAAATAGAAATATATTATAAATCCCAATCAACTGCTTCAGACATTGATTACCTAAATATACACATTTAGCTCCATAAAATTAAGTTTCAAATCCAACATTAACAAGGTTGACTTGATTTTGAAAGCACAGCATGCTGTGATTCTGTATGTGGGTAAGTGCAAGTGTATGTGTAGGTATAACCTATTATGGCACATATTCACATGTAGTACATATAAAAGTCCATTGCACATTTAAGGAGTGCTTTATTTAGATCCTCAGATACATGCTACATTGCTTGGAACTGAAATTATTTGAATACATAAATCCTAAGTTCATTCATGTTGAAACCTTTTTTTTTTTTTTTCCCTGCAAGCTACTTGAAATGGAGGGCACAGCCTCAGGAAAGAAATATATTTGTGAATTTGAGTTGGGATTTACATAATTTCACTCCTCATTTTATTTTGAATTTAATTACTTTCAAAACCATTAAAAAAGGTGTAAACACACACATGTACGCACAAATGTGATGGAGCAATGCAATTACTCATGCTGTTACTGAAAGCTAGAGGGGCTTGTATTTCTTTCCAGTAAACAATTTCACTTTTGCAATATACTGTGGTCTGTTCTCCCCAGTCCCTTCCTGATTGTTAAACAGGAACTTACTGGAGAGACATTGGTAAGTTTTCAGGCTTATTTGGAGGCCATTTAGACTAGATTGCTTTGGTGTTTCATCTAATTTTGAGCCCTCTTTAAATCAGATTTGAAGTTTATAGTTCTAAGCTTCTGAGATTATTTTTTTCTCATACTCTTGTATTAGGAAGTTGGCAGAAAGTACAGATAATATAAGTAATTCACTCAAAGGTATGCAGAAAACACATGGAGCTTAAAGTTTTGTCTTCTGTTCCTAATTCAATATTCTTTCCACCTCAAATCTTCCCACATCTTTACTATGTTTGTACTATCTTCTCCTGACATTTAACTTCCCGAGCTTCCTTTTAGTAATTGGACCAAGGAAATGATTTTGAGGTCTTAAAATGTTTAAATTCTAGGACCATGTGCAAGACAAGAAATTGAATTTTAGAATTAAAGTAATTATATCAATTTCTTAAAGTCCACAGATATTGATGTATTATGAACTTATTAATTTTCAATAAGTCCACAGATATTGATGTATTATGAACTTATTAATTTTCAATATTTCATTCAAAAAGAAAAGGGAGAATAAAGTTTTATTTCTTGGCATTATTTTCCTCATGAAACTTAAAATCATTAGAAAACAGAAGGCCACTATTACATGATGACATGTAAATAATTCTTCAAAATTCAGTGTCAGAGTATTCAATATTTTAAAAAAGTAAGGTCTTAACAACTTGCATTTGGCCAATGTAGTTGAATAGTACTCCAATCACAGCTTGCCTTGCATTTTCAAGAACACTTCCTAGAGCTTTCCTTAATATCATAAATTATCCTAACTTAAGAAAACATTGCATTGTTAAATAATTAGTAGTGGTAATTATATCTTAAAGTTAGACTAGGAAAAATATAACAAATGTAAACCAAACTAATAAACAAAGCACATGACCTTGTATTGGTATATAAAATATACACATTGCCAATTAGTGCCACTTTCCATAGCTTCCTGAATAATTGCATCTCATTGGAGCTGATTTATTTGCTCCCTCAAAATGTCTTGCTTAAAGTGTAAAAATCAATACCTCTCTCCATCTAGTGCTTTATAGCTCATCATGTTGTCCATGTGGGCATTTATAGAAATGTAATCCTTTATATTATGCATAAACTGGAGCCTACTTGGTTTTAGAAATAAATAACATATTCTAAATTTAGTTCAAAAAGCAGGATTTGAAATTTGGAACAGTCATCTTAGTAATACACCTTTCAAGGCTTTAAGAATTAACTCGTAGTATAGGAAAACGGGGGAAAGAAACGCACAAGACCAAAGGGTGCAGTCAGAACCAAGGATTACTTTGGACTTTAAATGTATAAGTCCTACTGGGGAAGATTCAGCATTTAACCCTCTTCATCTAAGGGCAGTTCCAGTAGCTGACAAATACATTCATCTCCTGAATATAATGCTGGTGGAGAACCACAAAGCATTTCAAAATACACAGCCAGAGTCAGTCATGCAGCACAGTCAAAAATACCCAAGTGACCTGCAGCGATTACTTAAGCCTCCCTGAATGCCACACTAACCCCTAGAGAGTGGCTTGAGAACTAGGGAAAATGTCATCTGGATTGTCTTTTGATATGTGTCTAGTAGAACCGAAGAAATTGAAGTGCCTGAAAGGCCAACATGATTCATTTAAATGTGAACATTTCTCTGAACCAATGATTCCTTTTATGGTTAAGAAAATGAATACACTTCCCAATTTTCATTTTAGGTCAGAGGCAGTGCAGCTTGTGTTACAACTGAAAGGAGAAATACTAAAGATAAAAGAAAAAGAGGATGGTGCTGAAAATAAACATGTTCAGCAGCCACTGTGATTCAACTTACCCCGATGTGCTTTTCATGAGATGAAGGAGGACAGATGAAAAAGAAAAGCACACAAATGTTAATGGATACATTTCAATCCAAAGAAAGCCATGGAATAAAACAAGAGCATCATTTCAGATGTGCTGAAGCTCAGATACGAGAAAGACATGGTGTTCTGTTTTCTTTTTTGTTTTTTTTTTTTTAATTTCACCAATACACACATACTCACTGCATCCAAAAGCATAATCAGGCTGAAGGCAGTTCTAATAGTTGACCAGTAGTCTGTCTCTTGAAAATGAGCCACTCTGAAACATGCATGACCACATTTTCCCAGCCTGTAGTAAACCCCGGGAGGAAGTCAGACAGCTTGTTAAAAAATATTCTTCACCTCGGGCCACTCAGGTTATTTTACAAATAGAAGCAGAAACCTATTAAGTGGTACTCGGGATCTCAAACAGATTTATAAGCTTAGAGCTTAAGAAAAATACAGCAGGCTTCTAGAAAGGCAGTGACTCGAAGAAAGCACTAGCTTGAGGGTGGGACTATCTGGATTCTAGTTCACATACATGGTTTGGTCAAAGTCACTGGCAAGGTTCTGATGTTCAATCTCCCGAACTTAATTTGAGGCAGGAAGAAATTTTCACATCCCAGATTCATAATTTTATTATGACATTACACAAGTGCTATAAAATAATAATAATTATGTGCCAGTAATCAGGCCATGAAAAAGTTCTAAAAAATTCTATCACTCTTCTCCTCTTGCCACACTAACTCTTCCTCCTCTATTTGAGCGGGCAAAATAAAGTTTGAGCTTGTGCCAACTGGGTGTCTTTAAGTAGACACATTTATTTATTTGGACAGATGTTGATAAACATTACTCTGAGGGGGGAAATGAACTAGATTAGTTCACCAATGTTACCAGATGTCATCACAAAAATGTTGATTTAGTTGTGGGGTTTGAAGTAGCCCACTTGTTCCCTGGGTAGAGTAGAGGCACTGGGAAAATATGGAATTTAAATAACCCAATAAAAAGTCATGAGAATATTATTTTAAATTTTTATAAAAGCATAATAGATTCTTAGAAAAATAAAATTTACTACATAAAATATAATCAATGTAACAAAATATGAAGCAGATATTCCTATCTAAGAAATGAGGCAAGTTAGAGAGTTCCCTTTTTTTTATTACACAATCATTATAAAGAAAAGCTGGAAGTGCGATGAACACTCTGCACGTGCCTCCTCCAAACGCATTCATTCAGAGAAACTGTATTCTTTCACTAAATGTGCATTTTGGAGAAATGCATGTTCTTTGACCTTAACTTCAGAACAGCTGTGACAAGTTTTTAAATTTTTCACATAAACAAAAACATAGCAGTCCTTACAAATTGGCATCGCAATGTCCTAAGAAATCTAAGGCATCTTTCTTGCATCATATATGCAACAGAAAGAAAATTAAAACCCAAAGAGATACATTCTAGGTGGTTAGAATGATTTTCCTGTCAACATACCTGTGAACTCTTTGATGAGTTTTGAGAAAAAAGCAATTTCTGAGCTCTTCATGAAAGCTATTTTTCATGAAGTATCTGGGGCCAGTTATTACTGTGGACAAAATAATCCTCGGCCCACAAGTGACCTGGGCACTGCTCTCCAATAGAGTTGAATAAATCTGTACACAGTGGAATATTTTTCACATATTTATCATTTTTAAAATAGGAAATATGTACCAATAGAAATACCCTAAATATAAAACATAAGAGAAATTGTGAAAATAAGCAGGAAATACAAACATATGACTCAAAAAGTATCACTTAAATTTCTAATATATTTATCAGTGTGTGTAAGTTATCTGACTTCTCATAGTTTTTACTAACTTTCTTCTCCTCCACAGCCAATTAATTTAAAAGCAATCTTGACTAGCTATTTCACTTTAGAATTAAGTATTTCAGCTCACAACTTTCAAAAAGACATGTTCTGCAAAGGACAAAAAGCTGTAATTATAAATGACTCTTAAGAGAGTTTGTGATAATATATTATAAATTCATATCAGAGGTAATATATATTTGTGGTGCTTTTGGTCTAGATAAAGACAGTTTTCTTCTTATAAAAATTGATATTCTTTTCTTCTTTTTTTTTAATTGATATTATTTTCTATATGCAATTATTTACAGGAACATATAACTTATTTTTTTCTTTCTACTCCAGATTGTCAAAATTATGAGAATACCAAGAGAGAATCTGTCAAAAATTAATCTTCTTAAGTTAAATACCACTGTAGTATATAATAGACAAATAACAATTTTTCACTGACCTAGAAAAAACAGATTTTAAGTTACCCTTTAACCAATAAGAACAAGTCAGTTACTGGCACAATATTTTCCTTGGGAACATCAGCATACATCCACACACAAACAAGATATTATCAACTAACATATATCTTACATTCAAAAACAGGATTCTTAAATGCTTAATTGCCTCACTTTAATCTTCTAGATCTTCCACTGAATGAATGGACCTTCTATTTATAAACTAGTTAACTTTGAATGTAAAATTTCACATTAGAAATATTAATAAAATGAACTTCATATGTGGAATGTAGTTGCCTTTTGCTTCTTAAAGTTCAAATTGATGACTCAGAAATTTTAAAAATCAATTGTTAACACCAGATTGAGGAGTGAACAGGTAGTGACTGAAGTAAAAACGTAGAATGAAGAAGGGATTTCTTTTAATAGGTGAAACTTGAGAATCTTTAAATGCTGAAGATCATAAGCCAGAAGAGAGGAGGATTTGAAGCGAATTTGAAGCACAAGTGGTAAACTGGCAGAACCGGACAGACAAAATCAGCAGGGATGGTCTTAAATGAGAAGAAACTAACCTAGTTTCCTGTGTTAACGCAGGATGGGGGCGAGAGTTAGCGTGAATTCAGCAGCAAATAATTCAGAGGGCCGAGATGGTCTCTTTATCTCTCCCTCTAGAGTAGAAAGTGAACGCACGTGCAGAAGATACAGGTTTGAGGACAGTGGAGGTCTCTGACAAAAGTTGCAGAGTAGAAAGAAGACTGGTGACAGAAAAATACTGGGATTACTTGGCAGTGTTGAATTCCCACACGAAGCTGATTCAAATTCCCTTGCATTAATTTTCTCTTGTAGCACTCAGGTAACCCAAACAGAGCCATGGAGAAAGAAAATTCATTGGTGGCTGTAGTTAAGATATGGACATAACCAAATGAAAAAGAAATGATGGGTTTGGAATTTTTGAGCATGGTGAAATTATGGTCATAGAATCCAAGCGAAATAGGGAGACAGGAAAGGACTGAATTCAGCTGATGCACTAAAAAGTGATAGAAGTTTTTAAAAAGATGATAGTAGAAGAAGTTGATAAAACAAGCTGAAAGGAGGAGATAGGAAGGAATGATATGCACAAATTAGTAACTTTTGAGTAGGGGTGATTTGGAGATAATGACAAGATTCAGAATATAATATGGGATGTGTCTGACTTGGAAGAGAGGATGACACTGGAAGTAATGAAGCCATGAACTTAAAGGTTAAGTTGTGAACAGTTGATTTATGTGGATATGAGCACCCAGGGGTGATGGCAGAAATTGCATTATATACAATGATGGGATATAGATAAAAATAAATAGCCAAGCACATTTCTAGCAATTCTTATAAACAAAAGAAAATGATTCAGAAGTTTTAAGTATGGCTTATTGTACTTCTTCAGAAATAATTTTTCTTTAAAGTCAATATTGAATCCAAATAGCTGAAGTATTTAAGACTCTTTAAAAGAGGTTGATAAATCTTTATTTTTTCAAAGATTTTGTTATTCTTTTGCCTGTGATTATATCCCAGTCAAGCCCCAAATTAAAAATTTAAATATGTAGAATCTGAAATAAATACATTTAATTGTATTCTATATATATATATATATATATATATATATATATATATATATATATATATGTATCAGTCAGTTCAGTCACTCAGTCATGTCAGACTCTCTGTGACCCCATGGACTGCAGCACGCCAGGCTTCCCTGCCCATCACCAACTCCTGGAGCTTACTCAAACTCATGTCCATCGCATCAGTGATGCCAACCAACCATCTCATCCTATGTCGTCCCCTTCTCCTCCTGCCTTCAATCTTTCCCAGCATCAGGGTCTTTTCCAAGGAATCAGTTCTTCACATGAGGTGGCCAAAGTATTGGAGTTTCAGCTTCAGCATCAGTCCTTCCAATGAATATTCAGGACTGATTTTCTTCAGGATGGACTAGTTTGATCTCCTTGCAGTTCAAGGGCCTCTCGGATCTTCTCTAACACCACAGTTCAAAAGCATCAATTCTTTGGGACTCAGCTTTCTTTATAGTTCAACTCTCATACCCATACACGACTACTGGAAAAACCATAGCTTTGACTGGACGGACCTTTGATGGCAAAGTAATGTCTGCTTTTTAATATGCTGTCTAGATATATACATCTGTGTGTGTTCAGTCGCTGTCATGTTCAACTCTTTGTGACCCCATCAACTGCAGCACGCCAGGCTTCCATGCCCTTCACTATCTCCCAGAGTTACTCAAATTCATGTCCATTGAGTCAATGATGCTATCTAACCATCTCATCCTCTGCCAGCCCCTCCTCCTTGTGCCTTCAGTCCTTCCCAGCATCAGTTTTATATATATATAATATATATATACATGCATACATATATTTTTTGGATGAAAAGTCTCTTGTTATCTATTTTTTTCATAAAACCCTGTCAATAGGATATAGGTAATCACTGACCTTAGAAATGTGGAAACAAAATGTAGAGATGCTTGCTTCTGAAAGGCTAACTTTAAATAACTATAGGGGAAAAGCACATCTTCAAAGACCTTATAAAAATACCATACAGAACTAATATAAGATTCTACACTGTGGAAATAAATATAGAGAACCCCTTTTAGATTAAGATGTCAGTGAGCATTATATTTAAATGTACCTTAATTAGTCACTTTTTTCTTTCAACAAAAGAACTTTGTCATCCTTGCTGTTAGACACTGACTTTGAAAGCTTTTTATTGGGATAAATAATGTTAGTTTGATTCAAGCAGACATTTACATTTCTTACATAACTTATTAGTAATCATTACTATACTTATATCAAACTTTGGTGATAGTATGTGTGGCTAATTACATCAGAACAAAATCAACTTTATAAAGTAACTGCACTATTTTGAAATTACCTCCATTTCTCATTCTTAAATAAGTGTTTCATTTGAATACATTTGTAGCCTATTTGGAAGGATGGGATGGGGTCAGATAAGAAGCTAATTATTCTCTATGGAAAAAACTATGCTTCTCTTTTCAGAGTATAGAGAGAGAGATTCTTTTCTGACTCCCCATGGAGACCATTTAAAATTAGATAGGGTACTTAAGATCCAGCTGAAAGTTTGGACTACATAGTTTTTAAATTGCAGCCTTATCCTGAGATTCTAAATAATTCAGAGAAAATAGGGCTCTGAAGGTCTGCACTTCTGTATACCACAGTGCTTGGAAAGCTGTGTTTCTTCATGTGTGGAAGCAACAGCATTTCTACCTCAAAGGCTTTGTGAAAACTAAAAGACACAATATGTGTAAATGTATAGAACAGTGCCTAGCATACTGCACCTACTCGATGTGGTTATTAAACATTTATTACATAAAAAGAAGATCATTATTATCATTACCACACAAAGGATGAGGAGGAAAACAGAACAGGATATACACACACAAGGAGACAGAAGTAGTCATAAAAAAGACATAGATATTAAGCATATTAAGAGCAGAACGTGCAAGATGGGAAGTAGAAACAAAGGGATAGATAGGAAGCAGATAATGTGGGGATTTCTGGGCTATATGAAGGCATTTGAGATTTATCCTAGGGA
Source organism: Muntiacus reevesi (assembly GCF_963930625.1). Taxonomy (NCBI): domain Eukaryota; kingdom Metazoa; phylum Chordata; class Mammalia; order Artiodactyla; family Cervidae; genus Muntiacus; species Muntiacus reevesi. The sequence continues at coordinate 128,502,069 of NC_089252.1, forward strand.
TGTTAGGAAATGATTGAGGGATTTTAGGCAAGCTTAGAAATAATGATTTAGATAGATTTCTTTAGCTGAAGTGTGAAGAATGAATTAGAAGAAGGCAGGACTAGAAGTACAGACATCGTTTTAGTATGATGGCCTGAGCAAGAAAAGAAGAAAATCGACAAGCTTGAGAGATTTTAAAGTGCTAGAACCTAGAGCCACAGGGAGGTGACGTGACCTTGTGTGGAGGCACAGACGGCAGAGCGAGGATAAGGCCGGACGAGGGCAGAGATGAAGCCCTGGTTTCCGGCTGGGTTAGTGTGCGGAAGTCGCTGCCCTAGTTTCCGTTCCACATTCTTAGGTTTTGTTCTTCTTTTTCCACCCAGATTCTATTTATGTGTTCAGTTATTCAGAATGCATGTCTTGAGTAGCTACACTGTGCCAGGCACTGCCCTTGTTTAAAAAAGCGGAGGTTCTCTGAGTCCAGCTCTTTGAATTATGTAGAGAAACACAGGGCAGGGACAATTTGAAGAGCATGTAATTCAGTTTCTCAACTGAAATCCGAGTCCCTCATATAACAATCTTGCCACATTCATATGCTAGGCAGGTCTATGTTAGACATAATCACGAGAAACAGCTCTCTTTCTAGAAAGGGGGTCAATTCTTTCTTCTCAGATCTGTGATTGTTAGCAGTCCTCACTTATACGCAGCTCACATTTATCTGTTAACAGCCTTTTACTTTGGGCCCAAGATCTTCTCATGCAGCCAAAAGAACACATTTGATTGCTCTTTTTTCTTAGGAGCATCTGGATCTTTGTTATCTACACTCCACATATTCCTAATTGTTTCCAACACTTCTTGAAGGTGTTCAGTGTCATCTTGCTATGCTGATCATGTTCTTCTGAATATCTCTTGTTTGAATATATCTGCTTCAAGCATATTTCCCAGAAATTAACATAATATCCGGCTATGCTCTGGTCAGTGCATAGAATTTTGGCCTTATCAGTTGCTTTTTGGGTACTGAAAATCATTAATATCTTTAGCAGGCATTGGCAATTTGTCTTTTTTTGTAGAAACATTTTTCTTAGGAGTTGCAGTTAAATTATACATATCTGCCTATACAAAGGCAATCAGCATGTATGAAGTTGGATGCAGATTTATTAACATATAAATGACCCTGTTAAACTTCATCTTCTTAGATTTGCATCTCTCTTCAAATGTTTCCCTTAAACAAATCATTTATCTAAATTTAACTATGTCTTCTAGCTTCATGCTTTCACAAATATCATATTCATATTTAAGTCAAATATTAAAGTGCTAAGTCCACCAACTTCCATTTCACTCAGTTATCATGAATTCACTTATCCAGCCTCTGTGATTACAATGATCCCACCAGTTATGTTTTCATGTTTTCAGCCTCATTCCAATCTTATGTTCGTTTAGAAAGTAATCAAAACACTTTGCTGAACTCAATATGTGGTATTTCTACAGACTTTTTCTCATCTACATGTATAGAAAATGAAAAGTTCAAGGACATAGTTTATTCTTAAGGAATTCCATTTGTTCTTAGTGATTGAAAATCCCTTTCTTACTGTTCAAAAATAACCTATTGGATGTTTTATGTTTATTTTGAAAAACTAACCAGTCTAAGCAGGGTGTCAATATATAGTCTTAACTTGGAGAACATCCTTTAAATAAGAATATTAAGTGGTTTTAGGCATATGGCACTCTTCTCATTCTGCTCAAAGGCCAGAGACTTAGAGAAAGGATCATGGACACTGAAATACTAAAGTGCAATAATCTGTTTTCATGACTGTCTCTCTACAAGCTCGCTGAAGAGTAGAACTGTATAATTCAAATATCAGTCACTTCTGACACAGTTCTTGGAAAAAAACAGGCACTAAGGAAATGACTGAAAAGTTATCATTTGTATGTTTCATTAATCCAGGGCTTACTTCAGTCAAGACTGTCTTGACTTACTAAGTCAAGACAAATAATATGGATCTTTTTTATAAAAGGAGGTCATTTTTCTGGTACATGTAACTATCTTGAGTTTTCACTTACTATTTATTAATTCTTATTTTATTCTTTTCATTTTTCATGGGCAGAAAATACAGAGGCTATACAGGGATTCTGATTCTATTGATACTGACTCTGTAATCTATTAACACTGCACCATAGGTTCATAACAATATCCCTATTTCTTCCATGTTTTTTTCCTTCCTCCAAGAGGGCACACTGGTTTTCCTTAGATTTATTTTTTTCCTAACAAATTTCAGTAGATTTGGCCTTTAGCCTTTGGCTATTATTATTTTTTAGGTTCAGGGAAGCCTTAGAATTGTTCACGGCTGGAGCTTGGCAGGACATGCATGATCAGATGGTAAGGCAATGATAGCTCTAACTCAGTGCAGGCAGAGAGGGCAAATTTCTGGAGTTCAAAGCTGGAAACTGAGATATATTTTCCCAGATAAATATTGAGAACACTGGTATTCTGAAATAGTCTACTTGATTAGATCTTTTTGTGTTGATTGCCCAAGAATGTCCCCTTTAACCATGTCTGTGCTAAAGGAACATTTGACTATAACTAATTGATTCAAGTACAAATATCTCTTCCATATTAGGCCAGTCAGATTCTTTCACCCAGGAGCTTAAAAATGTGAAATGGAAAAGATAAGTTATTGACAACACTCTAGAGAAACATTTTATAATCTGCCATGGTTGAAGTTTTAGAGTGGTCCTGGCTCTGTTGTTTCTCTAATTTCTGAGACATTCTAATATCCTACAAGTGAATTCCTTTTTTTTTTTTTTTACTTTATTTGGCCAAATTTAGTTTCTATAACATTCTTCAAAACATATCTTTGAGGAGGGAAGCAAAGACATTTACCTTCCATATATATGACCTTACTTAGATGGAAAAATGTATTCAAAGCTTATAACAGATGTCTTACAGATTAACCTCTGAAATACAACTCATTTTATAAGTTTAACTTGGCACATAGGTACTTAATAAATATTTATTAAATGGAAGAGTGTTGTGGAGATTCTGTGATACCTTTAGTTATGAATGTTTTCAGTGACATTTATTTTGCTTAGAGATATGCAAGCTTTGAAACTTCTAAATGCTAAAGATTAAAAATGCCAAGTCTCAAAACACATTAATGTTAATGCACTGAAGAAGACCCTTAGGATTGCAATAGAAATAAATTAACTAAATCTATAGAGCTTCACTTTTAAGTCTTTGATGTTCTAACATAAAGATTCATTGGTAGTGATTAACTGTGACTGTTATGCTCCAAGGAGAAAACTACTTCTCTGGAGGATGCTGCTGATTGCCAAGTTGGAATGTTAATTTCATTTAATGATGTTGAAAAATTGATTTCAAATACGGAATCCATATTCACTTTGTAGCGGTATCCATTTAAGAGAGCATAACAAATCTAACATATAATAATATATTACTTATATTATAACTAAAGATTAAAAATGATAAATTAGTATATTAATATTCATAAAGTATCTTCCAATTTAGTCTCAAAATACAGATTTCAACATGCATATATGTTTTAATAAAAAATTATACAGTGTTAAAAATGCAGGAGGAAAACATTAGCGGATAAAAAACATACAAAAATTTAGGATTTATATTTCTGGAGCTCAGTAACTATTCACTGGGTAACTGTCGATTTTAATATGCTTACTGACTATCAAGAGTTGTCATGAGTGTTAGACAAGTTATTACTACTGAAACAGACAACTTCTCTTTAATCTCGTCAGTCTCTGTAAAAATAAGCTTCTTAGAGTCGAAGTTAAGCCTAGAAATAAAAATTTTTTAAGTCAATATATGTAAAACAGTCTAGTCTAACAAGTCTTTAGATTGAAAGCATAAAGTAGAAAAATGAAACATAGAAATTATTTGAATATAAATGTATTATGACATTTCTGAACCTCAGGATTAAGTGAGAAATAAAGCTTTCAGGGAAAGAGAAGGGAAAATCCTATATGTTATACCACGAAACAATGACAATCAACTGATGTTAGACATAAGTGGAAGCCAAAAGAATAATATGTTTAAAGCATTGAGGAGAAATTATTTTAAACTAATACTTTTATAATTTTCAATTGATTTAGGTATAAAATATATTTAGAGATCTCTAAGGATATAGGAAGTTTGTCATAAACCTTATCAACACATTTATAGAGATGGTAATATGGGAAATTAGCAGCTAAATATGTTCCAGGAGGAAAAAAAGGCTAAGAAATCTGAAGAGGTATTAATACATATAACGGATATTTCTAAAGCTCTTTTTTAGGCAAAGATGCTAAGGACAAAATTTCATTTCTTTTTTGGTGAGTTCATAGCTATTGATTATAGAGTAACGTATTTATGGCATCATAATGATGCAAATGCTATTTTTAAGAAGAAAATCCCATGAACGGAGGAGCCTGGTAGGCTACAGTCCAAAGGGTCACAAAGAGTTGGACACGACTGAGCGACTTCGCTACACTACACAGACCTTACACTTGTACATCCTGGAAATGTGTGACTAGCGTTTCTTTCTTTCTCTGTCAAGTGACTTTAACTTGGGGGTTCAGTTTTAGGAACCTCCTTTTATTTCCATATACCTAAGCCGTGTTCTAACAGCCGCATCAGTAACAAAGCTGACATTTTGATCTCTTGTTGTCTGACTCCTCTGTTTATCAGCAAATAAATTCTAAACTTTGGCAAAGAACAGAGTTTCTATTTACTGGGTACTAAAACATTAATAACAACAACCAGATTCTAAGTGAAGTTCAGGGAGTTAGGGAGTCAAAGAATATTTCTAAATTGAGGTTTTTGGTGAGCTAGGCCATGTACATTTTTGATCTTGCAGTAGCTTCTTTTAAAAGGTGCAGTTATTTTATTGAGTTGTGTGGTTGACTTTAACTGGCCATCCTGTGAAAGAAGGTTTAGGGTTTAGTCTAAAACTTTTGCTGGAGAGTTAAGAAAGGGAAATAGGTTCTTGAAGATCGGGATGGAAGATATAAAAGGGAAGAAGTGAAGTTCTCAGGTCTAGTCTGAGGAATGGCAAAGATATTCAATTGATACTAAATTAGAAAAGATGCTTGCCATCCGTTGAAATCAAATAAAGGATGATAGAAAAGACCTCAGATATCAGTGACACATTAAGAGAACTCTGGAGAATCACAATTTTAATATGGAGACATATTGAAAATAATAAATGACTCAATCCTTTAAGATTGGGAGAACTATATCACAAGACTACAGAAATGCTGGTCCAATTTTAAAGGGGAAGACTAGACAAATTAATGTGAAGTACCCTGAGTATTAATTGGAAGGACAGATGCCGAAGCTGAAGTTTCAATACTTTGGCCACCTGATGTAAAGAGCTGACTCACTGGAAAAAAACCCTGATGCTGGGAAAGATTGAGGGCAAGAGAATAAGGGGGCAACAGAGGATGAGATGGTTGGATGGCATCATGGATTCAACGGACATGAGTTTGAGCAAACTCTGGGAGATAGTGAAGGATGGGGAAGCCTGACGTGCTGCAGTCCATGGGGTTGCAAAGAGTCAAGACACATCTTAGTTACTAAACAAGAGCTCAAAGAATTACAAGATGAGTTTCAGTTTGACATATTACATGTATTCCATGTAAGCCGGCTGAGGAAATTTATGGAATTGAAGCTTTAAAGAAAAGTATAATAAAGATAAGATATAATAAAAATGAACCAGGCAGAACAACAATAGGTTGACTTTAGACCTTCAGGTTAGATGCTATTCTGAGGGAAGAATAGCACCAGTGTGATAATACACAACTCAGGAAGATAATACTCAACTCAAGAATTTTTAAAACAATGAATGCTTTAGCAGATCTCATATGCTTGATTTCCTATTTCTCATCATAGGACAATAGCAAGAAATAGAAGAAAAACAAAAGGCTGCACCAGAAAGCAAAGCAAAAGCAGAACAAAGTAGGAACACAGACCTAGTAAGATGTTTTAATCTATATGACTTTAGCTGCTGGATGGTAAGTGTACCTCAAATTAGACCTTTGTCTGGGACTGCCAACATTGTAAATTTCTGAACTTTACAAGCATTTGGAATATCTTGAATGCTACTCTCTGATTTCTCTCCCATATGGTTTTTCAAAATGTGTCATAAGTAACTTATTTAAAGATTTCTCTCAATTAAATTTAAATTCACAGATTGTCAATCAGAGATACCTGATATCTTAGTAAAGTTAAAAATAAGACTTTCCAGCTGGGCTATTTCCACAGGGAGACTAATGAAATGAATCTCTGATACGAACTTTGGTAAAGTGATCATAAGTATAAATACTGTGTCCTGGACACATCATTTGGCTTGGTCATTGGATAGAATGTAGAAAAACAACTGATGGGAAACCATAGTCATTGCAACCATGTATGTACAGACTATAGTGTTTAAAAATTTGAAATTTTTTTCTCCATTTTTTTTGTGTGTGCACTTAAAAAAAATCACTTGAATTTTTTTTTCCATCTTGAGAGCAGATATATGAAATTTGAACACAGAAGAGTATGATTCATTGAAACACATTTAAAGAGGATATAGTGTTTTTTAAACAAAGAACATCAGAATTGTTTAAATAAAATTTTAAATGCTTCAGAAAATTTGAGAACAAGACCAAAGTTTAATCATGCAATAAGAAATGTGATAGAAGTAAAGTTTAAAACTATATCATTTAAAAATAATTTACCTTGCTTATCTTGTAAAACCCATTACATGAGGACACGTGACTTTAGTAACCCAGAAACCCAGGCATGGCGCCGCAGAAGGCACGGATAAGTGTTAGCACTTCTTTATATGTCTTACAAATACAGGTTGAATATCTATGCTTGTTGGTCTTTTGCTATGAGATGGTCAATAATAAGAGAGATGCTTTGGTTTTTTCACTAATTAGCAACACTTTGCCTTGTTGTATCCATTTTAACTCAAATACTATTATTCTATAGGAAATAGTTGTGCTAAGGAATGTTGGCCTTTGTTGTATTATGGTTTGTTCTTAATATTCTTCTTGATCTTCAAGACAAGGATTCTATGTCCTACATTTTAAGATTATATTTTCCCAAAATGTACTTCAAAATGAAGTAATGAAGTCAAGGACAGGAAGGTCATCAAACCAAGTCCAGAACTTACAATCATTTTCTTACTGTGAGGATACTTAGAATTTAAGAAATAATTCTATAAGATTAATATCAAATCAATCTAACAGTGTATAAACTTAACAATTCCTAAACTTTAATTTTAAATTTGTGATTTTGTTAAGTTGTGGTATAATTGGAATTTTTAACTTCAATAGCTGTTAAAATTGACATTTAACTTGGTCTTATAAACAGCAAATGAATTATGTGAGGCATTGCCTCCATATTGCCTTATATGTAAGATGAAAACTGGCCAGACTGCCATTATTTCTAAATATTTCACTGTGGAAGAAATGAGAATTAACTTTTAAGGGAAATAAACTAAGTGCATTAGCCAGGCTAGGGTTTGATTATTATTACTACTTTAGACTTAAAGCAATCTCAAATAAATACACTGGAAATCCTTTAGACTTCAAATAAATTTTTAAACAATAAATAAATAAATAGACTTCAAATAAATATTTAAATACATACTCTGAGTGACCAGTAATTAAAAAGGTAATACTTATTAGTATGGAAGGTGATTGAGCATTTAACTGTATTCAAGAAAGAATGCTCTCAAGGTCACTTGTTTTTTCTGTATAGCATTTCTACTAAATTTAGATAATTAATTTTAGTAAGTAGAAAGTTAATGCAACAGTGATACTAGTGGGTTCTATTATAACTTTTAAATACATTTTTTTTCATTATTAGCAAACATCTGCAAAGCAAGTGAGAAGGGAAAATATGAGGTAAATTAATTAGCACAGTATAGCGACATGCATGTCAATAATAATGATGACTAGAGCGATCAACATACTTTCATAGGAAAGAAGGTAAATATGAAAATTATAAGCCTAACATAACAAATATTTGAGAGGGAAGAAAAGGAATAACCAACCAATACATCCTGGAATAAAGAGAAAGTATTTGGATTTTAAAGAACATGGTCTAAAGGTGCTATTTCATCACTGAAAATGTTACTATGCATTTTAAAAATATGTTATATATAGACCCACTTGTGTCTAACAGCTGCTGAGACTCCAAAATTGCCAATTTTGCAAGTTCATTTAAATGTTCCATATTATATGTGAATGAAAAAATATACTATCAGTTTCCTGACAGATGCAAAACAATCTGCTGTGATTCTAAAATAAGTTTACATTCAATCAGTCAGAGAAACAGTCTCCTTCTAAATACTCCATTTTAAGAGGCGGTTCTTTAATTGTCATCAGAGGAAATACAAAGTTGGATGGTATACTCTCCATTTTATCATACCAGTTCAGTACTGAATTCAACTTCAAATGGAATATTACATTATTTATAAGGCTACATTTAAATATTTTAAATATCTTTGAGTTCTGAAATAAAAGCTTTGATCTCTTAAAAAAAAACTGTTTATTTATACTAGGGGCCAAAATTGTTTAATAGTTAGATGATTATAACCATCACACTGGAGCACCAAAGAGTTTCAGGGAATACCAGGATAACACTGGCCTCGGTCTACTGTTTTGCTTCCAATCACTATGTTTTTAAATCCCCACAAACAATGATACGAAGTAAGTAAAAGTTAGAAAGAGAAGGGGAAAAAAAATCTCCAAACCTACTTTTTCTTCAGTCTTCTATCCTTCTCAGCTTGAGTTCCCAGCTTGCCTAACCCCAGGGACTCCTGAGCTGCAGCTTCCGTCTCCATAAAGCCTCCTGTGAAGAAGTAATCATTCAGATTAGGTTGGATACATTATGTCAATTCTGAAATTACATTTTTTAAAGTTTATCTGAACAACTGTTTAGTATCACATTTTTTGTTTTCCTTTTTGGCTGAACATGAGTTTGAGTAAACTCTGGGAGTTGGTGATGAACAGGGAGGCCTGGCGGGCTGCAATTCATGGGGCCGCAAAGAGTTGGACACGACTGAGCATCTGAACTGAACTGAACTGAACTGAACTGTATTTCCAACTCAATATGCATTCAATGGCAGGGGTATACACATAAATATACATGGAGAGAATGAGGGGGAAAAGTACCTATTAAAAAAAAAAGGTAGGCCATTCAATCACACCTAGTAGCAACTAACACATGTGGCCTGTACACTGAAAAACACTTAAATATATAGTCTGCAAGCTTCGAGGTTTGTTTTTCTACTTTTCTTATGAAAAGTGAAAAAAACTGTGCAGTGTGTGAGGTTTTTTTCCACTGTTTGAAATATTTGAAATTTTCCATGTATGATGGAATAAATGATAGCCCAATGCACAAAAACTCAAGTGTATATCTTCTGTTCCAAATTGAGAGAATGGAGAGATATTTGCTAAGTTAAAACTTCTTGTCTTTTGCTCTAGAACCCTCCTCTGCTCACCTGGCTGACTCCTATATCCTTCAGTACAAACCTGACTTTCAGAGCTTACTATGTTCTGGAAGGCTTTGCTTTGTTTTGAAATTTTAATCAAATACCTGAAAAAAATTCTAAATCTTTCTTCAAAAGAGCCTGGTAAGAATTGTTTCTACCAAGCAGTTCATAAACTATTTGATGTAGCATCAGTTTCATTTGGCTTTAGGATATATATGATGTATTTATAGAACTTTGGAATAAGAGGAGAATGTAAGTGTGTTGGGCATTGAACAATTTTACAAAGCAATTATTTAGCAACAGGGATCAAGACCATCCCCATGGAAAAGAAATGCAGAAAGGCAAAATGGTTGTCTGAGGAGGCCTTACAAATAGCTGTGAAAAGAACAGAAGCGAAAAGCAAAGGAGAAAAGAACAGATATTCCCATTTGAATGCAGAGTTCCAAAGAATAGCCAGGAGAGATAAGAAAGCCTTCCTCAGAGATCGATGCAAAGAAATAGAGGAAAACAACAGAATGGGAAAGCTTAGAGATCTCTTCAAGAAAATTAGAGATACCAAGGGAACATTTCAGGCAAAGATGGGTTCGATAAAGGATAGACATGGTAGGGACCTAACAGAGCAGAAGATATTAAGAAGAGGTGGCAAGAATACACAGAACTGTACAAAAAAGATCTTCATGACCCAGATAATCACAATGGTGTGATCATTCACCTAGAACCAGACATCCTGGAATGTGAAGTCAAGTGGGCTTTAGAAAGCATCACTATGAACAAAGCGAGTGAATGTGATGGAATTCCAGTTGAGCTATTTCAAATCCTGAAAGATGATGCTGTGAAAGTGCTGCACTCAATATGCCAGAAAATTTGGAAAATTCAGCAGTGGCCACAGGACTGGAAAAGGTCAGTTTTCATTCTAATCCCTAAGAAAGGCAATCCCAAAGAATGCTCACACTATTGCACAATTGTACTCATCTCACACGCTAGTAAAATAATGCTCAAAATTCTCCAAGCCAGGATTCAGCAATACATGAATCGTGAACTTCCAGATGTTCAAGCTGGTTTTAGAAAAGGCAGAGGAACCAGAGATCAAATTGCCAATATCTACTGGATCATCGAAAAAGCAAGAGAGTTCCAGAAAAACATCTATTTCTGCTTTATTGACTATGCCAAAGCCTTTGACTGTGTGGATCACAATAAACTGGAAAATTCTGAAAGAGATGAGATGGGAATATCAGACCACCTGACTTGCCTCTTGAGAAACCTGTATGCAGGTCAGGAAGCAACAGTTAGAACTGGACATGGAACAACACACTGGTTCCAAATAGGAAAAGGAGTACGTCAAGGCTGTATATTGTCACCCTGCTTATTTAACCTATATGCAGAGTACATCATGAGAAACGCTGGGCTGGAGGAAGCACAAGCTGGAATCAAGATTGCTGGGAGAAATATCAATCACCTCAGATATGCAGATGACACCACCCTTGTGGCAGAAAGTGAAGAGTAACTCAAAAGTCTCTTGATGAAAGTGAAAGAGGAGAGTGGAAAAGTTGGCTTAAAGCTTAACATTCAGAAAACTAAGATCATGGCATCTGGTCCCATTACCTCATGGGAAATAGATGGGGAGACAGTGGAAACAGTGTCAGACTTTATTTTTGGGGGCTCCAAAATCACTACTGATGGTGATTGCAGCCATGAAATTAAAAGATGCTTACTCCTTGGAAGCAAAGTGATGACCAACCTAGACAGCATATTAAAAAGCAGAGATAGTACTTTGCCAACAAAGGTCTGTCCAGTCAAGGCTATGGTTTTTCCAGTGGTCATGTATGGATGTGAGAGTTGGACTATAAAGACAACTGAGTGCCAAAAAATTGATGCTTTTGAACTGTGGTGTTGTAGAAGACTCTTGAGAGTCCCTTGGACTGCTAGGAGATCCAGCCAGTCCATCCTAAAGGAGATAAGTCCTGGGTGTTCATTGGGAGGACTGATGCTAAAGCTGAAACTGCAATACTTTGGCCACCTCTTGTGAAGAGCTGACTCATTGGAAAAGACCCTGATGCTGGGAGGGATTAGGGGCAGGAGGAGAAGGGGACGACAGAGGATGAGATGGCTGGATGGCATCACCGACTCGATGGGCATGAGTTTGAGTAAACTCCGGGAGTTGGGGATGGACAGGGAGGCCTGGCATGCTGCGATTCATGGAGTCACAAAGAGTCGGACACGACTGAGCAACTGAACTGAACTGAACATATCATTGTCCATAAATTATCTGTTGTAATTGAAAAATGAAAACTTAAACCTGGGCTCTGTTTTCCCTCTGCTATTCACTGTTTGGAAAACATTAAGTCAAGGTAAATGAAAAATACTCATTATTTTTAAGTGGGTTAAGGTATACATATGCTTTTAATTAAGAGATTTAAATTCCATTTAAGCTCAAAATTGGATAGAGAGATTTAAGCTAATACTCTTACAAAGACTACACAAAAACATTCACCAATATATCAGTAAGTATGTATCATTAAAGATAATTTTGCTGTAATTGTTTTTCAAAATTTATTTTAGAAAATAATTTAACTACTCAATACTATTAGTTCTGGAACACTGTCATAAATAAGTTAATCTCATAGACTAGTTATTCTGTTACTGAACTGGATAATTACAAGAAAGTGATCTTTAATTGAAAACATATCGATTGCTATCTAGATCTTACTCAGGGATTCAGAGTTAGAGGAATGATATTAACTTTATTCAATTATGCACATAAGCAATTAAAACTTAAACAACTTTATATTATGAATGATTTTCATTATTGGTATCATTAGGGAAATCATCTACTAGTTGACTAAAGTACTCTTAGGGAATATTTTCAAATGTGGAAATATCCACTATGCAGAATGAGTGAATATTTTCATTTTATTTTTCTCATTGGTAACCTTGCCCTACTGTACATCCATAAATTACTATTTACCATATGCAATTAACAATACAATTGCTCTCTGGAAATATAAATGGAAATGAATAGTGATTCACTTAAAAGTCACAAAATTCTTCATCAGTCCAGATGGGGACACAGAAATTGATGAGTAGACATATTTTATAAACAATGAGATATTCTCAACCAGTATGTGGTTGGATAAATCAGGCCTTTTATTCTTCAGAGGAAAGAACATATAAATTATGATTTAAATTTTTTACATTTTAATTAGAGGAAAGAACATTTTAAAAAGTTTAATGCTCTGGAAGAGAAACAAAGAGAGCTCTAGAGGAATTTTGAGAGTCCAAACTAGATCCAGAAAAAAAATAGTAGACTTTTCTTCTCACAAATACAATTCTAAAAGTAAAAGGCATGAGGGGCTTGGAAATACGCTGATCACTTCAAAATTTAATATCCTTTAAAGAATTGTTGCTACATTGTGTTTGAAAATGCCAATAGAAAATGACACATAAGTCACAGTAGGCAAAATTAGTTTTAAGCAGCATGGGCTATACTCTTAAGCAGGAACAAAAGTCTACTTATGTGCACTTTTAAGCCCAAATAAAAACATTTATAGATGAGAAAAACATTCTTTCATAGCACTGATCCAGGAGTCTTATAAATCTAAGGTTCATCTCTCCAACCATCTGACCTGCTAACGTAGGGTAACCTTAGCCAAACCTTCTAATGAACTCGTTTACTCTATGAATGATTATATAAATCTGGTGAGAGTCTGTTTCAATTTTTCTTGGACATCAGTGGACTCCCATGGCCATGAGGATTTTAGGAATATCTATTCATCTAGATCCGTGTTTTATTCATTTATCACATAAAGCTATTGAATACTTGAAATATAGCTGGTCCAAATTAAGAGCTCTTAGTAAATTATGCACAAGATTTTGAAAACATAGTGCAAGAAAGAAAATAATAAATCTACTTAAAAATTTTATATTGATGTCTAGTCAAGGCTATGGTTTTTCCAGTAGTTATGTACAGATGTGAGGAGTGGACTATAAAAAAAGCTGAGCACCAAAGAATTGATGCTTTTGAACTGTGGTGTTGGAGAAGACTCTTGAGAGTCCCTTGGACTGCAAGGAGATCCAACCAGTTCATCTTAAAGGAGATCAGTCCTGGGTGTTCATTGGAAGGACTGATGTTGAAGCTGAAACTCCAAAGTTTGGCCACCTGATGTGATGAGCTGACTCATTGGAAAAGACCCTGATGCTGGGAAAGATTGAAGGCGGGAGGAGAAGGGGACGACAGAGGATGAGATGGTTGGATGGCATCACTGACTCAATGGACATGGGTTTGGGTGAACTCCGGCAGGTGGTGATTGACAGGGAGGCCTGTTGTGCTGCAGTTTATGGGGTTGCAAAGAGTCAGACATGACTTAGTGACTGAACTGAATTGAACATGTTAAAATGATAATTTTTCTATATTTGTTTAAATAAAAACATTATTAAACTTAATCTCACCTGTCTCTTTTTACTAACCCTCTTAATATGGCTACTAGAAAATTGAAAATTACCCTTGCGACTTGTATTTGCAGCTTGCATTATATCTCCATTGTATTGGTTCTATACAGGAGACAATACCAATGTTGAGAGGGAGTGTAAATATTTGCATATGTTGGTGGGGGGAAGGGGGCAAATTTTTAGATGCCACAATGATTGCAAAGTGCAACAGATATACATTAAATAGGAGTCAAGAATTCTAAACACCCTTCAGTAAGTAGAAAATTCTTTCATTTACCCATCTTGAAATTGCAAGAATGTGCCCAGTGAGAAACACTCATTCTCCAGGAGACCTCTTAGGAATATGGAATGTGTGAATACTAAGTCGCTTCATCTGTGTCTGACTCTCTGTAATGCTATGGACTGTAGACGGCCAGGATACTCTGTCCATGGGTTTCTCCAGGCAAGAACACTGGAGTGGGTTGCCATACCCTCCTCCAGGGGGATCTTCCTGGCCCAGGGATCAACTCACATCTCTTAAGTCTCCTACACTGGCAGGTGGGTTCTCTCCCACCAGCACCACCAGGTACTCTGTGACCCCTCTGAACAGTCCATGGAATTCTCCAGGCCAGAATACTGGAGTGGGTAGTCTTTCCCTTCTCCAGAGGGTCTTCCCAACCCAGGGACTCAACCCAGGTCTCCCACATTGCAGGCGGATTCTTTACCAGCTGAGCCAGAAGGGAAGCCCAGCGCCTCCTGGGAAGCGCCTAGTGATCCAGCGAGAGCATCATTAACTACACCCCACCTGGTGTTTAGGCAAAGAAGACTTCAGTCCCATGATTCAGTGGATACTCAGGCAATATATTGCTTATCACCTTATCAGTGGCCCCCTAGAGGTGGCACATGCAAAAGCCCAAGGCAAAGTCCATACCCTCTATGAAGTTCTCTGGGCTTCAGGCACTCCAAAGTCTCTTTCGTGAGGTTTTTGACGTTTGAAGTATTTGAGATGGGATCACTTTTAGGGTGTGAGGGGCCTAGTCAAATATTTCTTCCAGATCCCTTTCTATACAAATATTTTGAGTAACCCAAAATTAGTGGAAATACAATCTATTGTGATCCAATCTCATATGATACCATCTGACAGCAGGAGTGATTCAATTATTAGGCCACCCTTCTGGAAACAAGGTCAGGTTGTTCTGGCACAGAGCAACCCTACAGGTAGAGTCTCCAGGTTCCCCCAGGAATCCGGAGAACACTAGATACAGTATGGAGAATTAGGGAGAAACAGGGACCCAGGTGCACATGCTTTGGTTGTATTAGGCATCATGCCCAGACGGCACTGCCTTCCTGTCTGGTTCCATCTTAAAGGTAACAAAAAATTTGAATGCTTCTAGAGACTTGACCTGGGGCTTCCCTGGTGGCTCAGTGGTAAAGGATCTGCCTGAAATGCAGGATACACGGGTTCATTCCCTGGGTTGGGAAGATCTCCTGGAGGAGGGCACGGCAACCCACTCTAGTACCCTTGCCTAGAGAATCCCATGGACAGAGCCTGGTGGGCTGCAGTTCATAGGGTCACACAGAGTCAGACACTGCTGAAGTGACTCAGCAGCAGCAGAGACTCGACCTACACAGGTAGAGGTCTGGGGAAAGAGTGTGCTGCCGGGATAGCATCGCCAGTCCCAAGCTCTCCCAGGCCCCAGAAGAAGGTCTTAGAGAATTTCAGGAAAGGTGCTACAAAGTATAAGATTCCCTAAGATCCAGGCTGAGGAATTGAGGAAAGGACATGCATATGCCTAAATCTATGGATGGCTTTGTTACTGTCCAGTCGCTAAGCTGTGTCTGACTCTTTGTGACCCCATGAACTGTAGCCTGCCAGGCTCCTCTGTCCAATGGGGTATTCCAGGCAAGAATCCTCTCCAGTAGGAGAGGATTGACAGTTTCTTCTCCAGGGGTACTAGGCAGAGATATCTGTTCATCGGGATAGTGAAGGCAAATAGCTCTATCTTGCCTGGGCCTTAGACTCCATTGAGTATAATTTATTTCCTCTTGGCACTTGAGGTACGAATCTGTAGGAAATTCAGGTCAAGACCCACATGACAAGGGCTCTATATCTCCAACTGTCCAGCAGAGTTCCTTGCTATCTTATTAAAAGGAAAATCTAATCCAAGAGAGATTAAGACTATAATCTGCAGCTGATCAGTAGTCCCATTTTTCATCTACTTGATCTCTCTTTGGAAAGAATCCTTACTACTCATTTTGATTTTAAACACACTTGAATTTATAAATGATAACTTGTTTCATAACTCAGTCTATTAGTCCTCTGGAGCAGGCGCCTAGGCACCATGCCTGGCTCCTAAATGGCATGTAATAAATGTATTCCTAACTGAACCTAAACACTGCCTTCTTCATAAGAAGACCTTTTCATTATGTAGAACATGATTCATCTCTAACTGATGCTTTGAGAATTTATATTGTATTTGCTACTTCCGTAGCATCTAGGAACAATCTGAATTTTGAGATAAAGGCTAGCACAGTGACCCAAATTTTAAGTGTAGAAATGTGCTTGCTAAACACCGTTGCTCTGATATTGATGTTGCTTCTGCCCATTATTTTCTTATGCTGATTATAATAAATAACAGAAATCAGACCATTATGATATAATACAATCTGACAGATGACTATGAAGAGAATTTCAATTTAGCAGGCAAAAACATGTCTTTGAAATGTACTGCCTCTCATATGCATTTAAAGGAAATTTGCAAGAGTAGTTTTTATTTATTTTTTTTACTCAATAATATACACACTTTATGAATCTGTAATTAGGGATACTGCCTGTATGATTTACACGTATTTCTCTGCTTTTACCATTTTCCCACCTGCTAGGGTAATCACGTGTGCTCTGTTCATTTTTGTTTACGGTCATTATTATTAGGACTCTGAAGACCTGGGTGGGTCTTCTACCTGGGTGTCTCCCAGGTAGTAAATGTGTTAAAATCATGTGGGACAGATGACCTACCAAAGGTAATAAATGTATTTAGCATCACTACCTGTTCACACTCTGTTGCCATCTTCCTAACTGGTTGGCCGCCTCTGAAGCATGGCATGGTGCGCGATTGCTCTGACTCCTCACTCTCACTTGGGCTCAGACACTTGACCCAGGTCATCGCCTTTGCGAGCCGTGCCTCCTTCAGGTTGCTGCCTCCTAATCGATGCATTTCCAGTCTCTCCACAGCTAGGCAACTTGATCCTCAATCCTTACCACTTCTTTGGCTTGATAATTTGGTTTCACACTTCACACGCCAGCCTGGTATCCACTTCCTAACTAACCATATAAAGACCCAGGTTCCTTTCCATCACATCTTCCATGGAGTTTATCCTTTCATGTGGCTTCAGTAGTTTTTTTTGAGAGATAAGTCTTATTTGAAACTCAAGTTTTATACCTTTTCAATTCTAAAGGAAAACTGCACTTAGACCTTCCGAGGAGAGTCAAACATATCCAGGGAGGGAAAAACTTAATAACTTGAACACTTTACTGACCTTATGTCTATATGTTCTATAAGAAAGTTTATAATATATTCTGTAATGTTTTTACTATTGTCTTGAATTGTTCTTTACTTTTTCTGCATTTATGTGTAATACCCTCAAGAAGTTATAAACTTTTTGAAGAAAAAAGTTTAATTTCATTAAGTTTCCAAACACATGTTCCATGAGACTATGAGCTCAGTGAAGTACTTTTTGATGGAAACAGTCGCAAGAGTATATTGTCTGGAGCACTAGCCCAGGAAGTGAAAGCTGGGAACCAGTGCTAAGCCTCCTACCAGTGGCTGCTTCTCCTGGATGATTGTTAAAATCATCTGTTTCTGTATGGTATAGAGTGTGGGTCATTACATGGTCTTTAGATATCTTCTAACTCTAAAAGTCTGTAATTTGAAAAATAAAATGTGTTTTCATAGTACGAAACTCATGTTACATATTTTATAGAAAGAAGAGCTCCTGGGTCTAAGGCTTAAACGTCAGAGTTTCATAGATTCAGGACTACTAGGTTTGAAATAGATCTTAAAGATCATCCTGTCCAACTGCCCTTCCAATTCTTGGACCCCTTTCTACAACAGTTCTTCCTACTATTTACCTAGCTTCTGCTTGATAATCTCCAGTGACTAATAACTCATTATTTCACAAGCCAGTTTGTTTGTATATAACTCTGACTCTCCACTGTTCCCTTTCTTATTGAGATGAAGTTAGTCTTTTAACACTTTGCCTAGAGTTTGGAGCCTTACTAAATAATGAAAGGCCAAAGATTCTGCATATAAGAAGCTTTTCAAATATTCATAATCAGCCATCCAGACAGGTCAGCAAAGGGAATAGACTTGCCCTTCTACTGAGTTACTTCTCACGTAATTTCAATTCTCCGTATCAGCTTAATATTTCCCTCCAAACTTCCTCCAAAGTTATGATATGCCTCTGAAAGTGTAGTTATCAGAGATGGATTCTATTCCCCAGCTCATGTTTTACAATAGAACAGGATGAAAAAGCCTTCTTTTATCTCAATACTGTTTGTCTATTAATGTGTCCCAAATTCATTGACTTATTAACTTTAAGGTTACATGAATATCCAAATTTTTCTTGCAAAAAAAACTCCCAAGAGTTACACTTTTAAAAATAGGATATTTTGGACCTTCCATGTCTCAGGTTTTTGAGGTAATCCTAAGGGAAGAACACTTATTTTTCTTTCACTTGTGATTTCTTTCCATATCACCAATCCATAAATCAGATCACTGTGCTATTGAAATATTCATGGTCAAGTGATTGGGGGATGTGTTGATCAAAAACAGTGAATCTTGATCAAGCCATTAGAAACCTGGATTCAGGGTGTCATCACTCCACTCATCATCACTATTAAAGGAGGATTATTCACCTGGTTACAAATTCCACCTAATTTTTCCATCACTCAGGCTCCACTTTGACATCCTATGTACAGGGCTGCCATGCATCACAGCTCACCCAAACGCCTTTCCTGTTCTATTACTGAGTAACTTTGTCAAAGAAACAAACAGGCTTTATCTGACATGGCTATTTTGAACACAATTTAATTTGCTTTGCTTCAAAGCAGGTTGATGTCTTTGGATAAAGTTAAAAGTCAAGTCAGTCAACATTCTGATTCAGTTCAGTTCAGTTCAGTCGCTCAGTTGTGTCCAACTCTGCGACCCCATGAACTGCAGCACGCCAGGCCTCCCTGTCCATCACCAACTCCCGGAGATTACTCAAACTCATGTCCACTGAGTCAGTATGCCATCCAGCCATCTCATACTCTGTCTTCCCCTTCTCCTCCTGCCCCCAATCCCTCCCAGCATCAGGGTCTTTTCCAATGAGTCAGCTCTTCGCATCAGGCGGCCAAAGTATTGGAGTTTCAACCTCAGCATCAGTCCTTCCAATGAACACCCAGGACTGATCTTCTTTAGGATGGACTGGGTGGATCTCCTTGCAGTCCAAGGGACTCTCAAGAGTCTTCTCCAACACCACAGTTCAAAAGCATCAATTTTTTTAGCATTCAGCTTTCTTCACAGTCCAACTCTCACATCCATACATGACCACTGGAAAAACCATAGCCTTGACTAGATGGACCTTTGTTGGCAAAGTAATGTCTCTGCTTTTTAATATGCTATCTAGGTTGGTCATAACTTTCCTTTCAAGGAGTAAGCGTCTTTTAATTTCATGGCTGCAATCACCATCTGCAGTGATTTTGGAGCCCAAAAAAATAAAGTCTGACACTGTTTCCACTGTTTCCCCATCTATTTCCCATGATCTAGTACCATGGGACCAAATGCCATGATCTTAGTTTTCTGAATGTTAAGCTTTAAGCCAACTTTTCCACTCTCCTCTTTCACTTTCATCAAGAGACTTTTGAGTTACTCTTCACTTTCTGCATAAGGGTGGTGTCATCTGCATATCTGAGGTTATTGATATTTCTCCCGACAATCTTGATTCCAGCTTGTGCTTCTTCCAGTCCAGCATTTCTCATGATGTACTCTGCATATAAGTTAAATAAGCAGGGTGACAGTATATAGCCTTGGCGTACTCCTTTTCCTTTTTGGAACCAGTCTGTTGTTCCATGTCCAGTTCTAACTGTTGCTTCCTGACCTGCATATAGGTTTCTCAAGAGGTGGGTCAGCTGGTCTGGTATTCCCATCTCTTTCAGATGACCTTTACATCTACTACCGTGGGCCGAAATCCTTTAGAAGAAATGGAGTAGCCATCATGGTCAACAAAAACGTCCAAAATGCAGTACTTGGTGCAATCTCAAAAACGACAGAATGATCTGAGTTCGTTTCCAAGGCAAACCATTCAATATCACGGTAATCCAAGCCTATGCCCCAACTAGTAATGCTGAAGAAGCTGAAGTTGAACGGTTCTATCAAGACCTACAAGACCTTTTAGAACTAACACCCAAAAAAGACGTTCGTTTCATTATAGTGGACTGGAATGCAAAAGTAGGAAGTGGAGAAACACCTGGAGTAACAAGCAAATTTGGCCTTGGAGTACAGAATGAAGAGGGCAAAGGCTAATAGAGTTTTGCCAAGAGAACACACTGGTCATAACAAACACTCTCTTCCAACAACACAAAAGAAGACTCTACACGTGGACATCACCAGATGGTCAACACCGAAATCAGACTGATTACTTTTTTTGCAGCCAAAGATGGAGAAGCTCTACACAGTCAGCAAAAACAAGATGGGGAGCTGACTGTGGCTCAGATCATGAACTCCTTATTGCCAAATTCAGACTTAAACTGAAGAAAGGAGGGAAAACCACTAGACCATTCAGGTATGACCTAAATCAAATCCCTTATGACTATACAGTGGAAGTGAGAAATAGATTTAAGGGACTAGATCTGATAGAGTGCCTGAAGAACTATGGACAGAGGTTCGTGACACTGTACAGAAGACAGTGATCAAGACCATTCTCATGGAAAAGAAATGCAAAAAGACAAAATGACTGTCTGAGGAGGCCTTACAAATAGCTGTGAAAAGAAGAGAAGTGAAAAGCAAAGGATAAAAGGAGAGATATTCCTAATTGAATGCAGAGTTCCGAAGAATAGCAAGGAGAGATAAGAAAGCCATCCTCAGTGATCAATGCAAAGAAATAGAGGAAAACATTCTGATTACTGATGCGTAATCGTGGATCTTGAGATTTAGAACCTCTGTTCCTAATTGTCTTGAGTTCAGACAATGTAGCAGGCAAAGCTCTTTTGGGCCAGAAACATACTGAAGTGTGTGTTTGTTTGCTTTTTAAATGAAAGGCTGTCTATGTTTATACACTATCCACCTTGCTAAATTCAGCATTCTTCGATGTCAGTGCCATGCTTTCACCAATTTCCTAAAGTCCACAGTCAGTACTCTGCACTTCACATTAGCTCATCATATGCCATTCATTCAAGAGGAGTAAATAAATGACTTTGGATGATCAACATTCTACCTGCCTCCACCCATCAAAATATCAGTTCTCTTGGGCTTCCATGTCCTCTCGTCAATGCCTCTTTTCTGGTTGAAGTTTTGCTTTTCAAGTAAGAAGATAGAGGCAAAAGTGTTCTGGAACAGTTGCACTTATTTGCATATTTTGTTCAAATACAATAAATCTTTGTTTTATTCATTTTCCTTAAACTTAAATAACTAAACAAAAATAATAAAAAGAAGAATTTTATAATTCCGCATTTGACCTGGGCAGTTTTTTCAATTATCACTTTATTTTGGTTAGTGCCTTTTTGGACACTGTTCTTACTTATCTATGACATTCAACTATATCTGTCATTCACAAAGATACAACTTATGCAAAAAATCTTTTAGAATCTGTTTTTAGGAAGAGGTCACCTATTTTAGATATACTGCTTAAGTTTACACCATCATAAATATAATTGTGAGTTTGTTACAATCCTCAGATTTCTTTGATAATATCCAGCTTTGATGTCCTAACCAGTCCTTCATGTTGGTTAAGTTTGAACTTGTTTCTAGAATTTTATGTGTGGAATTCAGGATATGGAAGGTTGTAATGTGACTGACAGATGAGGAAGGAAAAACTCACTTAAGCTTGGATGATATGGGTAGGAAAAAATAAGTCAATATTTAGGGAAGATGGCAGGATCAAGTAATGACTTTTAAAATGAAGGTTAGATATGAGCATGTTTAAACATTTATGGAAACAACAGAGATGCATTGCATCTGGATGCATAAATCAGGGGGCAAGACTGTAGTCACTGGGCTGTTAAGTGTTTTATAACCTGCTATATAGCCCAGGAAACTCTACTCAATACTCTGTATTGATCTATATGGGAGAAGAATCTAAAATTGAATGGATATATGTATACATTTAACTGATTCTCTTTGCTGTAGAGCAGAAATTAACACAACATTATAAATCAACTATACCTCTAATAAAAGCTAATCTAAAAAATGTATGTTATTACATCCTGAATCTACGCTATACTCTATGAAGTAAGCAGAGATATTTATTGGCCTGCTTTTTCCATGTCTCTCAATGAGATTATTAAACCTTTCCTTTTTTTGGTCATCTTTTCATTTAGGGGTTTGTAATATAGAAAGAAAGTGAGAGAAAATCAAAGAAAAAAGAGAGACAGAAACTGAAACCAGATCCCCAAGTCTGCTAAAACAATATTCCCTCTGTCAGGACACTCTCCCCAAATTCATCTGTGACCTTCAGGGAGACAAGGCTCATAAACATGTTTTATCATTTTAAATCCTTTATCTGTAAAGTATTTTTAGCTTTATTCAAATGCTTTCCAGTGTGTTGCTTCCTTTGACTTTTGGAGTTTCCACATTTATACCGCCTCTGATGGTAACATATTCATAAAAAATAGATCTATGTATATTGAACTGGATGCTCCGTGGTTAGCAGTTATCAATGTGGTCACATTGACTGATCCATCACATCTGATGTTCACTTTATTACCTTAACTTTTCAGACTGTATATAACAATCTACAGGGTGAATAACACCCCCTTTACAAATATTCTATTCTGTGAATTACTAAGAATTTCTCCTTTGTTGCTTGTCAAACCTGACAGAATTGAGTGAACATTTTCATAGTTTTATTTAGAAAGTTTTCTTCCTCTGAACCACATTTCATTTAAATGCATCTTTACGTTCTTTGCCTTTATGAGCTAAACTCTTCAAGAGTTCTAAGTCCTGGGACACGGTCCAAAACTTCAAATTTGGTTCTTTGACACCATCATCCCTTTACCATATTACTTTCCATGGCATCATCTTCTATCTCCTATTTCTTTTTTTTTTAATTCTATCTCCTATTTCTATTTTCATTGATAAAAGAAAGAATATTGGCACAGTGCTCCCATGTTTGAATTTTCTAGATCAAGTTATTAAAGTCATGATCATTAGAGATGTTTCCCTAATTCCTTCTAATGTGTCGATCAGTAGCACCAAGTGGCAAGCCCTGGATTTGGTTAAGCTTTCACGGTCTTCCCCTCACAACGGCGATGCCCATTTTTCAGGACAAAAGTAAACATGAGTCTATATTCCTCCACCAAAGTGCAAGTGGCAGCAGAAACCATTTCTTCAGGAAAACAAAACAAAAGAAAAGAAAACATGATTTACTGAAACTTACTAGTGCCTGTGTTTTCTTCTTATTTTCTCAAGTATTATATCCAGCAAAGACCTTTATTTTTTGGTTTCTACAGGAACTCTGTTTCACCCTCAGGGCCGCTTTTCTCTAGCTCCTGACGGGTAGATTTTTGCCTTTGTCTCCCTCATCAGCATTGCAGTTCTCACTCCGCTACCGTCACTGGCTTTGTTTATACTCTATTCTACATAGCAAAGCAAAACTGCTCAGAACTCAGAAATCTCAGGTCTACAGTGTGATCTTGAAAAACAATTGCTATTTTCTGATTTGGAAGGAGTTGATAAGAACATAATTGTAATTGATTCTCTTCCCATCTCATCTGTTCTAACATAGAGACACACAGTCACTGAAAATGAGTAAAAAGGCTACGTTTCTAGAAGCTTTTATATTTTTGGAGGCTTTAAATTATATCCTAGATATTTTGATTTTGACCATAAATAGTTGTCAAGGGAAACAGATTTTATAATAATGTCTTGGTGTGCACATTTTATATCCCCCCCAAATAACTACCTTCTTTAAGCCTAAAACGGTCCTTTCCTGAGAAAAAGAAACACAAGGAACATTCTGGTCTTCGGTTGAGTGACAGTCACAGAGCTGACTGCCCATGTGTTACGGAGATGGCTGTCCTATGGCTTCCCATGTTTTTTATGGGTTTCACACAGAGAAAGCACGAGGACTGGAACTTGGGAAAGGTATTTTTGAATAATACTACAGTTGTAAATCTGCAAATATGAACGTTATTCTCAGAAATTCTTATAATGCCCGGGCAGTAAACTGATTCTGGGGGATGGGACTTTCTTTGCGAATAATCATTCCTTTATTTGAGAACTCAAAATGAGTCCTAAGAAAGGGAGTGCCGCATTCTGTTCATCACTTACCGTCAGAAGCAGGAGCTAAATTTTTTCTAAATCTTTTTCTCTGTAATTTAACTCTAGTTCTAAATTCAACAGAATGAGAAGAGCAGGGGAAAAGTAAAGGCAAGTACAAATAAGCAAGATGATGAAAAGGATTTGAGGAGAAAAATTCAATATGTAAAATGACATCAAAGGAAAAAATAAAAGCCAAGAGTATATATCATCATTTAGAAAATACAATTCACATATTCTTTTTGTTTCAGACTATATCTATGTATTTACCTACCTATCCATTTATCCATCTATTTATCAACCTATCTATATATTTATATATTTACCTAGGGTCATTTCAGATGTATTGATCTATATTCAATTAGCCACTGACAATAATTCTAATGCAACTCCTATTGGCCTTTCCTGTCTCCCCATTTGTGCTCAGTGGTTTCAAGCTGGTTTTGAAACATGGCCTTGGATGAATATTTCAGTTTAGCAAATTATTAATACATTGCTTGCTTATCAATAAACAAGGATGACACTAGTGACCCCTGTCTGGAGAGTCCTTGTGTCTATCACAGTGTTAAAATTACCTATATTCTTGGTATTATTATTAAGAGAGAAATCACAAGGATTAGAAGTTTCATAATATTCTTCCATTGAAACTTTTACCAAGCATTATTCAGCTAAATCGGTTACAAAGATGATTAAAATGGAAAGTTTATCAGGTAGGGGAAATGAGATGAAAAATAGATAGGTATTAAGAAGTAAGGAAAATGAGTGGCAGTGGAAAGTCAAACATGCATACTTACGGAGTTGCCCAAGACGAGCTTTTTCTTTTTTACCAAACAAACGTCCTATTGAAGACTTGATTCCTTTCTTCTTGGGGGCTTTGTGAAGAGAGTCTTGGCTGCTGTTGGCACTGCCAAGCCCAAGGCTTTCAGGCTCGAGGGAGACAGATAAACTACTGCGAACATAAAAGATGGAAGACTGCTTGCTTTGGTGCAACACTCACACGGTACACAAGACAGTGTACTCTGTCACAAGACAATTCTGGAACACCCCCAAGGTGCGTGCGTGCAAAGCCACTTCAGTCGTGTCTGACTCTTTGCGAGCCCATGGACTGTGGCCTGCCAGGCTCCTCTGTCCATGGGATTCTCCAGGCAAGAGCACTGGAGCGGGCCGCCATGCCCTCCAGGGCACCTTCCACAAGGCACACGAGGCCTAACCCTTGATAAAGGTACAAAAGGAGGAACAAGGACACTTGAATGTTACTTTCTCTTTTCTTCCCATGTTTCTTCTTAAGCACATGAAAGTGTGATTTCCTCAGCCTCAGGACCCTCCGCCTCCAAATTTTCTCTAGAAAATATTCTTCCTAGTACTTTTTCCTTATTTCTCATACAATATCAAACCAATCAGTGAACACAGATTGGCTTATTAAGTTCATGTGAAGTGACCTTCTATAATTTTAGTCCTTCACCCTTTACATATTTCTTTTTTGCAGTTTATTTTTTTAGATCTTTAACATAACGACCTATGACAAGAAATTTAAAAGTAACTAAGGAGATCCAGCCAGTCCATCCTAAAGGAGATCAGTCCTGGGTGTTCATTGGAAGGACTGATGCTGAAGCTGAAACTCCAATACTTTGGCCACCTCATGCGAAGAGCTGACTCATTGGTAAAGACCCTGATGCTGGGAGGGATTGGGGGCAGGAGGAGAAGGGGACGACAGAGATTGAGATGGCTGGATGGCATCACCGACTCAATGGGCATGAGTTTGAGCAAACTCCGGGAGTTTGTGATGGACAGGGAGGCCTGGCGTGCTGCGATTCATGGGGTCACAAAGAGTCGGACATGACTGAGCGACTGAACTGAACTGAATTGAATGAAGTTTATGCTCATATTTTAGCCCATGGTTTAACTGGATTTTCCTCTTGCTATCTTTCTCAGTTTTGATGCTTAATTTGTTGAATTTTAAATTATCTGGGTGAGATTTTGAAGTAACAAATCATATACCCTAGTGATCACTGTATGTTTTCCTTACAGTTCTCAGGTCTTCTTGTAGGTACATGATAAGCTGAAATGATTTCCAAGCAAGCTGATCTAGGTTCCATTCTTGGTCAATATATTTAACACTTTTAATAGGATAGGTTTGATGATACTGTTATCATTTTTATAGCTATTAATTTGACAGTATCATGATGAATTATTTAACTGTACTTATTTATCTTAATTAATCTGAGTTCAGTAAGACAGTAAGGAAACTGCCTGCAATGCAGGAGACCCCGGTTCCAATCCCTGGGTGAGGAAGATCTACTGGAGAAGGGAATAGTAACCCACTCCAGTATTCTTTCCTGGAGAATTCCATGGACAAAGGATCCTGGCAGACTACCGTCCATGGGATCACAAAGAGTCAGACACAACTGAGTGACCAACACACACAACACACTAAGTATAAATTTTGAACCTGGAGTAACTTTTCACATTAGGAAATAAAAATAAAACAAACAAAAAATGTTTAATATCACAAAAAAACTCTTTTCAAAAATGTTTATTGTAAACCACATTATAGATTCTTACTTAAATCATTAAATCCTTATATTCAGTTATATCAATTACATGTTCAGAGATGCTATAAATGATGACAGTGAAAGAACATACATTTAGGATGTAAATTGTATGCTTAGATTTATTTATTTATGGCATTAGTTATTGTAGAAATCTGCTTTGATTTTTAGGCAGATGGAAAGGACAGTATGAAGAGTTGCTATGACAAATAGCGTATTTTCCCATGTAAATTTATCTTTCCTTTTAATATTTCAGGTTGTTTTTTCCTTTCTAAGGAGGAGCTTTATAGCTGGCAGTAGCAGCACCCATAGGGTGATACACGTACCTGTTTGTTAAAAGTATCTGGGGTACAATCATGGACTTTTAAGATCTTAATTATCTTTACACTAGAAGCCAAGCTTACAGTCTTGCCTTGGAATCTCTTTAGTTTTTGGTAACTATTCCTAACCAGTACTTCCTATACTTTGACTCCATTTTAATAGGGAAAGGCTATTCTCAAAATATTGACTAGTAACAAGATAAAAAAAAAATACAGTTAATTCTAAAAATGAAAATTTGACCTCAGAATGAAAATTTGGCTTTCTCATAAGTGATATTGTGAAGAGGAAGCAGGAGAATTATAGCTCAAATAAAAAATTTTATATACATTTTAAGCAGTCTGATAACACTAAAAGGAAGAATATTTTTGGAAGAAGGACATACAATGTGCAGTGTGGTGGGACAGTCATACCTTCGGGCATCATTATGGTAGGAAGAAGGGAGGGTGTGAGTCATCCTGATGGCTCTAGGGGTAGGGGGAGGAGAAGTTTCACATTTAATTGTTGCTTTATCCTCCCGACCATCTTCTTCTACCACTGCAATCTGGAAGCAAAAAAAAATATACCAGATTCACTTTTTCTAAATTCTAACTGAAACTGATGAAAATAGAGATTCATTAAAGCAAGGCTATTTGAGTAATTCTAATATAAAAGAAAAACAAGAAATTTAGGGCATATAAGTCTTACACATAAAAACTCACATTATTAAAGAGTAGGAATTTCATAACTATTTAAAAGTTAAGACACTCCAGTTAAAACACACATACACACACATAAATGGACTTACTACATAAAAATATTATTTAAGTGTAAATAAACACCATACATCAATATCCAGGGACTATGGAAAAGCTATCTTGGAATCCATTAAATATATCAGAATGTAAAAGCTTTACAAAGTTATTGAACACATATTTGAACTAATTCACTAAAAATATGCATAACCAGGTTATCATACCATGAACATTTTTTAAGTGGGAGATTTTTGAAGTGAGAGTTTGACAAAATAAAATGTTATCAGATAGGGTGTTTTAAATCAGGCTAATTAAATGTGTTCCCAGATATTTAAAAAAAAGAGCTGAAGTTTATAAAAAAAAAGAAACTTTCTTTTTAAACTGAAAATAATAAAAGGTAAGAATGGAATTTTTGCAAACTGTTTAATTTCACTATTTCTCATGGGAAAATTGAAAAAGGCATACAGATCACCATAAGCAGATGGGACGAAAGGGATTTCTTTAAAGAACTTAGTTCCAAGTCCAGAACAATTCAAGATACCATAACTTTTGCCAGAGATGGTATACAGAACTGTATTAAAGTAAGACTTTTCAACAACCAACTGAGTTGTACAATAAAGATTTTTTTAAAACAATGCTGCTTTTTTCATAGTACCATTGTGTATTAAATTATATATATATATATATATATGAAGAGAGAGAGAGAGAGATTGTGGAAAGCGTAGCTAAAAGATGTATGGTTCTAGAAGTTCTGATGAAGAAATATCTCAATATGGCTATAACAAAAAGTTTAAAACTATGTTCTTGTCTTTTGTCTATAAAATGTCTTGCTAGTTTCTTTCCATTAAGCTATTATACATAAATGCATTTATATGTGATACTTTATGTATTCGAGAAACTTAATAAAAGTGCCTGTCTGGGCTCTTGTCATTCAAACCTAGGTTACTTTTAACAGCACAGCGCACGTGTTCTCAGGTGCGCCAGTTGTGTGGGACTCTGCAGCACTATAGGCAGTAGCCGCCAGGCTCCTCTGTTCATGGTATTCTCCAGGCAAAAATACTGCAGTGGGTTGTCATCTGTTGTTCCAGGGGATTGTCCTGACCTGGGATCAAACACTCATCTATCTCCTTCTCCTGCACTGCAGGTGGATTCTTTACGACTGAGCCACCTGAGAAGCCCGTAACAGGATAAAATAACTTATAAGATCTCTTTTCTCCATTTCAACGAATATAGTGCTATTAGAAGAATCTTTTTCAAGAACTGCTTTCAGCATAATGTTGATAGTATGGAAAACCCTTTCTAAACTCACATCTCATCTAAACTTGTAAAGTGTATTTCCAAACTCTTCCTAATACATATTTATGTTTTCACAGTTCTATTATTTTACCAAGATGGATTTCCACAATTGTTTCTGTGAAGCTGGATTATTTCTGTTTCCAGACTTTTTCTCTGAAACACCCTCTTATAAAACACCTTCTTCTCTCCAGATGGCAGGTCAAACTAGGCCAACTTTCAAAATATCAGCTCTTAAAAACATCATACACAAACCTGTTCACTGAATAATACTTAAATCTTACACTATATAAATAAAGTGGAGGAGAAAGACTTCAGAATCAGAGATGGATTTGAATCTTGACTTCTCTTATTTATTGAGTGACATGTCCTAATTACTTACCTACTCTAAGATTAAATATTCTTACCAATAAAACAGAAGTGAATATACTCAGTTTAATTTCTTTTGAAGTGTAAATTAAATCATGCATATAACTCCTTACCCTGATATACAATAAATGTTAGAGTTTGTGGTTTTTCTTTCTATAACCTACCTTTATCTTTTTTTTTTTTTTTACAATTACACAACTTTAATTACATGACATATGGAAGAATGCAAAAAAAATAAATAAGTACATAAATAAAATAAAGAAACCACCTCGGTTTTTCAGCTCTTTGGAGCGATCTGGGGCAAAGGAATCAGAATTCAACAATAGAATTTTCTCAGCTGAACTAAGGATGGAGAACAGATGGTAGGGAGTCAACTCCCGGGCTGATTGGTCTTTGGGGCAAGTAAGGAAAATGCCTTCTACAGCCAAAGGGTGACGAGAACCTCATTAGGTGGATGGACTTCAGGCTCTGCACTGACATTAACTTCATTTGGGATGTGGCAGCATCCAGATGAAGGCCAGTCAGGTAACAATGGACATCTCCTCCCGGTCTTTGCTCTCGGACACTGAGTTGATTATGCTTCTTAAATACTTGATGAATTCCATCGTGATCTCTTCCGGGTCGTCCTCAAGATTTGAGTGTACCAGCTTCAGCTTGTTCAAGGGTGGTGCCAAAGCTGGGTTTCCTTGGTCACTTCCGGAGCCTGGTTTGTGGTGTGCGATTAACTGACATGGAGTATTCTGTAAGAACTACTGCTGGACGAAGCAGGAACACCACATCTCAATTTCCTTCAGGGGACTTAGGATGCTGGCGTTGAAGACGATCACCACCCCGTGAGAGTCCTTCATCAGGTCTGGCCAGCAAGACTCGGACTTTGGATCACCGCCACGATCCCAGAGCTCAAATTCACACCCCGCGCCTTTATTGTTGCTGGTAACACGTGGGTTCTCGAATGCCAGGATCCTCACTCCTTGGGTTGGGTTGTATTCAGTGATGTCAGAAACTTCTGTCAGTAAGTTGGCCAAAATTGTTTTTCCACTCTCACAGGGCCCCCCCAAGGAGGACCTTGGCCTTCAGCAACTCGGTCCCAGGCCCACGCAGGCGCCGCTTGAGTCCGCGCCGCTGTCTGCGCGGGGCGGAAGTCACTACACTATAATCTACCTTTCTTACCAATCATCTCTGTATTCCCTAAATTCCTTGAGGCTTTATTTCTGCACAAGATCTTCCTTTACATTTTTTCCCCTCTTATACACACTGAAATTATTTCACATATCATATACTCAGATTTCTTCCTCTATTTCCAGTATAATCCTTTTAAGTGGTGAAGGAAGTCAAAGACAAATGGTAATAACATTTTGCATAATAAATTTGGCAACTGAGAACTAACTGATAGTGTCAAGGAGAAAATATTCAAAGAAGATAGATGATGGACAATAAAAAGAAAATTCAAACAATTTAGGTCATGTAAGCATAATATGGATTCCCTTAATTAAAAAAAAAAAGTTCCCTAGTTCCAGAAGTATTTGGGCATAGGCTGACTACCACATCTTGAAGATGCTGAAAAATAGATTTATTTATGCAATGGATAGTAGGCTGAATCTTTAAAATTTGTCCCATCTGATTTTCTGAATCTGAGCTCTGCCACTCTCAGTTATCTAACACAATGTTATTTTGTGAATCAGAACTTTATTCCATTTTGTTTCCAACCCAGGGATCGAACCCAGGACACCTGCATTGTGGGCAGATTCTTTACCAGCTGAGCCACAAGGGAAGCTTGTTTCCTACACCCAAGATTTATTCTCTTGACTTCATTCTAAACAGGAAAGTAGTACCTGGAGCCATGCTGAGAATGCCCCTCCCTGGGCTAGCTAATTCCTAGAGATAGCAAACGATGTTCCTGGAGTGTGCCTTCCATATGCAGACCAAACACTCTAGATCAGTATCCCAAATCATCTTTTCTATCTGGCTCTTGCACTCTGATTGTGGTTCAGTCAGTAAATTGTGTCTGACTCTTACAAACCCCTGGACTGTAGCCTACCAGGCTCCTCTGTCCATGGGATTTCTCAGGCAAGAATACTGGAGTGGGTTGGCATTCCCTTCTCCAGGGGATCTTCCTGACCCCGGGATCCAACCCAGGTCTCCTGAACTGCAAGGGGATTCCTGCATCGCAGGCAGATTCTTTACCAAATGAGTTATAAGGGGAGCCCTTACCCTCTAGGAGGCGCTATTCCTCTGCCTTAATCATCACAGGCCAGGTGTCAGACAACTAAGATAGGCCCTAAACCCTCTGACCCACTGAAATTATTCAAACTAGTCAATCCTAAGCTTACTTACCTTACCTTCACAATAAACATTCCTGCCCATGATTTCTTCTCACACTTTCTGAGTCCTGACCTGGTGCCTTCCCCTGGCCAGGTACAGCATGGCATGCCCGGGCTCTTGGGAAATACAAGTAAGAAGCTATCTTCTATTGGTAATTGTTTCTTGATTTGCTTGTCTTACATAACTAAGTAAACTCTGGGAGATACTGAAGGACCTCGAGGCCTGGTGTGCTGTAGTTCATGAGGTCACAAAGAATCAGACAGGATTTAGTGACTGAACAACAGTGTTAAAACCTACATTTTAAAACAAGCACCGCTGTTCTAGTATCAACAGTAAACCACCTAATTCTACCAAAAGAGGTCTTAAAATTCCGTGGAAAATCAGGATAATTTGGTCCCCACAGTCTAAACATTCCCCTAGAAAGTATAAAAAATTTTATCTTTGGAAATTTGCTCTTATGATTGCATTTAAGCAATTCAAAACCACTTAAATATTTTTAATATTTTGTTAATAAAATGCTTCAATTATCAGAAAAATAATTTTAAATCTTTCATAGAAGAAACAACATTCAATTAGCAATCATATCAAAGAAATGTACAATACCTTTCTCCGATGTTTCCTTAGATCACTTGGCTATGATTGGCAGGAATAAAAACAACACAAAACAGAACCAGTTAATGATTATCATTTGACCATGTTACAAATTTAAATAGTAGCTATAATTTAACTTTCTTTTTTTTAAATTTCGTTCCATTCTTTTCAAAATAAATGTCTTTTAACCACTTTATTTTTTTGGGCTCCAAAATCACTGAAGATGATGATTGCAGCCATAAAATTAAAAGACGCTTTCTCCTTGGAAGGAAAGTTATGATCAACCTAGATAGCATATTAAAAAGCAGAGACATTACTTTGCCAACAAAGGTCCGTCTATACAAGGCTATGGTTTTTCTAGTGGTCATGAATGGATATGAGAGTTGGACTGTGAAGAAAGCTGAGCCCCGAAAAAATTGATGCTTTTGAACTATGGTGTTTGAGAAGACTCTTGAGAGTCCCTTGGACTGCAAGGAGATCCAACCAGTTCATCCTAAAGGAGATCAGTCCTGGGTGTTCATTGGAAGGACTGGTGCTGAAGCTGAAATTCCAATACTTTGGCCACCTCATGCAAAGAGTTGACTCATTGGAAAAGACTGATGCTGGGAGGGATTGGGGGCAGGAGGAGAAGGGGATGACAGAGGATGAGATGGCTGGATGGCATCACCGACTCGATGGGCATGAGTTTGAGTAAACTCCGGCAGTTGGTGATGGACAGGGAGGCCTGGCGTGCTGCGATTCATGGGGTCACAGAGTCGGACACGACTGAGCGACTGAACTGAACTGAACTGAACTGAATCACTATAAAAGCATTCCTCCAGGAAGCTGTTTTCAAAAGGAAACTTCCTAGATGGCATGGTAGAGGGGCAGGTCTTCATGAAGGGATCATGTGTACATGTCTGAGACATGAGATA
Organism: Muntiacus reevesi; assembly: GCF_963930625.1. NCBI lineage: Eukaryota > Metazoa > Chordata > Mammalia > Artiodactyla > Cervidae > Muntiacus > Muntiacus reevesi. The sequence goes on from NC_089252.1 coordinate 128,535,577, forward strand.
TGAGACACGGACCTTAGGGAATATAAAACATATGTGAAGTGACTAGCCAGAAGTAAACACGGGACTATATCCTCCAAAGGAGATATAGACGGGAGTGAAGAAGATTGTGTGTGAAAGGATAGCCAATGCACACACAAGTAGGTTATAAACATTCCCTTTTATCTTGCCTTCTCACTTTTCACTTTCATGTATTGGAGAGGGAAATGGCAACCCACTCCACTGTTCTTGCCTGGAGAACCCCAGGGACGGGGGAGCCTGGTGGGCTGCCGTCTGTGGGGTTGCAGAGTCGGACACGACTAAAGCGACTTAGCAGCAGCAGCAGCAGGCAGGGCCTTGGACCTCCTTTGGGCAGATATGCTATTCCTACGTGATCTCAAACTTCCTGACATCTGAAATACTGAAAGCGTCTGCTTTCTCAGATGCTATTTCCCAAATACTGAAAACTCAGGCTTCAGTACAGCATATGTCTGGGGCTGCTATTTTCTTCACAGTGCTCTCTTACAGAATTAAAAAAAATAAGTTATTTCTTTATGACCTCAGATAAAACTTATTCACTTAATATTTGTTAACTTTTCTTATGTAAGGAAAACACTTTGTTAAACTATTTCATTATACTTTACATTTCTGCTGCTATTGAAAAATGGGTTGATTTACCTCGTTCAATATTCTAAATAACTAGATATCACTAATGTTATTTATGCCTCTGAATTTGTGGTGAGGTAAAGGTAGATATAAATAGGTTTTATTACCAGGACAAATAGTTATGTTTGCTAAATATGTAAATAGAAACAATATGAGTGAATAAAATGTCTTTTCAATCTCTGCTTGTCTGTCCCTAAAATTTCAAATTTTGCTTTGATTTCAAACTTACACTCAAACATGAATTATATCCAACAAAATTTTTTTTTTCTCCAATATCTTCTACAGGTAAAGGAAAACCTGTCTTTCACCATAACAATAATGAATTTGATGACAAAGTTCTACTAGGTGATAAGGACCTCCTGGATTTTACTTTTTGTTTTATTGAGTCAGATATTAAACATTTTAAATGTTTAATTTTTGTTTACTTTTTTCCTTTTTACCCTCATGAAATTCTCTAAATAGCTTTTAAGTACTCTAGTTATAGTATAATAATGTTCATTTACCACTGTTTTATTTATAACTGCTCAAGAAAATGCATGAGAGCAGTGGCATCCTAATCATTATACATAACCAAACATTATGTCTAAATGGATACAAATATATTATTTTGTTATTATAAAAATAACAACACTATCAAGGGTTATAATGCTAATATATAATGAAAATACTTAAAAGGTCAAAATAATAGGTTGAAAAAGTGTAGAAAATAATAGCAATACAGAAATAACCAAAGTATCTTGGCTTGAATGCTAAGTAAATTATACCCTGTGGGCCAATATTCTTACTACAGCTTTGATGACAAGTTGATCATCAATATACATAGCATAAACTACACATTCAGAAACTAAGCCAAATACAATATCATTTTTAATGACTCTAATCAGATGAATGGTTCCAGGATTTTAGAGGGGAGGGCATACCCCACAGCCTGTGGGGTTTCAATTCCCTGACTAAGGATCAAAACTGTATTCCCTGTAGTGGAAGTGTGGAGTCTTAACCACTGGATCACTAAGGAAATTCAGTTCCTAGATTTCTAAAATAAGGAGATCATAATTTGGTCATAGATCAAAATTTAGCTCAGTATATTGGGTTAGTTTATCTTAGTGCATTGGCTAAAAGGTTGTGCTGAATCTAGCTGGGATCAGCTTTGATTAGTCTTTATTTGGATTTTCCATCTGGAAATAAGCAAGGAATAGGATACTCAATGGTTGAAGGAGGTATTTCCTTTTTAATTTTTTTTCATCATTTCTCTTTTATATAGATTTTACTGAATGGAAGTTTCATAATTGTAAAGAGTTTGGATATAGGAAATACTGCCTCATAAATAACCTTCTGTTCCAATTTTCAGTTGCAAAGTTAAAAAGATACCTAAACTGATATACATAGTTGAAATTTTATGAAGATAAAATCTAAAAATCATTTACTTACAAGGTAGTTTTCCCCTTGGGGTGAGAATATTATATATGTATATATATACACACACACACGTACATATATGGACATGTGTGTGCATTTATATAAATTAATTCTAATGCCATTTTTTGCCACAAAACATATTATTGCAATATATATTTTTTAAAGATTTAGTTAATGATCATTTAGAAATTGAGTTAAACTTCATTGTTTATATATTACACACACGTACACAGATGCAGGCATTGTGACACTTTTTATAGAGGCTTCACAGCCTTCTGACCAGAAACACTGTATACATTTAATATTCATATTCTTCTGTCCTATTATTAATTTCTCCTCCATTTGTTATACTTGTACTAGATTTTTGCAGTATATCATCTATTATTTGATCTATTTGTGTTTTAATTAATCTCCATATCTAAACTTTTATATCTAATTTCAATTTTATTGTTTTAATATAGTTCTAATATTCATGACAAAACATAGACTTTCCCCTCATAAACAGTTCAGAATATTTAAATCTTCATTATTGCTGTCATTTCAACATATTTCCCAGGTAATCACAGAAATATATATTTCCCTCCTAATCACTGAAAACAACAAAGATAAAATAGTATATGCTTTTTTTTTTTTGACAGCAAATTTGAAGAAAAATTCAGCTCCTCTTTACTAGCTGTGTTGAACAAGGACATTTATCCACTCTCAACATTTCAATTACTTATGCCCAAGATAATGCCCTCAGATTTTCAAATGTTATCTTAGAATAAAATGACGTTCAACAGTCACTCTACCTACATTATTTCTGGCAAGAGGTATTTTAATTTTTCTTTTGTATGTTAAGAGTACTTTATAATTTATATTTCTGACTTTTATTCTCAAATGAAGATACATGAAATCAAAAATTAAAGGATAAAGAAGAGTGAAACTATTGACATGGAATTATAAAGCTCAGGAAATTTTAATATACTATTTTAATATACAATTTAATATATTAAAATTATTATAGAAATATAATATACAAAATATTATAAAATAAATATAATAAATATATAAAATAATATATTATAATATATAAAATATATAAATATAAAATATAAAACACTAATATATTAAAATAAATTTTTAGTATAAAATTATAATATAATATAATATAATATAAAATTATAACATTCTATGTTGGTGTATTGAAGCAATTATAATAAATAATTTTGAAACTTACTGTGTTTAAAAAAAAACCCAGTCTCAATGTACTTCATCAAGATATCGTCAGTAAAAATGAACTTGATGGTTTAAATTATTCAGATTTCTGATGTGCTATTTAGATTTCTGCTCTTTTATTTACTAATTATGTGACCTTGGGAAATTATAGCTGTGTAGGCTCCATTTACTTATTTTATAGTTGAATTAATATTTGTACTTATCATATAGGTTTATTAAGAAAAAATGAAAAATGATAAAACACACAGAAAGCTTTTAGATGAGAAGAAATATCCAATAAGTTTTAGCTAACGCATCAGTAATTCTAATGGAAGCAGAAGTTCTCTGGACACATCATACCAGTGTCATGACTCCCATACGATCCATCTCCCTGGCAGGACTTCGAGGTGTGAGCTTTGGTGTCGAGTGTCCACTAGGGGGAGACGAGCTGGCCAGCGACGACGCTGTGACCGAGGCAGTGATGGAGGTCCCTGGGTGCACCCGGGCTAAATTCAGGCCTTCCAGACTCACACTAGCCACTCTGTTCTCAATTTCTTCAGCACGTAACTCTGTGGATTCTTTTTCTTCTTGAATTAGTCTGAAAGATATAGTTTAATTTTGATACATTACATATTGTTATAAAATTATTAATATTTGGAATTCATCTAATAAATAAATGTATAAATAACTGTGAATATTTTTATACCAAATCTAATACTTTTATTTTTTCCCTAGACAATATAACTTTCAATAAATTCCAGAGACTTGCTGGTTGAGAACTAGAAAATCTTTCTTTCCAAATGACATATAATCCCTTGGGTTTTCAGTTTGATACCCTTTCTCTACCACTACCTGCTAAAACTCTTTTAAAACTTTGAGTGTCTAGTTAATTACTGCCTCTAATCTTAATCTTACATATGTACTTAGGAACCAATATGTGAGACTTTTAAGAACTCAAATCTCAACAAGGTCATTGACTCTTACCTCCTATCCAATGAAGCAGTATGATTGATAGACTCCTCAAAAAATGGTCATTCATAATTATAATTTGACCAAATAAAACCCCGACTTAGCCAACTTGGTTTTACATAAGCACTAAGATTTAAATAATGTATATATGCTAGATAGTTAAATGTTTTAAGAAAAACTGTTGCTGTAAATGCTTTTGAGAAGACAAACCACTATTACTCTTTTTCTTTAATCAGGGAGAAACTTCAAGAATATACATAAATTATTTATCACAAAGACACAAAGAATAAAGAACTTTAGCAGGGTTGCTGCAAGATCCTATTTAAGTTGAATCTATACACAATTTGCATATTGTTATAATAAAACTGTGTACTCATATAGTTTATTTGAAAAATGGGGGTTAGAAACATCTTTCCTGAGATATCTTCCTCTTAACAATAAATGGATTATTGTGATTTCCAATGATATATAATCTTTAATTTCAAGGTAATAATCACCACAAAGTTTTCTTTTTACATATTTATTTTGGAAAAGTTTGGCAATTTCTTATAAAACTAAACATACTCTTAATATATAATTCAGTAATTGTGTTCCTTGATATTTATCCAAAGGATATGAAAGCTGCACATAGACGTTTAGAACAACTTTGTCCATAATTGTCCAAACTTGGAAACAATTAGGATATCCTTCAGTAGGTGAATGGATACATAAACTGGTACATTTATACAATGGAATAACATTCAGTGCTAAAATGAAATGAGTTATCAAGCCATGAAGAGACATGGGGAACAACAAATGCATATGACTAAATGAAATAAACCAATCTGAAGAGGCTACATATTGTATGAGTTCAAATATATGAGACTCTGGAAAAAGCAGCCATGGATACAATAAAAAGATTAGTGATTTCCAGGGGTTGGGAGGGGAAGAGGCATTAATAGACAGAGCACAGTGAGTTTTTAGGACAGTAAAAATATTTCTGTCTGTATGATATCATGATGTTGGATATATATCATTTTACATTTTCCAGACAACCAACAGTGAACCAAAATGTGCAAATGCTGTTTGATTCCTCTGATATGAGGTTATTTAGAATAGTCAAGTTCATAGCATCAGAAAGTATATTGGTAGATGCCAGGAACCAGGCGGTGGGGGTAGGTGGGGAGGGTGAATGAGGAGTTAGTGTTTAATGGGGACAGAGTTCCAGTCCAGGAAGGTAAAAATTCAGATGGGTGACGTTAAGAGTTGCAAAACACTGTGAATGTACTTCGTGTTACAGAACTATACAGTTAAATATGGTTAAAATTGTTGGTGTTCAGTTGCTCAGTCATGCCTGACTCTTTGTGAACCCATGGACTGAAACACACCAGGATTCACTGTCTTCTCCATCTCCTGGAGTTTGCTCAAACTCATGTTCACTGAGTTGGTGATGCCATCCAACCATCTCAGCCTCTGTCATCCCCTTCTCTTCCTGCCTTCAGTCTTTCCCAGCAGCAGGGTCTTTTCTTATGAGTTGGTTCTTCATATCAGCTGACCGAAGTATTGGAGCTTCAGCTCCAGCATCAGTCCTTCCAATGAACACCCAGGACTGATTTCCTTTAGGATTGACTAGTTTGATCTCCTTGTGGTCCAAGGGAATCTCAAGTGTCTTCTCCAACACGATAGTTCAAAAGCATCAATTCTTAGATGCTCAGCCTTCTTTATGGTCCAACTCTCACACCCATATATGACTACTGGAAAAACCATATCTTTGATTATATAGACCTTTGTCAGTAAAGTAATTTCTCTGCTTTTTAATATGATGTCTAGGTTTGTCGTAACTTTTCTTCCAAGGAGTAAGAGTCTTTTAATTTCATGGCTGCAGTCACCATCTTCAGTGATTTTGGAACCCAAGAAAATAAAGTTCTTCACTGTTTCCATTGTTTCCCCATCTATTTGCCATGAAGTGATGGGACCAGATATCATGATCTTTGTTTTTTGAATATTGAGTTTTAAGCCAATGTTTTCACTCACCTCTTTCACCTTCATCAAGAGAGTCTTCAGTTTGCTTTCTGACATAAGAATGGTGTCATCTCCGTATCTAAGGTTATTGATATTTCTCTTGGCAATCTTGATTCCAGCTTGTGCTTCATCCAGCCCAACATTTCACATGATGTACTCCGCATATAAGTTAAATAAGCACGGTGACAAGATACAGCCTTGGCATACTGCTTTCCCAATTTGGAACCAATCCATGTTCCATGTCTGATTCTATCTGGTGCTTCTTGACCTGCATACAGATTTCTCAGGAGGGAGGTTAGGTGATCTGGTATTCCCATCTCTTTCAGAAGTTTCCATAGTTTATGGAGATCCTCACTGTCAAAAGCTTTGGCATAGTCAATAAAGCAGAAGTAGATGTTTTTCTGGAACTCTCTTGCTTTTCGATAATCCAGTGGATGTTGGCAATTTGATCTCTGGCTCCTCTGCCTTTTCTAAGTTCACCTTGAATATCTGGAAGTCTCAGTTCACATGCTGTTTTAGTCCAGCTTGAAGGATTTTGAGCATTGCCTTGCTAGCATGAGTGCAATTGTGTGATAGCTTGAACATTCTTTGGCATTGCCTTTCTTTGGGATTGGAATGAAAACTGACCTTTTCCAGTCCTGTGGCCACAGATGAGTTTTCTGAATTTGCTGGCATATTGAGTACAGCAGTTTAAAGCATCATCTATTAGGATTTGAAATAGATCAGCTGGAATTCCATCGCCTCCACCAGCTTTGTTCACAGTGATGCTTCCTAAGGCCCACTTGACTGCATAGTCCAGGATGTTTGGCTATAGGTGAGTGATACACCATCACAGTTATCTGGGTCATTAAGATCTTTTTTGTATAGTTCTTCTGTGTATTCTTGCCACCTCTTCTTAACACCTCCTGTTTCTCTTAGGTCCATATCATTTCTGTCCTTTATTGTGCCAATTTTTGCATGAAATGGTTAAAATAGTATGTTCTATATTATGTGACTTTTACTACAATAGTGTTAGTTGCTCAGTCACGTCCAACTTTTTGTGACCCCACGGACTGTAGCCTGCCAGGCTCTTCTGTCCATGGAACTTCTCAGGCAAGAATGCTAGAATGGGTAGCCATTCTCTTCTTCAGGGGATCTTCCCAATTCACAGATCAAATCCAGGTCTCCTGGATTGCAGGAAGATTCTTGACTGTCTGAGCCATCAGGGAAGCCCCTTTACCACAATAAAATGACATTAAAAAAAAGGGTGAACAATAATGTAAATTATGGATTTGAAAAATATCCTGTACCAATGTAAGTTCATCAGTTGTAACAAAAACTACTCTTATTAAGGATGTTGACAATGTTTGGGGCCAGGAGGTATATGGGAACTCACTCCACTTTAACTCACTCCACTTTTCTCTCAATTTTGCTCTGAATCTTAGACTTTTCTAAGAAATGACATTAATAAAATACTAGAATAATTACTCTTAATTATAATATTTCACTTACACAAAGAATATGAATTCTGTTATCCTGAAGTTTATTTTCATGGTGCCTTTTAACTTCACCCAAAGATCAGAATCCCAAATAAGTTTTAATAAAGTAACATAGTACAACATTAATAATGTTTAAACACATCCCAATGGAAAAACTGCCTCCTCTTCCAAAAAAAAAAAAGAAGAAATTTTGTACTTAAAAATGATTGGTCATAAATGACTCCAGAAAATCCTGGTGAGAGGTGACATGGTTCTGCTAAATAAGAAAATACAGTTTTAAACTCTAGGCATTCTATTAATTGCAAAGGAAAATCACATTAGAGGAACTAGTTGAGTAAGAGATAGATTGAAGTTTAATCAACTAAAGATCCAGTGCTACTCAGATGTTCAAATCATTTGGAAAATTCATCTAAGATTTCACCTTTACCTCATTCACTTATATTGTGCTAATATCATTAATCTGCATTTTTTCACATATGTTTCTAATAGAAGTTGTCCTAAGTTTATCCTGGAAAACTGTGAAATTGCACATTATAATTCAGTACGTGCAGGGTGAGGTCTGAGTATCTGGATGCCAGTACTTCTGATCTGATGATCATGATTTTAGAATCAAGGTCTTCCAATCCCTTGAGATCATCAGAAATTGTTGAACTCACCTGATTTCCTTGTTGATAGCATCGAGTTGTTCCTGAAGCATCATGGCCAGTGTCTGGGCATCAGAATGACCGCTTGGAGAGAGAAGGTCCATTGAGCTGAAGATAGTTTCTCTGTCATCATCATCAATGTCAGACATCTCTGTATCACTTTCAAAAGGGTGGCTGCTTAGCACTCCGATTTGTTGAGTTCTATTCCACTCATGATCTCCAAGAGATTTCACCTGGAAGGTAAAGGAAAAATTACAGTATATTTCATATTGCTCATTTTCAAAGCACTATTTTGAAAATAAAAACCAAAAAACACACATGCTTTTATAGCTTCCTTGGCAAAAGCAGAATCGATTATTAACACTTTATTTATCATGTCAATAAGATAGTTCCTTGATACTTAAGTAATGGAAGGTACTAATTTCAGCATAAATATCAATACTTTAATAGGAATAAGAATGTTAAACTTCTGCATGATTTCTAGTTCAATCTCAGCTCAAGGTAGTAATTATTTTAAAGCATCTATGTTTCCAATATTTTCACTTTTTGTAAGTGTAACAGTCTCTATTCATTTGTACTTAAGCATTTCCATTTCTCATACTATCAATAATTAGACTGAGGGTACAAATATTTTCACACAATAAATTATACAGGAATTCTTTCTCCTGTATTTTAATCAAGTATTAATAAAAACATTGCAAAGATTTAATTTAATCTCCACTGCTCTGGTTGCTTAAATGCCTCATTGATTTTTTTAAGCCCAAGGCACATCAATTTACATAACTATGTTTTTAAAATTAATACAATACATCCTCCATATGAGTAACAGTCTTAAGTAACCAACAGACCAGTGCTTTTCAGGCTGTGACCTGAAGGCAGGAGATGGCTGAAAGAAAGAGAGCAGTCCTAGATTTTCTGCTATTTACAAGTAGACTTTCAATTTTGTGATGATATAAAATGATTTTGGGGGGGACCACAAAAGTGATATTGCCCAAAAGCCCATTTATTTGGCCACATGGCATAATAGATAAAAGTATGGAATTTGAAATTACTCAAATACAAACACAAGTTTAGACTCATCATTTGTCTGACTATGTAGGATAGGACACACAAAATTCCTGAGCTTCAGTTTTTTTCATACATGAAATTAGTATAAAATAGTACTCAATTTATAACGTTACATGAATAAATACTCGACACATGCTTAGTTCAACTTCTGGTACCTAGCAAGTGTTTTATGTTGGACTTCCCAGGGGGCGCTAGTGGTAAAGAACCTGCCTGTCAAAGCAGGAGATACAAGAGACGCGAGTTCAATCCCTGGGTCGAGAAGATCCCCCTGGAGAAGGGGATTCTTGCCTGGAGAGTCCCGTGAACAGAAGAGCCTGGTGGGCTATAGTCCATAGGGGCATAAAGAGTCAGACATGGCTAAAGTAACTTAGCATATGCACAGGGGTTTTATGTTAGCTATAGTTTTAAAAAAGAAAAATCTGTCATATATCACACCTGAAACTAATACAAATGAATGCTTTCAGTATAAAAATATTATCTAAAATGGAAGAGCATATTTACTTAAACCATCAAAGACTTGAAATCAAAAGTTTAACCTTTGTCTCATCTCTCCTCACACCCATGCGGCCTCTCCTTGGTCTTCTTATTACTTTAGTTGTTCTGTAATCAGACTGGCTGTCCACTAGGGATCCAACAGAATACCGCAGCTCAGCTGAGGTGTCTAGATGAGTTCTGGAAATAAGGAAAATTTATCAGCAAATCATTATGCACCACTTAATTGGCAACAAAACTCAAACCCTCAAGGGGGAAGAAAATAAAGTTATAAACCTTAGAGGTCTCTGCAGAGGCTTATGTCATAAATTTCAGTCTCAGGTTCATTCTGAGGATCAGGTTCATTTGAGAATATTAAAAAGCCTTTCTGTTCATTCAATATCATTTTCAAACTCACTAGTCAGGTTGAAACATGTTAAGATTGACAACCAATATCCATTGGCTTATATTCTGGAAACTCTGTTTTTATTTTGAGCTATTTAGTGGATAATCCAATACATTTATCACTGTGTTTTTTATTTGTTTTAAATATTCTTCACTAACCTAAAAGAAAAATGTGTAAACTTTTTGAGTCACTGCATTATCTATTTTCCACTGTTTTGTTTTTCAATTTAGGAAATCAACAAAATACTTAAAATCAGATTGACCTAAGGTTAATAATTTTTTTTTTGAAAATAAAATAGGATAGTCCACCAGAAGTTTTTCAGGTTTTGATAAGACATTGTTCCAAAAATATTAAGGAAGGATCTTTTAATAAGCACATTCAATTCTTAAATCTGCTTACAGATGAAACACTTTGAAAATTCTAATTGGAAAATATCATCAGACTAATTTTCAATAAACATGAAAATAAAGTACATTGTAATCAAAGTGCACTAAAGGTTTCTCCAAGTATATTATTTATATATGGATTTGTAGAAAATTAAGTTTACAGCTACAGTAATGATTATAACAAATGCAACATACTGTCATATAAAACGATCCATCATCAGTAGGAAATATTCTTAAAGCTGTTTTCTCTTGAACTTGGGGCTTCTGTTGATCTACTATGCTCTTACTCTCAGTTCTCTTTGTGGACAAAAACAAACATCTCCAAATACTTGGCAAGACTATAAAAGGTTAGGTGAGTTCTGGGTTTTTGAAAAAGTAGAAGACACTGACTTAATTGATGCAGGTTCTTGTTTAGCCCAATTGGATGTTAAAGCAGATGAACTAAGGAATCATCCTCGAAATAGATGACAGCTATTGTTTTTATAGCAGCGAACTTGAGGCTTAATCAGGCAAAATGGCTTTATTGTGAGTTAGTTATATATTAAAAACTAGCCAATCAGGCCACAGCCATTAAGTGGCACAACGGTCAGTTTTTATTTATAGCAGAGGATATAAGTTTTATTAAGCCAAAGATCAAATTTTAGTCACCATTGTGTGTTCAAGGAGATATTCCTAGAATGATATAAGAACTTGATAAATATCTGGTAAGACAAGAAATGAATGCAATTGACTATATTAATAATATAGTCCAAACTGTTCAGGTCAGCATATTCCCTGTCTAAGGACCTTTATTGGTCTGTGACTGCTTAGAGTAATGTCTCTGTGGGCACTAGAGTTTCTAAAATTATAACTCATTATGCTAGGAGTATTGTTTTCTTGTGTTTTATCTCTCAATTCCAGGTCATCAATAAAAACATTAAATGAACATTGATCCCATTGATGGGATCAAACAGGTCCCACTGATGCCCTGCTCACAACTCTTCATTGTTCTTACAAGGCCCTCTACCTGGGCTTCTTCTACTTTCCACTTTCATTTCCATTTACTCTCAAACTCATACTTTCCTTTGATTCAAGCCTTTGAACATGCTATTCTTTCTGTCTCTTCACACATTTATGTGATCACTATTTCTCAAGTTTCAATTTAAGCTGAGGCTTAAAAGTCTCAATGTCATCTACTATTCTAGCTCCTGGTATTCCCTGTATGAGTGCAAATTCCCCGTGTGAATGTGAATTCCCTGTGTGAATGTGAATTTGTTAGTCGCTCAGCTGTGTCCAACTCACAGAGTCCATGGACTGTAGACTGCCAGGTTCCTCTGTTCATGAAATTTTCCAGGCAAGAATACTGGAGTGGGTAGCCATTCCCTTCTCCAGGGGATCTTCCTGGCCAGGTCTCCTGCATTGCAGGCAGACTCTTTACTGTCTGAGCAAACAGGGAAGCCCTGCAATCTTCAAATTTGTATTTGTGCATTTTCCATCTGGAACATGTATTCTTCACTACCATCACCACTATATCTCAAATGTCACAACATCTCACAAGTAGAAAGCACTTAAGTTATCTTGAAAGAACAAAAGACCTGAACCAACACTAATTGTAGGCAGGCATTGCTTATACTTTATTTGAAGGAGTTACTCCTCACCTCCCTCCTTTTGTTCAACTCTGATCTGTCAGAGGCAGTATTTCCATATATTTCAATTTTAAAATTATTTTTAGTGTACAATATTTTGAGAGGCATTTGCAGATGTAAGTTACAATACAGTCACTGGTTCCTTTCTTTTTTTTTTTTAAATTATACTTTAAAGTTGTTCTTGTTTTTTTTTTTTTTTCCATTTATTTTTATTAGTTGGAGGCTAATTATTTCACAATGTTGTAGTGGTTTTTGTCATACATTGACATGAATCAGCCATGGATTTACATGTGTTCCGCATCCCGATTCCCCCTCCCACCTGCCTCTCTACCCGATCCCTTTGGGTCTTCCCAGTGCACCAGGCCCGAGCACTTGTCTCATGCATCCAACCTGGGCTGGTGATCTGTTTCACCCTAGATAATATACATGTTTCAATGCTGTTCTCTCGAAACATCCCACCCTCGCCTTCTCCCACAGAGTCCAAAAGTCTGTTCTGTACACCAGAGATAAATCCACGCACCTATGGACACCTTATCTTCGACAAAGGAGGCAAGGATATACAAAGGAAAAAAGACAACCTCTTTAACAAGTGGTGCTAGGAAAACTGGTCAACCACTTGTAAAAAAATGAAACTAGAACACTTTCTAACACTATACACAAAAATAAACTCAAAATGGATGAAAGATCTAAATGTAAGACCAGAAACTATAAAACTCCTAGAGGAGAACATAAGCAAAACCCTCTCCGGCATAAATCACAGCACGATCCTCTATGACCCACCTCCCAGAATATTGGAAATTAAAGCAAAAATAAACAAATGGGACCTAATGAAACTTAAAAGCTTTTGCACAACAAAGGAAACTATAAGCAAGGTGAAAAGACAGCCCTCAGATTGGGAGAAAATAATAGCAAATGAAGAAACAGACAAAGGATTAATCTCAAAAATACACAAGCAACTCCTGCAGCTCAATTCCAGAAAAATAAATGACCCAATCAAAAAATAGGCCAAAGAATTAAACAGACATTTCTGCAAAGAAGACATACAGATGGCTAACAAACACATGAAAAGATGCTCAACATGACTCATTATCAGAGAAATGCAAATCAAAACCACAATGAGGTACCACTACACGCCAGTCAGGATGGCTGCTATCCAAAAATCTATAAGCAATAAATGCTGGAGAGGGTGTGGAGAAAAGGGAACCCTCTTAAACTGTTGGTGGGAATGCAAACTAGTACAGCCACTATGGAGAACAGTGTGGAGATTTCTTAAAAACTGGAAATAGAACTGCCATATGACCCAACAATACCACTTCTGGGCATACATACTGAGGAATCCAGATCTGAAAGAGACACGTGCACCCCAATGTTCATCGCAGCACTGTTTATAATTGCCAGGACATGGAAGCAACCTAGATGCCCATCAGCAGACGAATGGACAAGGAAGCTTTGGTACATATACACCATGGAATATTACTCAGCTGTTAAAAAGAATTCATTTGAATCAGTTCTAATGAGATGGATGAAACTGGAGCCCATTATACAGAGTGAAGTAAGCCAGAAAGATAAAGACCAATACAGTATACTAACACATATATATGCAATTTAGAAAGATGGTAATGATAACCCTATATGCAAAACTGGTTCCTTTAAATAAGGAACCATGTAGCTTCCCCTCCAGAATCTCCTGGGACTCTTGAATACAATCTCATAAAGGAACTTGCACAGATAACTAGGTATGAATTTTCTTGGAGAAAACCTGTTGCTCATTACTCTGCTTCCTGGCATGTTCTTCATTGTCCTCTGCAATTATCCAGACTCTAACCTTTCTCCAGAGATGGGCCAAATCAGGCCTTTTTCAGTCACTGTGGAACTCATTTTTCGTTCTTATCACCATCATTACCATATATATCACTGAATTAATAACTTCAGGTCAGATATATAAATCATAATAAAACATTAGAAAAATAAACATTATTTTCAAAATCAAAGATCTACATATCTAAAAATTCCTTGGGTGTATTTACACCTGCAGAACTGTGTTTCTTATATTAAACTGAATTCAAAATTCTAAAGTTTGTTTTTATTAATACTCACATTGAAGAGAATGTAAATACTTTTAGGATTTTTTTTAATTTGGAGTTTTCATCTGAATGCTTGAAAAATGCTTTACTAGATATGCATTTCTTCAACAATATCCATTGAGAGTCTAATATATACATATTTTTTGGGGGTGCTGAAATTATAGTACTCAATACAGGCAAAAAACTCCAACCCTTGTGGAGCTAACATTCTTAGGATAAGTTTAAGACAAAAAAAAAATGCACTTTTATAATAGAAGTCTGTGGGGTTCAAAAGTTTCAAATAGCTGATACTGTGTTGTTTAACAAATAAATGCTTGTTATCAAATTAGATATGTGTCTATCTACATAGTAAATAAGCATCTCTTTGCCTTTTTTTTAAAAGATGAGGTGTTGACTCAAAGTAGCTGAGTACAAAGAAATTTATTTGAAAAATTTTTAACGTATTTCTCCTTCCCTCTTTTGCCTTGACAAAACAGATCATTACCAATGTGAGTAAATATAAGTAATCATAACCAATGATGTTTCTTCAGTAACAGGATACACTGAAAACATTTCTGCACGTAGAGAAAACGACTGATGCCTTTTCCTAGAAAAACATGTAATCTCTGTACCTATACTTCCACTTTTAATGTACAGTTTATAATATATAAGAAGACATATATTTCTATATATATATTAAATGATGAATACAAAAGGAAATGATTTATATTTTACTGCATGTTTGAGGAAAGAATTACTAAGTTAGAGAACTATTTTGGAGCATAGAAACTATAAATCAGTAAGGAATCAATACGGCAATGCCTGCTGACCAAGAGAAGGTACTTAGTTATTTTATTTGAGGAGATATAAAACCCATAAGAAAATTCACATTGATTTTGGTGAACTATAGATAAGCTTTTAATTTAATGTTACCTTGACATTGTGGGTTCAATTAAAGAACCAGTTCTCATTTTCAACTGGTCAAGTTCGGATCTCAGCTTTTCAATTTCTTCTGCCAACCTTTCCTAAAAATCAAAGAGGTGTTAACTCGGATGATAGGCATATACCAATAATACCAACATTTGATTATGATAAACCAACTACTAAGCTTAACAACTTTCTAAAAATGAAAATATATTTTTATTAAATATTGTTAGATATGACAGCAAAAAATGCCTGACTTTCCCCTTGAGATGAAAATGTAACAGCAGAAATTAACACAATTTTACCCACATTCCCTAGTACTCACTAATCCTAAATCTTTCTAAACATATGGGAAAACTAAGGTCATGACTAGCTGTACATACGTCACTTTAAAATCAGAGTAGAAAGCATAGCAGTTTAAAAAATTAAGAAAAGGTTAAGAAAAGAATGATAAAAAGTCATCACCTGATATGAGCTAAAATTATTAACTTGATATTGGTACAATAACTTTTGCATCTGAGAATTTTCTAAGATTGGCATTATCAGCTTCAGTCTGTAAACTTCTGAAGACAAGGGTGCTCTTATAGCCCTTAATTAAATGCTCATGTAAGCACTCAGTTTTGTTTGCATGATTATAAATTTTATAACATTATAAATGTTTAAATGTGTCCTTCTGTATTTTCCAATGCTGTTAGTTTTCCCCCTCGCAAGGGCCAATGCTGGCCATTTTACTGGACTCAGGCTTCTCTTCTCTTGTCAGTGTGGCCTTTGCAATGTTTATCATATCTGCTCTTTTTATTCTTTCTACTGCCATCCTATGTTACACATGTTTTTACCTTTTTCTTGAATTATTTTACCAACTTCCACAGAGGCATTGTTCCCTTCCATCTCTTCCCCATACATTCCTCTGCTAGCTGTATCATTTTTAAAGACATGTATGATCAAATAAAACTCTTGCTTATAGTTATCTGATACATTCTGATTATATTTATTAATACATTTATTATTTCCACAAATACACAATAAGCACCTCTTGTGCGGTAGGCTTTAAAATACAGCATGCATGCTACAGCAATGAGCTATCAAATTTCCTGCCCTTATGTAATTTACAGTCTAGCAGAAAAGACAATAAACAATTTGGGCTTATAGGATATTGGTAGGATGTAGAAAATAGGAGAGTAAAGGAAGGCTCTGAATTAAGCGATATTTGAGCAAAGACCTAGAGAAAGGGAGGGAGTTAAAAAACTACCTTAAGGAAAGGAATGGCAAGCAGAAGGAATGGTGGGTGCAAAGACCTCTTAGGGGGACTATATTTGGTGAGGGAGAGGGCTAGGAAGCTTTTGTGTCTGGACTGGAAAAGTTAAGGAGAAAGGCAAGTGGTGATGGGTTTAGGAAATCATGCTAACTCCCAATGAGATAGGAAATGACTTGGGGATTTTTGAGTAGAGAAGTGACCTGATGATTTTGATGGCTGTGAGGTGAAGTGATGAATGGGACTGGAAGGCAGGGAAGAAATAAAATTATTACTGCTATTCCAAAAACAGGCAAGAGGATTATGGCTTGGACAACCATGGTGTCAGAAGAGAATGGCAAGGATATTGGTTGCATTCTGAAGACAGAACTGAAAGAATTTGCTATTGAACTGGATAAGGGGTGTGGATAAAGAAAGAGTTCAAGAATAGCTCCAAGATTTTTAACCTGAATAATTAAGGGGAAGAAGTTGTGATTTACTGACATGACTGCTGGGTGGTGATTAGGTTCGTTGGTAGTTTGGGGAGTTGAGGGGATTATTTGTTAAGATTGAATGACCATGTGTCCAAATAGAGATAAAGAGCTGGCTCTTGAATAAATGAACTCCTTCAGGAACAAGGACCCAGTAGGTGATCTAAATTTGTAAGTACTCAATTTACAAGTGGTATTTAAAATCCATGAACTCACCAAGGACTGAACATACAAAAGATATCCAAGGATGGTCCTAGGAACTTTAGAGATCAAGATAATGAAGAGAAACATGAAGAAAAGAGGTTCAGTATATGAAGGATTTTATTCATAATGGACTTTGCTGCTGCTGCTAAGTCGCTTCAGTCGTGTCCGACTCTGCGCGACCCCATAGACGGCAGCCCACCAGGCTCCCCCGTCCCTGGGATTCTCCAGGCAAGAACACTGGAGTGAGCTGCCATTTCCTTCTCCAATGCACGAAAGTGGAAAGTGAAAGCGAAGTCACTCAGTCATGTCCGACTCTCAGCAACCCCATGGAGTGAAGCCTGCCAGGCTCTTCTGTCCATGGGATTTTCCAGGCAAGAGTACTGGAGTGGGGTGCCATTGCCTTCTCCATAATGGACTTTGGGTTATAGACAATTGAGTGGAAATTTGAGGAGTTACAGGAGATGTGGTTAGATTAGGAAATGTGTTCAGCTGTATGGAATGACATTCCGAAATGACGTATGACCTGGGATTTGCTTCCTTTAGAGGCTGACATGGACAGGGATGTAAAGCATGGAATGATTTGTACTGCTGATTGCCTGGGCAGACTGTTGGAGTTATAAGGTCCAGGTAGGTGGTTGGGGAGTGGGTTCTGGGGATCTTGCCAGAAGCACACAGAGCTTTGAATAACATCATATTTCATAATAGGATCGAGGCCAAAATTCACAATCTGGTAACATTCTAGTCCTTTAAACACATACCAGTCACAGCAAACTTCTGGTGATTCAGCAAATCAACCATCCTTGTTTTTTCTCCACACTATTGCATAGGTTTTGTCCTCTTCCCTACCCTTCTCTGTTGGTTAAGATCATATGTGCCTTCAAGAGCTGGATGAAATGTCATCTTCTTCATGCAGACTTTCTGAACTACTCCAGAAAGAATTAGATGCTATCTTCTAGGCACCATACTGAATTGACCTAATACATCTGTCTTTCAGGGGTAAGAGTATGTACATCCTGACTGTGGGACAAAATAGCTATTTTTAAATTAATATCATAATATGTAGCATTCAATACAGTTAGATGTACAATTGTTCCTTCTTATCTTTATCCTCTCATCTTTTCCAATACCTTCCAAATGTCATATGTTGTCAGATCTTCCGTTCCTTCCTTCCCCATCTCCTTTCCTTCTTCTCTCCCTTCATTGCTTTCTTCCGTCCATCTGTTTCTTCCTTCCCTCTGTTACTCCCTCTTTCCCTCCCTCCCTCCCTTCTCTATTTCCATTCCTTTCATCTTTTGTTGAGCACACATTTAACAAGTCACTTATTAAGGGAGTGATTTGGTATTACTTCATTTACCTATGCTGAACAAAATAAGACAAAATTGCTAACAAGAATTGTACATGCTAAGGAAGGAGGGAAAGACATTATCAATTATAGCTTTTAACACTCCATAATCTGGTCCTTATCTCTCTAGTCTATCATGTATTCTACAATGAGAATAACTGATTTCAGTAAAACTTTTAAGCCCATTATTATTTAAGATCTCAAACCTAACCTCTCATCCTCTCCCAACTCTAAGCACCCACAATCAGGGCACAGGGACTGTATTTGAAAGGCTTCACCACAGTACTGCGTTTCCTTAAAGTTTTCTGAAACCTTATTTAGGGCATCAGTGTATGCTGATCTCTCTTACCTGTAGTTCTTATTTTCTGTTTCACTCATTTGGCACTTGGCATCTGCTACTCTACAATCCATTGCTTTGTGATTTTTCTCCTGAGACTTTTTCAGATACTTTAGAACTAAGATTGTGTTTGCAAAGATGTAACTTATCACAACTGTTATGCACAATAGATATTTAATACATTTCAGCTAAATGTATTAACTAGACAAAACTAGATACAAATCAGTGCATATATTTTTATATAAAGTTCAAAAAGCCAAAATAATTTTCCTTTCTCTGTTAGCAGTCTAGATAGTGATTATCCTTTAGGATAAAAGTAGTGATTACAGGCTAACAACAGGGGCTTCCAGGATGTTGATTTTTAGTGTGTTGGCTTGAAAAAATTTATCAGGCTCTCTTTCTATATGTATACTTTTCTGTATGTATTATATAAAATTTAACTATTTTAAAAGATAAGATCCTAAAATTATTATCAAATTTATTTTACAAAAAAAGTTCACCACTGTGAAATAGAAAAGTGGACAAAATGTAAGCTTCTATAATACCTTATCATGTAAAGATTCTTCCAGATTCTTTCTGAAAGTTTCTGATTCTTGAATTAAAACATTCTACAGAAAAGGAAAGAAGAACAGATAAATAATTAATAAACTAAGGAGAAAATCATTCAATGTGTAGATTAATTTTATATGACTCAAGAATTTTCTTTGATTCCTTCCTTGGCGCCATCTATTTTTTAGTTTCCATGGAAACTAAGTTTCAATGGAATCTTTAAACAAGACACTTGAACATTTTTAGAAAGACATAGTTAAAATGGGAAATGTCATTTTGTAATAGTTGGATTGACAAATAAGATAACTATTAACTTCTAAACTATTTTTGTTGACCTCTTCTTAGTCTTTTTAAAATTTGAAATAATCAGTTTATTCTTTAAATGAGAAAAAGTGAATAAAAAGCAAAATATTAGTCAAAGCTGTCACAGAGAAGAAGTCAGATGAACTCATTTTTATTACCTGAAGAAAGAAAAATTTAAGATCATATATTTTAAATATTCAATTTCTGAACCTTTATTTCATATACAGAATGAATAATTTCTAATAATGATTAAATTATTAAATAAAAATAAAATTTAGCTATTTAAAAATCAATGTTACATGTCATGATATATAAATAACTTGCATGACAGATTTTTAAAAAAATCCTTGCCATAAAAGTATTACTATTTAAAAAAAAAAAAAAAGTATTACTATTTTAAAACTATTTATATTTTTCTTATAGTATTACAAAGCATGATTTATAATAATGCATTCTTTTTAAATTTATAGATTAAAATTAAAGTAAGAGTTTGGATATTGGCCTGCATTTGGAACTGAAGAGGAAGAAGGTAAGTCTTATGACTTAATGGGGAAACTGATCAAATTTCTTTAACATTTTCTTGAAACATTTTTCCTGTTTTGGTTTAGTGTATGGAGCAGGGGGAAATGTCTAGTTTAAGTAGTGGCTGGCATTCAGTCTAAATTTCCAAAATGATTTCTCCACCTGGGTTTTAATCCCTACTTTTTATATCATGGAACTGGCAACCAGCTGACATAACTGCTGTTGATCTGGTAGTTGCCAACTATTAATGAGACATATAAATTGTGAGTGAAATTACAGTGGGTTTTTGTACAAAAGCCCATTTTTGTATATAATATGGCTGAAAGTATGCATTTCTAAATTCTGTGGTGAGATTGACACTGGTTTTATTGGTGATATAAACTCACTCATATTTTGGCTTTTAGATTAGTAGCAGATTCAGATACTTGAAACATTTGAATGGTTCATATCAAACTTCCCTACCCTCCACTCCAAAATACTATTTTTGTCTTAATCTTTTTTGCATACCAGGTGAGAAATAAATGAAACACTTTCATTGCAAAAGCATACCACATTTCAATACATTTGTCTGTATGATCATGCTACACATGTTATATAACGTAAATTTTTTCATTCACTTAAAATTTGATCTTACATATTTTTATAGAAGCCATTTGTTCACTTTTAAGATGTACCAGGCTCCTTTCAAATTAAAGAAAGTAAATGGATCCTCTGACCAGTACTATGATTGCAGCAGAGCATAGAACAAGCATGATCATAAGAATATAGCTAAAAATCATGTGATTTTACTGTTGGCCATTTTACCTTCTCTTCTAGAGCAGCCATCCGTTCCTTTAAATGTAGCTGTAAGCGTTCATTGGATTCTGTCAGAAGTCTGTCCACAGTATCAGATAATCTTTTGTTGTGTTCCTCATTCATTTTCTCTCTTTGCCTAGCCTTATATCCAAATAAATAAATTTAACATAAGAATCATTTAAAAAGTATTTGGGTTTGTTTTTATATTTTTTCTAGTTTAAATACTGGATTTAATTTTATGTCTGTTTTGATTAAACTGGCAGAAGCTCTTTTTTTAAATGCACAGGGCATATCCATATGATTTTAAATATAACCCATAATCAAGAAAGGCATTCATTTCTTATAGGTAGAGTATAAACCCATAAACTGATGCTTGAGAGGGATGGCTCTTAAAATACATACTCTTTGAAGTTCTTGATTTTTCTCTTCGAGTTGACCTTCGAGATGCCTCATCCGTTCTTCAATGTTTCCGTGTCTTTCTTCAGCCTGTTAAGAAACATGAAGAATGCACCTGACACGTAAGGTGTGTTAAGACTCTTCCTCTAAATAAACTGAAATAAAATGTAAAGCAAGCTACTACCAACTGCAAATGTAGTTTTCAAAAAATAAACTTTCTTTCAACAGGCAGCTGAACAGCATTGCTTGAAATGTGTCAGCTACAAAGGCCTGTCACATCCAAGCATCAGCAAAACATTGGAGTTATTTATGAGCAATGAGATCAGCCAAATGTAACATGCAGACTGTGCATGGTTTGAACACAAACCTGCCATTGTCCAATCTTAAGCTCCTGAAGCACTCAACTGCACAGATGGTCGATTATCAATAAATAAAAAGTAACAAAATTTTTAGAAATGAAAAGAAAAAATTAGATGGATTCTATTTAGCAATAGAAAGTAAAGTCCAGTAGGACTACCTTCCTACGTATGGAGATCATTTCTTGTAGTTTAGCTTCCATAACATATTGATAATCATCAGATGAGGTAGAAGAGGTTGGATCAGACTAACAAGTCAAGGAAAAGGAGAGGGACAAAATTGAAAAATCAGAACGAAAGACACTGGCACTGAACAGAACATAGCACAGAATGCTTAAAAGAAAAGTGTGACAGCAAATTTAATACTTTAATAGACAGAATTGTATGTGGAAAGAACTACACTGATACTTGGTGAACATGATGCAGTTGATGGTTGTAAGTGAAAAACAATGATATGCTCAAATAAAAAGCTCCCAACCTAAGGTATGAAGGGTTAGTGATGGCTGGCGATGAAAGATTACTACAGAACGAATTAAAGCAACTCTGAGAGAGTCATGTAATAGTTGGAATTATGGGAAACCAGACACTAAGATTCTGCTTCTGATACACTGTCAAAAGTTTTGTGTTTTGGTTTGTTATATTACTTAAAAATAATGGAAACAGTGTACCTCAATGTTGAGGAGTAGGCCAAGGCAATGATCTCAGGTGAAATAAATTTGGAGCAGTATTTATTATAAACCCAACTCTGTAGAAATCAGAGGAGAAGCTAAGCTATGGGGTTAATTATTAGGGGGCTAATTAATAATTGGAGTATTCTCCAGTTCAAGCAGGATTGAACTCAGCAACAGTGGCAAACTTACAAAACGACTTCTGGTCTCTGAATACACACTATGTTTGGAGGTGTAAAACCTAAGCATCTACTCTTAGACACAGCCTTAATTTGACATTTTAAATGAAAATGATTAAAAGTCTTCAGAGTACCAAAGTGACGATAGTGCTGTGAGGACAAGATCACCTACAGTGAACTTTCCTGAATGAGACAAGGGGCCACTCCAAATCTGACTCTGCACTGATTTGTTGCCATGGAAACTAAAGAGGGCCCTAAAGTGGAAAGGCGGCACAGTGCCCTTGCGAGCTGCTGTTTGCCCAGTGACTAGGTTAGTTAGTGTCTTGGGGGTGAATGTCAGGTAACCACAGATGCAGAGTGTTCAACATATGACATTGCTGATAGCTGAATTGTATTAGTATGTTATGCACAGATTACATGTAAAGTCACATCAACATTTTAATCGTAACTACAAGTTAAATAATCACAACAGCCAAAGTACCTTATGTCAGTATAAATGATATTTAACTCCAGAGCATATTCTATTACATTTTAAAAGTTTATTCTAAAACAGTGAAACTTACTTTATGCAAATATAAGACTATATATAAATATGTCATGCAGTACCTGAAAAGAAATAGTAACCTATTCATGTATTGGTTCATATGCATGTGTACTATTTTATGCAACAAATTCCAACTTAATCTATAAAATGAGCATTTAACATTTAACTCATGGGCTTATGTGAAGTATAACTCAACATTTACATTTTGTAAGATTTTCCTTCTGATATTCTTATTTCATAAATTGGCAAAGTAATGAAGAAAAAATAATCAATTTCTCTCCCCAAATCTCCAACCAGAAGCAACACAGAATGCTACCATAGTCTTCAAATGCTACAAAACAATTTTATAATATTATTTAAAATTTATAATTCAATTATTAATACTGTATATAGGTCAAAATATTGCTGAAATGATATACTTTAAATTCTTAAATAGATCTGTAATCTTTCAAAATTAAATTTTAATAAGTAATGTTATGACAATTAGTCAGGTGATTGATTCAAGGTAGTCAAAGCATGAACATTTCTATTTCCAAAACTGTTCATTCCAATATACAAGTAAAGTTAGTATATCTTTCAAAGGTCCTTAAAACTTCTAGCTGTTTACATCTTAACTATTGAAAACACACCACACATTGTGAAACTTCACTTCAGAGATTAAACAAGAATCGTGTCATATTTAAATCACTATGTTTTGTTGATATTTTTATTGGTACTAAAAATGGATGAAATACCTTATGAAATTCAAGATGAATTATTTCCAAGCTGAGGGAATATGCATTTTAATTAAAGAAGTAAACATCATAAGTCAAAAGATTGGGAGCCCAAAATGTTTATTAGTTGTGTATTCACTCACCAAAGCCAAATTTTTCATTTTATCCCTAGCTACCAGCATTTAAAACTTTTGACTTCCCGAAAGCCTTAAATGAGCTTTAGCTACCTATTTTTACACACACACACACACACACACACACACATACATACATGCACACCACCAGCAGAAGAAAAGATTGTCTTATCAACCTAACAGTAAATTCAGACATCATCTCTAAACAAGAGCTGGATAAATGTGCAAGCACCACCGATTTATGTTCATCTGAACCCGAGAAGACTGCAAGAAAAGGATGGAAATGCTGATGCGGCTGCTAAGCCGCTTCAGTCGTGTCCGACTCTGTGCGACCCCATAGACGGCAGCCCACCAGGCTCCCCCGTCCCTGGGATTCTCCAGGCAAGAACAGTGGAGTGGGTTGCCATTTCCTTCTCCAATGCATGACAGTGAAAAGTGAAAGTGAAGTCGCTCAGTCGTGTCCGGCTCTTAGCGACCCCATGGACTGTAGCCTACCAGGCTCCTCCGTCCATGGGATTTTCCAGGCAAGAGTGCTGGAGTGGGGTGCCATTGCCTTCTCCAACTAGACTCATGCAAAAACAGTCTGCAATTTTATGACTCCTTGATGGGATATAGGGCTTATCTTACTTTCACTCTCTAATGTGAACAGACAATTTTGAAGTTTTAGAAAAAATTACAGGAAGAAATGGTTTTGAGAAGAATGTGAATTTATTTGGAAATGGAGAAGGAATTAAAGTTAAAGAGAGGACGGCCAAAGAGAAGAAAAAGTACATAACAGATAATAAAAGAAAAAATACATATAGACCAAATAAAATATATGAAAGATTGTTCATAAAATCATTCAAAACATAGGATAGGGAGTCTAGATTTAAATTAAGCATACATCATAAATTAGTGAGAAGTCAAAAATATTATAAAGTAGAAAAAGACTATGGAGATCAATAATAGTAAGTAACTGAAAACAAACGGATATTGAAACAATGAACAACTAAAGCTGTCCCTTAGAGACAGTCCCTTTAGGTCTTGAGAACAGAAGATAAGAAAACGCTTAAAAATTATTTTAGCCATCAAATTTGGGAGAGCAAATGAAAGACTGAAAGACTGATCTTCAAATGTTATAAAAGGGTTACAAGCAGAGGGAGTACATTGAAAATAAAATCTCAGGACCAGAGGAGCGTGAATAATGAATTAAATACGGCCATTTGAAAACTATATATCTGAAATAATGTGTTGATATACAGTCAGTCAGTAGAGAAAACAGCAAAAAGGACAAGCAGAGTGAAATCTAGCAGCTTCACATATTTTAAGAGAGATAAAATTGCACAAAAGGGAGGAAATCAAAAGGTCTAGATGAAGTAGAATTTTAGTAATGTATTATTAGGTAGGAGTAAACTGAGGAAATACTTTGGGTACATAAATGAATATAGGTATCAAATATGGTTCCAATACAATTAAATGGAGGGCAAGACAGATGAGATACCTACTTTGTTATTTTTAAATTCTAAATTAAGGATTCTTAGGGATATTTAATTAAAGCCTCATTTGTCAAGTATTATATTTTAAATTATGCTTTATTCTCAATCAATCAGAGGTTAATTTGGGGCAAATTTGCTGAATTTTAAATTGTGTTTTGGGGAGTGAGAGTCCAGACTTTCTTGTATTTTACTCACACAATATTGATAACTATTTTATACTAAAATATCACAAAAGTTCCTTTTATTATATAACCACTTGCCTAACTCCTTCTAAAATATTTCAATTCAATAAGATAACTATAAAAATCCTTTATATTCCTCAGATGAAAAGCCTAAGTACACATATCTCAATCCATATTACAGTAATTTAAAATGTGCTTCCAAAAAATAGAATACTACTAATCTGTTTGTACTTTTTATATAATTTCAAGAATATTTCTCAAATTAAATAAGTTTATATTTATTTTAGAAAGCATACAGTTCTGAAACTGCCAGAATGGTTTATGGTAATCTGATCTGTGACTATAGAAGGATCCACATTGTATCACCCTAATCAGACAAAAGTTCTGTTCAGCTAGTTAGTCCAGTAACTCTACAGACACCCAACTATTCCAATAATTTCTACTTTGTCAGCTGTTTGTCCTTTCACTATCTGATTAACTACCCTGTCTTAATGAGCAGGCATCAGTTTACTGTTCCTCTCTAATCATTTGCTTTTTTCTGGAAGCAACAATGTGTGCCTACTTCTACTTTGCTGCATCAGTTGTTTTGGATAATCCCTAATATCAGAGTTTATAATTTGCAGTTTACATATCTGTCTGAGCCATGTACTACCATGGCATGAAAAAAAGCTTCCATGACCTAGGAGCCTGGCAGGCTACCATCCATCCTTGGGGTCGCAGAGTCAAGACATGACTGAGTGACTAACACTTTCACTTTTCACCAACCATGTTTAAACATCTAAAACGTGTGTACATTTTTGAATTGATATTAAAACTCAAACATGCTTTTAGTGACAAAATCTGGACTTTTATTCCAGTGACATGCATATATACTATGAAGCAATTGCCATTTCCATTTAACTGTGAAAGGTAAGAATAGTCATTTGGGCTTCCCTAGTGACTCAGTTGGTAAAGAATCCACCTGCAATGCAGGAGACCTGGGTTCAATCCATGGGTTGGGAAGATCTCCTGGAGAAGGGAAAGGCTACCCACTCCAGTATTCTGGTCTGGAGAATTCCATGGACTATTCCATGGGGTTGCAAAGAGTCAGACATGACAGAGCAACTTTCACTTTCACTTTACAACATTATAATGGTTGCTAAGTTCTAAAATAAGCAAATAATTGCTGAACTTAATGTCCATAATGGAGCAGTTAATTCTGAACATTCTTCAGAATATTATTGATTTTATTAGTTCAGAAGAAATTTCAACTATTAAAATCACTTTCTGTATTTAATACCTTTAGATTTCACAGCTCTACAAATCTAATTTTCAACTTCTAACAAATTTTTTTCATACTGTAATCAGAAAGAAATCAACTGCTTATGATACTTCCTGCATTTTTAAAACTGTACAATTTATATTAAGCTTACTAAATTATTATGTCTCATGTATATCCATGTTAAAATCATCAATATGTTTTTATATTTGGTGATTATTCTTATGTACAAATATTACCATGGAAAATTATCTATAAGAACATGAAACTTTGTTTTTGCTAATGTTTAAATAGGCAAAGAAATAATCACATTCATTTATCAATCATTGATTTCAACATAAACAGGATATATGCAATATAAAAAGTCATCTAAACAACAGACCAATATAATATAAACTCCACAAAGCCTAAAGAAAATCTTTATAGATTCCATTTTGATTACTAGTCATCTCTATAAGTATTAACATATCTAGGTTGACCAGTTGTTTTAGTGTAGTACCTTTGTCAAGGCTGCGATTCTCTGAGCCAATTCAGCCTCTACTTCAGGTAAGGTCTCAGCTTTTCTCATAGTTTGCTGCAACTTTTGCTCAGCCAGCTCGAGACGCTCTTGTAACTGTCTATTCTTCTCTTCCATCTGAACCAGGGATGAAAAAAGAGACACGTAAATTGTCACAGTTAGGATAGCAAACACCAGTCACTAGGGGCTGTGGGCTTCAGGCTTTATCCTAGAGTTAAAATCAGCTAGTACTACCACATGTTTTCATATATTGCTTATCAATATTCCTTAATAAATTTAGCACATAAAAAATGAAAACCTTTTACCAACAACAGCAAAAAGAAATGAAGTTAATAGTGAGAATTAACTTGGACAAATGAGACACAACTTAGTACTGAAACCTCAAATGCACCATAATAGCAATTTACTGAAAATCTTAACATTAGCTAGAGTAGGAGAGGGAGTGGATCATAATGATTGAGAGTTCAGGCTGTAGAGATAAAGTTGGGAAACTTCTGCTAAGGACCAGACAGTAAATACTTTAGGCTGTGTGTATCACAAAGTCTCTGATCCACCTATTCAATTCTACTGTTGTAGCAGAAAAGCAGTCAAGGATGATGATTAAATGAATGGATATGGTTATGTTTCGATAAAACTATACTTATAAAACAGAGCCATGGTTTTGGCATGTGGGCTATAGTCAGCCGATTCCTTCTCCAGAGCTGGATAGACCTAGGCTTCCATTACTGACTGCAATTACTGTATGTGTGATTCTGGGAAAGCAGTCATGTTCTCTGAACCTGGCTTCCTCAGTATAATAAATGTACTTACTTTACTCAGTAAAATAATCGTATACTAATTATTATACTTTACACTATAATGATTGTACTTACAGGTGGTGGTTAGATTTAAGTGAGGTTTTATATATATATGTATATATATATATTGGTTAGCATAGTTTCTGGTTCATGTCTAGATCCAAAATAAATATTAGTCATTATTTTTAAGACAGATTTCTAGATTATATACTGGAAATCACATCTATTTAGTTAGCTTGATTCTAAATTGCAGAGAATAATTGATTGCTAAGGAATACCACATTTTACGTACTCCACGTTTTGTGAGAATGGTGAGAACACAAACAGACCAGAAGGAAACCAAGACGGAGATACTGAACCTGCCGTAGGATGGCCTCTTTATTCGCTAGCTCATTTTCCAGCTTGTCGTTCATGTCGTGGATGGAGGTAGATTCTCTCTGAGCACTGAGGTAACGCTTCTCAAGGGTCGTGATTCTTTCTTCCATGTCTTCCTTCTGCGCCATAGCCTAAAATGAAAATAAGTAAAAATCAAATCAGATTCTGTTTGTGTATTGTCTTATTATCATTTAAATAAAATAGTAAGATATAAAAAAAAAACTGTTGCTTTCTCGAGATAAATTTCATTCTTTTCTTTTCATAAAAGGGATGCAGGATTTCATATGTGTTTTCTCAGCTTATCTGTCAGAATTCTTACATCTTGGGTAAGCAAAAAGCATTGTCTCTTTGAGAACGCAACAAGTACATTTTAAATCTCCCTACTGTACAACTGGTATTCTTATAAAAGAAGTGGCAGACAAATTAGCTCATTATAGAGCAGAGATAAGTACAGATATGGATAGAGTTACAAACCATAAAATTGCCACAAGGATACTTATAGTTCCAAATTGCAGAGGAATTTTCAAATGAAGATAATAAATATCATCAGTATCTTTATCTTCATGTATAAGTAAGAATAACTCAGTGGTTAAAAGAGAAGGCAAAAATGAAATAAAAAGTAAATGAGTCACACTCACAAATGAGTTGGCAAATTTACTTTGGAACTTCACCATTTCCCCTGTTTATTTGGAATATGATATTTTTCAATTAAAAAAGAATTTAGAGACTTCAGTGAGCACAGATCTCTAGGGGAAAAATCAACTTTTGGTGCAAAAGGAGCAATAATTCTAAATACTATATTATAATATTAAATATTACATTAAGCAATAATTTTAAACCACATAATTCACAGATAACATGGGCATAATTTTATCTTCCAAAGAGCTTAGATGAGAATTTACTAATAGGCAGATAACCTACTTCTTTGAGATACTGGGGAAAATCAGCTACAGAAGTGGGCCTGGTGTGGTTTTCTGATAATTTGGAAAACTCTTTTACATGGTGGTGGTTTAGTTTCGAAGTTGTGTCTGACCCTTGCGACCCTATGGACTGTAGCCTTCCAGACTCCTCTCTCCATGGGATTCTCTAGGCAAGAAAGCTGGAGTGGGTTGCATTTCCTTCTCCATTGCTGTATAAGAAGCCTAACACTGAGGAGATGGCGGAACTTTCCATATATTACTATCAAGGTCTCTTTAGTCACTTGTTCCTAACTGGTCTCTGTTACTCTCCCACAGGCAGAGCCAATCCTGCCACACCCACAGAATAGATAAATTCTCTTCCTGTTTTCCAAAAGAAGTGGAAGCCCTTAAATGGACAGCCTTTCAGCATCCTGAACTTCCCTCACCAGCATCTGGAAATTTAACCACGTTCGGACATCCTTAACTTCGGACATCCTTAACTTCTACCTTTCACTTTAGAACAGGTGTTCTGCCTTCTCTCAAAGTTTACTCATTAAATGTATTCTGGGTTTCATGCTTTTTCTACTGTAGAGATCTTGATCACTTTTTTTTCTCCTGAATTTTCAAGGTGATAGTAGAGGTAAATTCCAAAACAATAGCTGAAAGAATGAAACAGGCTTATAAAAGTTTTGGTATACATTAAAGGTGGAGAGCAGAGGAAACAGAGATGATTCAAAGAAAATAAAAATTAAAAAGATAAATCATTTGCTTGACTACTGTCCATAACTGGACTGAAACTATGAAACCAAACTGTTGGGGAGGGTATGAAGATTCACTGTAGCTTTAAAAATAAGTAAGCAAATTAATTTATCAGGTAATTAATAAAATCCTAGAGAAATAGCAAGTTATTCAAAAGAAAATGTTATTATTGAAAACCATTACTTGGATCATTTGTGGAAACTATGTAGTCATAATAATGATGAATATAATAAACAGTCAGACATGACTGAGCGCGCACACACACACACACAATAATGATAACACTGAATGTGATTTTGAGATGAGTATAGTGGAAGGATGGATGGAAGAGAAAGGAAGTGAAGGAGCAAAAGAGATAAAATCCTCATATTATATGATAGCAAGACATAGTGGAAGTGAAAGTTGGTCAGTCGTGTCCGACTCATTGTGACTCCATGGACTACAGAGTTCATGGAATTCTTCAGACCAGAATACTGTAATGGATAGCCTTTCCCTTCTCCAGGGGATCTTCCCAACCCAGGGTTCGAACCCTGGGTTCTTTGCATTGCAGATGGATTCTTTACCAGCTGAGCCACAAGGGAAGCCCAAGAATACTGGAGTGGGTGGTCTATCTCTTCTCCAGCAGATCTTCCCAAACCATGAATCGAACTAGGGTCTCCTGCATTGCAGGCAGATTCTTCAGCAACTGAGCTATGAGGGAAGCTCATACACATTTCTTAAATCTTATCAATTTACACACAGAAAGGTTTTATTTTATTAACTAACAGTTGTAGTTTTATAATTAAAGTTGTTCAAAGGAATTGCTTTATTTTTAATGTATACAACTCTTCTAGACCTCACAAAAAATATATGCTGAACTGTTGGCTTTTTTTTTTTTCACAAATTACCACAAATGTAACAATGTGAATAATACTTCAACAGTAGTTGCTATTTCTAAGTAACAAACATATTTTTAGAGAAATAAATTCATTGATATGGCTTTTCTTTTACAAGCATGCTTTCATGATATATAAAAACATATTTTTAAAATTTTATTTTCATTAAAATGTCTGTTCTTTTGGGAATCCTTTCAGTAATAGCACAATCCTCAATCCTATCACCCACTAGTCCAAATAATTTTTAAGCTTATCAAAAAGCAATACAATTGTTTACCAAAACTACCTATGTTAAAAATATCCTTCATATCCAAAATCAAGTTTATTTAAGCCAGTATCTCATATTGGAAATTTACACTTTATCACATTAAACTGGTATAAAGGAAGTTATAACTGACATACTAATAGGGCTTTTTAAGCTCACCAAAAAAAGGAAGTCAGTGAAAGTTTCCTTTCAGAAAGCTGGTTCTTTTTAAAATAAAGGTAAAGAACTTGTTAATTGTAAGAATTTGCTTTATGATTATATCAAAAATGTTTTCTATACCTGTTTTAAGTTAATAGGATTTTGACCTACTCTAGTTTGGAAGTTACATGCCTCAAATACAAAATATAGCTCTTTAGTACTGTCTTTAATAAATATCACTTACACAGGCAGTTATATAAGACTAGGAGCAGTTCTAGACAACAGCGGCACTCCTCTGAAAACTTGTCTGCCTGTGGAAGGTACAGAGCTGCAATAGAATCTCAGACTCCAACCTCACTCCTAGGAAACGTACACCCCCAGACCGGAGGAACAAAAGGTAAGTGATCACAACCACATACAAAGCAGAAGGGCAACAGCATGTCTTCCTTCCTGTAGAATACAGCAAAATGATTTTTTGTATCCTTTTGGAATCAAAAAGCACTTAAATCTCCTTTCTGTCATTACTACTACTGCAACTAGTAACACTTCTGTTTTAAATGCAAGCCTTTGAAGGGAATGAACCAGGTCTCAAAGTACTTTAAATACCTCTCACAGAAGCCTTTAAGACTTTACCAAATGTCAAACAACAATTAATATAAAGGTAACATTTTTTTTGGCTCAGAAAGTCTCAGAGCATTTCAGTCTTTAAAACCACAACTGATAATTTTCTTAGACATCTAGGTTAAGTTTAAAAAAGAGAGAAATACCAAAAGAAATGACTAAAAGAATTGAAATTAGGCTTTGTTGCCTTCTTTGACTACCTTAATCCTGTTGAACTTCAAGACCAAATTAACACCTACTTGGTTATTTATGTTTATACTAATGTTCAAAAGTGTGAAACTCAATTAATCCATCAATTTGGCAAAAATTATCCAAATTATTTTTTCAACAGTATATACACTTCCCTAGATCATAGCCATCCAAACAAATGCTACTATTTAAAAAACTTTTCCAAAAAATTTAGACTTACTCTATTTTCTATATTTTTTAGTCCAATGATGGTAGGGTTTTCAGAGTATTCCTTTAGAGTGCCTACAATTGTTAATTGTATTGTTATATATCATATTGCTAATTTCATTTTCATTCAGAACTCTGGGAATGTTATAACAATTTTGTAGCCCAAGAAAAAATTCTAAACCTAGTTTACATATATAAATGTCTTACAAAATTCAGTTAAAGGCATACATGTGCTTCTTCAGAATGTGACTATGAGGTAGCATATATTTGCTTTTAATCCTAGTTTTTGATACTTATTAGCTCTGTTCTAGGTAAGCATTGCTTAATTTTTCTATGTGTCATCTTCTTTTTCTTAAAATTTGGTCATTGATTGGGATATTAATACCTACTACATAACATTGTCATGATAAAATATTGTAAGTGCCTTGCAAGATGTCCTATCTATAATATACACTCAGTAAATGCTAGCTTTTTTATTATTATGTACAATACCCACTCAAAAAATAATAGCTTATTATTATTTATTTATTATTTTTATCACTATTATACCTACAATTATTAATAGCTGACTGTGACATATGTTACATGTAAGAGTTATTGGATGGAACTTTGGTATTTTACTTTTAATTCAATGATTCATATCGGAGATTCAATTTACAGCTGCAGGCTGTGTTGCCAAAAATACATTTTGAATTTACAAGTTGGGGAAATGTTTTTTCACTGTGTATTACTAAAAATTCTAAACAAGAAAGCTTTTACTAGTTTCTGAAAACTTCAGGCTAAACAAAGGAGAAAAACTGTATAAATAATTAATTTTCTCTTGGTTTGAAGGCTATAAACTATACTTTATTGTATCAAATACATGTAATTCTATAATAACTTAGAGCTACTAAAGTACAAAAATATAACTCCATGTTTCAGATAACAGAAAAGATTAAATTATATGTACTCATTCATACAATCACTTAGTGAACATTCAGAGGTCTTAAGAAGTTGGAGTGATGAGTTGTTTTTATTCATAAAACAAAATATAACTGAAATACTTCACAGAAAATTTTAGCTCTTTATTTATCAATATGTTTAATGAGATATTACTATCCAAATACCTAACTAGTAGCCTTTTTTAAAGGGTGGAGAGGTAATTCAGTCTCCGCCATGAGACTGACTATATTTTCTAGTGTGAGTCCTGTGCAAAGCTTCAACCAAGCCCCTATTCTAACAGGCCACAGTCAATTTAAGGAGCACTTATGATGAAACTTCAAACAAAAATAAATTTTGAATAGATTTATTTCTTGACAAAGAATATTTGCTAAAATAGAGTCTGAAACCATTAATGAAAGATAACCACACAATCTGTTTCAGATATATTTGATTATGTATATGCACAGCAACTGCATTTCGGTTTTTAATTTTATGGTCAATTTTTCCTATTCTCTATTTTTTTCTTAATTAGACAAAAACTATAGAGATAGCAAGGAGAATCACCTTATTTTGTTTTCTACTTAAAAATCTTGCAAGCTAGTAGTCTTTGTAGCTTGCAAGCTAGTAGCCAAAGATACAAAGCAAAGTCTGAAATATTTAATATTTATATGATACCTTTTGAAAGTACATGATTTTTTATAGAAAAGGTAAAAAGCTTAATAATATAGGAAGCAGTTATAGTGAGCTGCATTCTTTTTGATGGCTGCTATCACTGAATAAATGATTGCATCTTGCTGATTTCGAAGCTACCCCTAGTGGAAGAAGCACAGATTCTAAAGCTGAATAGTCTTGCAGTTTTTATGGTGCTGAGAAGTGGGGAAGTGGTGTGTTGGGAGAACAGTGGGTAGGCCTGGGACAAGTTATTTACATAACCTGAGAAAAATGGCACAATTAGAAGTATCTTCCCTATAGGATGGGAGAAATTAAAGAAATTAAACATATTGCATCTGTAATAGATTCCAAGGTTGCTTTTCAAGTGATTTCTAGCAGCAAACCAGAGTCCCAGGGCCTGTGACCTGTATCTTACAGGAAATAATTTATTTGGCCTTCACAGTGTCCTTAATACACAAACACACACACACACACACACACACACGATGCATCCAAAAAGACAGGTAGAATATAGGTTCCTTGTCCAGATCTCATTAACCCTACCACGTCCTACTATATGTAGATCCTCTTCACACAGTTATATTGTTTGCCTGGGCTCTAGAAGCATTTGCATTTGCACCACTCTCCCTCAAATGTGAATGATGAGAAATATTCCTTTCTCATGAAACCTTTCTAAATTATAACTACATAGAAATTATAGAGCTGATAAGAATAGTTATATTTGAAAAGAATTCCTTGTGAAAGCAGAGCACACCTTAGCTATTGAAAGGAATTCCTAATTTGAACAAAAATATCTGGCATCAGATACATGACTGATATTTTAAATCTGACTCAACTTTTTGTCACCTACATCCAAAGACTATTTAGAATCAAAGTTTTATTTTTACATAGGTCATAAGAAATGTGTAGGTGGGGAAACTGGGCTCTATCTGCGAGTTACACTGGATTAAACAAGTGTAAATAGAACAGGTGAGTCTTAAGTGAAAACAAAACAAAACACTGCTAATTCTGTGGGAGTAAGAGATGAAGGAACAGAAAATGAGAAAAAGTTCAAGAAATGGCCCTGGTGGTTCACTGCTCAAAAATCCTAGCATTCCATAACAGTAGTACAGAAGAGAGGTTACACTTCACCTACTTCATAAATTCTCTGAGTTTGAGTGGTGGAAGGAGTGAAGATGAGAGATGCATTTGTGAACTGTTAATTCATATAAAGGCGGGCATGCATGCTAAGTCACTTCAGTCATGTCTTACTCTGTGTGACCCCATGGACCGTAGCCTGCCAGGCTCCTCTGTCCATGGGATTCTCCAGGCAAGAATACTGGAGTGGGTTGCCATTTCCTTCTCCAATATAAAGGCATAGAGAGCAGAAAATCATTATCTAAGCAGTGGCAGATTGGTCTCTCACTTCATGGATCATCTATCTTACTCTGAGATAGTAGGCATTGTTTGCGGACATATTCTGATTTCATCCATGCCTTTCGATGTTTATACCAAACACTCATAAATATCCATTCTTTCAACAAAGAGCTTTTGAGTGCCTATTATATACTCAATAGTTGTATATGTGATTAAAATAGAGCAATGAACAAAACTAGACAAAACACAAAATCCCAGCTCTTATGAATATTTATGTACACTGGAGAGGGAGGCATATGACAAACAAGTAAATCAGTAAAGTATATGCTGTTGTCAGATGGCAGCAATTCTGTGAGATTTTAAAGAAATGTAGGAAGGAGGGTGTATATTTATAAACAGTAGGCTTAGAGAACACTCCACTGAGAAGACATTTGAGTAAAAAGGAGAAGGAAAAGAAAATGCAACAGAATAGATGTGGCTTAAGAGGCCACAGTAACTGAACTGCATGGATTAAAGTGAAAGAGTAGTAGATGAGTTCCAAGAGGTCAGACGGTGGTAGTGGAGATGGTATGACTGTAGACCACTGCAAGGACCTTGCTTTTACTCTAAGTAGAATCGGTAGTCATTGAAGAGCTTCAAGGAGAAAGTGACTTGAGCTGACTCACAAGGTAACAGGTTACTTATGATACTCCAATGAGAGATGATTGCTGTGTGGAATAAAAAAGAGCCATGAAGACTGGGGCAAGAGGTCATGTGACAGATACATTTTGAAGTTGGAAGTAATAAGATTTGTGGATGAATCAAATATAGCATGAGTAAAAGAGATGTACCGAGGACAGTGCCAAGGTTTTTGGTCTGAACACCAATAGTAGTATTGCCATCAGCTGAGATAAGTAAGGTGGCAAGTAAGTCTGACTTCTTAGGGGGAATATCAATAAACCAGTCTTGAGGATGTTTATTTTGAGACACCCATTAGAGATCCAGATTCAGGCATCTGGAAATCAGGAGAGACGGATAAGCTGCAGATATAAACTGGGAATCATAAGGCCGTGGGTAGTTTTTGGAGCTATGAAACAGCATGAATTTACCAGGGGAGTTAAGGCTGGTGGAGGAGGGAAGGCATTCCATGGTTGGGGATGAGAAGCAGAGCCAGCAGAGGAGCCTGAGACAGGGGCAGCCAGTGAAAATGCAGGAAAATTAGGAAGAGTGTGGTGTGCTATTAGCAGGGTGAGAAAGCACATCAGGAATGAGATCAAGTGCTTCAAAGGGCTGAGAAGTGGCTCCTGGATTTAGCAACACGGAGGTCAGACTAAATAAGAACAGTTTGGATGGGACTGTGGAAGCAAAAGTGTGACAGATAGAAGGGGCTCAAAGGAGAATGGGAAGAAAAGAACTGGACCCACAGAATCAACTTTAATAATAGCTAGTTAATGAAACACAAAAGATAAAAAAATTAAAAATATGATTTAAAAGAACATGTAAAATGGAAAATGTGAAAAGCCAAAGAAATTTAAGAAATGTAGATAACTTTTCTTTTTAACTAAATAGAGTGATAAAGTGAAGATTCTAAACTTTGCACTTTAGTTGGTAAGATGATTCGGCAATGTCACAAATAAGACATCTCCTTGTAACTTTTGCCATAAAGTACTCTTTTTCAAATAGATGAAGTGATGTTATGTTTAGAAAGAACTGAATATATAGAAAAAGAAAGGTTCCCACTGTCACACATGTACATTCACATTCATAGATACAAAACCAAAATAAAAGAGAAATTTTTAAAGTAATGTCTGTGGGTATTCCCATCTGCTAAGAGTATTGCAATTCATTATTCATACGCAAATCTAGAGTTATTTAAAATTAACAGCTTAAAACTTTTAGAAATTCATTAAAAAACTAGTTTTTATTACTTCTGAGACTTGATACCAACATTTTCTTTCTGTACATATTGAGAGGAGTGATGAAATAAACTATTTTTGCCTTAGTGAATAAGTTTCATAGCAAACATAATGTATTCCAATTTATGATCTTTTGAGAAAATGTAAGAGTGTATGCCATTAGGGGAAATTATGGGGAAAACGTCTCAGCGGCAGCATTTAGGGAGCAGAGACTGAAGGTGTTATGAATCACTTACCTCCCTGATGTCCCTTTGATACTTGGTGTTCATTTCCTCTGTTTTAATGAGGTCCTTTCTTGCTGTCTCAGCTTCCTGTTCCACCTCTCCCACTCGGGAAGAAAGGGCTGCTAAACGTTCTTTCATTTGGGCCATTTCATAGTTTTGTTTTTCAAGCAATTCTTGCAGTTCAACTATTTGACTTGTTTCATCAGTTGAGTCTATAGAACCATTGGACAATCGCTGTGGAAAAAGAGAAAGAAATGACACTTAGAACTGTCTACCTCTTTAATTTGAAATCCATGAACTTAAAGATGTAAGACTGATAAAGATTTCATACTGAACAGTAAGAACTCTAATAGAACTAACTTTGGAGGAAAACTAAGCTTCTCCAAAAACTCTTAATTGACATTAAAATATAAAAGTAGACCAGTAATTTTCAAATAGGTTAAAAGATGCATTTGAACTGGAAGGTACTATACATACACTATACACAGTTTAGCACAAACCACAGGTAAACCCTAAACATTCAGTAAGTGTCAGCTATTTTTAATCAATTACATATGAAATTTACTATAAATAAATAATACATTTATGTAACACAGCATATCATTAGTAAGAAACTATGTAATATTTTCTATTTTTATTCAAGATCCTTTATGAATTTGCAAGTCATTTTCAATGACACTCAGTAAAAGAGCTTACACAACATTTTTCTTTTAAATAAGGTTATTCCTATTGTGAATCTGACCTTGTTGGAACAAAGGTATAGCAGAGAAAAGTCTTGCTTTCTATATTGCTATCAACCTAAAAGTTATGAGTCTGCACAATCGACAGGAAAGAGGCTGAAAGAGTTTAAATAATTTGAGACTGATTTTTGCTCTTTTTGAAGGGGCTGCCTGGAAACCAGGGTGATCCACATCTTCAGAAGGATGCCCTACAGCCAAGCTGCAGGAACTGGGGAGAAATAAGTGCTAACAGAAAAAGATCACAACCAAGTAGAAATAGGAAAGTGTGGACAGAAAGCAAAGAAAGTACTATCAATTCTTCTAGAACGCCTATTTGAGAAATGTGAATTTGTTCTAGCATGATAAATACATCAAGGAACAATTTGAACATAATGTAATTTGTGTTTTCTTATGTACAATCTCATTCTTGAGAATCACTGGCTGAACGCAGAAAAACAGACTTTGCTGAATCAATCAGTGTTAGAATATATTAATCAAAATGCCACACATGCCCATTCCTCAAGCAGCGAACACCAACCTCACACTTCACTGAGCAGTTCTGGTTAACCCATCCATATCTGTTACACCTGTCTGATCTTACTTACCCTTCCCTCCACCACTTCACAACAGTTCACACCCCTTCGGACACCCACTTTAATAAGCAAAGTTCACAATTTTTTCAAAGTAAAGAGTTAAATTTATCATAGCAGTTATGGAATTCTTAACCATTTAACATGGGTAAAACTGTGCGTCCAGTTTTACTAGTTTTCTGCTTCTTTTTGAAGTCACTAAGCTGTGCTGCAAACCCCCTCCCTCATGAGCTCTGTGTTTTTTATTTTGTGATTTTGCATGACTCATGACACTTTGGAATGCAAATGTCACATTAGGCAAAAGGTGGTGCTAGTTGTAAATAATCTGCCTGCCAATGCAGGAGACAAAAGAGACTCAGGTTCGATCCCTGGGTTGAGAAGATTCCCTGGAGGAAGGCATGGCAATCCACTCCAGTATTCTTGCCTGGAGAATCCCATGGACAAAGGAGTCTGGTGGGCTACAGTCCAAAGGGTGGCAAAGAGTCAGATAGAACTGATGTGATTTAGCACGTGCGCAGATAGGAGAAAAGGAGGACTGCATCACAAAAGATAAATGAGAAAGATAAAACAGAGAGAATGGGAAAGCAAACAGATGGCAAGGCATGTTGATAATTCTAGTTACCTAACACGTGGAGAAACAGTAGGACACATCAAAATTAAAAGGGCAGAGAAAGACAGTCTTAGCACCTTAAGATACCAGCTGGATCTGCAGCTAGTACTTCGAACATATTACTGAATTTCTGTATTGCAGTTGCCAAACTTCTAATTACCTAGTAAAATGGGTAAGAGACGTTATAATTAGGTAGGGATTTTGAAGAGGAACCACAGATCAGCCGACCAGATGCTCCTCCAGTCTTGATTCCCTTAGTGGCTGGGACTACTGCTCACTGAGGGATCAGAGCTGAGAACATGCCTAGGAATTGCTCTTGGTGGAAAGGAGCTGCCTTTCCAAAGGTAAATGTCCTGGTTGGGGCATGCATTACGGCATACAACGCAGACCAGTATTGTGTTTGTGCTCAGTCATTCAGTTGTGGCCAACTCTGTTTGTGATATTATGGACTGTAGCCCGCCAGGCTCCTCTGTCCATGGGAATTTTTTCCAGGCAAGAATACTGGAGACGGATGCCATTTCCTACTCCAGGGGATCTTCTTGACCCAGGGTGATCTTCAACCTGTATCGCTTGTGTCTCCTGTGCTGGCAGGTGAATTCTTCACCGCATAGACCAGTAATATTGTGAAGCTGATAAAAACCCAACATTTTAGACAGTTTTTAAGAACACAAAACTGAAAATCATTGATTGTGACCTTTATATAAAACATTCACGAGCAAGTCTGGATCAGTCTCTTGTGGGGTCACAGCCGTGAGTGTCCAGGAGTCTTCGGCAGAGGCGTGGGTCAGTGGCGGTCTGCTGCAGAGTTGGGGGCACTCAGCACAGTATATTAAAAGCAGAGACATTACTTTGCCAACAAAGGTCCATCTAGTCAAAGCTATGGTTTTTCCAGTAGTCATGTATGGATGTGAGAGTTGGATTATAAAGAAACCTGAGTGCCGAAGAATTGATGGTTTCGGACTGTGGTGTTCCAGAAGACCCTTGAGAATCCCTGGGACTGCAAGGAGATCTAGTCAGTCCATCCTAAAGGAAATCAGTCCTGAATGTTCATTGGAGGGACTGATGCTGAAGCTGAGACTCCAATACTTTGGCCACCTGATGCAAAGAACTGACCCTGATGCTGGGAAAGATTGAAGGTGGGAGGAAAAGGGGATGACAGAGGATGAGATGGTTGTATGGTATCACCGACTCAATAGAAATGAGTTTGAGTAAGCTCTGGGAGTTGGTGATGAAGAGGGAAGCCCTGCATGCTGCAGTCCATGGGGTCTCAAAGAGTCAGACACGACTGAGCAACTGAACTGGTCTGAAATATGACATAATTATCTGTACATTGAACTGGGAAAAGCCAAGTTATATTCATTAGATGGCAATTGAGAACTGATTTAGGAAGAAAGGCTAGAACCAATTGCCAGTCAGTTATGTCCAAATCTGGGATCACTGAGGTATGATATTACTGGGTTTCTATAATAACAGCAAATTTTTTTGAACTCTATATACCACCTATAAGTAAGGAGGAAACCTTAAGCTTTAACAGAATTTCTACCTCTTCACATTGAGAATTTTCTCTAGTCAACTAGAAAAAAGGAAAGTTTTAGAAACTATGAAAATTAGAAAATAAATATCTTGCTTTGAAAAATGTTTTATGTTATTGAAATA
The DNA here is from genome assembly GCF_963930625.1 of Muntiacus reevesi. NCBI lineage: Eukaryota > Metazoa > Chordata > Mammalia > Artiodactyla > Cervidae > Muntiacus > Muntiacus reevesi. Next base: position 128,576,831 of record NC_089252.1, read on the forward strand.
TTACATTCAAGATTAAAGTCCTTAAGAACTTTGGAGAAACTGAGACTTAGGGAATTACACAAAGCTGACTTGAATTAAAATGCAGAACTTTGAATTCACAGTTTATCTGTACTTTATTATTTTTAGTTAGGACATATAAATCTAAAGGATAAATAACACATGTTGGATGGTATTGACAAGTACCAAGAATACAGTTGTATGTGTGCATATAGCTATATGTACATATGTAAAACAGCACACACACATATGTACACAACCACACAAATATGTATATAAATTCTACAAATATTTGTTCAGTGCAACTGATTGGTCTTAATTTTCTAATTAGAAAAATGATTATTTGAATTTTGTGCACCTGAAGTCCATTAAAATCTTATCTAAAAATTGCATAGTTTGAATGGGCTCAAGGTGAGAGAAATTTAAGTAAATATAAACAGTAATCAGACAACGAAAATAAAACAGTTTCATAATGTTAACCTCCTCAATTCCTTTAAGTTCCATTAAGTAACAGATGTGTGTTTATGCTACTTTGGAATTTTGGACTATCCATGGAAATTTTCTGAACTCTCATTTTTATCTTTTGAAGTACATGAAAGTGCAAGTTGCTCAGTCATGTCCAACTCTTTGTGAACACAAAGAGTAGTTTTTGCCAGGCTCCTCCGTCCATGGAATTCTCCAGGCAAGAATACAAGAATACTAGAGCATTATATGTTTAGAAAATATATATATTTCATCTATTCAAATCATCTTAAATATATTCTGTGCTGAGTTTAATATATGCTTTTATAATTTCAGAGTAGAAAAATCATTTTAAACCTGTGATTTATGTCTTGAAAAAAGAATATATAGCTTTTGTTCCAAATTGTTATTCTCTTGATCTGATACCCTTGCAAATATTTGCTTTTATTCCAAGAGATCATTGTACTTCTCATTTTACTTTAAGTTTTCAAATTTGGATTTGCCTCCAAATCCAAACTAAGATCACATTTTCACTAGAATAATGAAAGTTATAGCTTCCAGGTTTACATATACCCCCTCCCTCCTGGCCTTCCACTCCACGGCCACCTCCCCTCCCCTCCCCACCATCCAGTCACCCCAGAGCATAGTGCTGGCCCCAGTGCTATGCTGGGGGTCCCCACTAGCCATTCATTTACACATGGCAGCGCATATACATCAATCTCATCTCCGGTTTATCCCACACCTTATCCCTACCCTAGCGTCCACAAATCCGGTCTCTACATCAGCATCTCTATTCCTGCCCTGAAAATATGTACATCTCTACCAGTTTTCTAGATTCTACATACATGTTAATACACAACACCTGTTTTTCTCTTTCTGACTGACTTTACTCTGTACGACAGACTCTAGGTCCATAACAACCTATCCGGTACAGAAAAGGAAATTGAAGCACAGAGTGTAAATATTTCCCTTAGGGTCAAATTACTGAAAAGTCATAAGATTACGATCTGAATGAAGGCATTCAAGTTTCTGATTCCTAGGAGTCTACTCCTGTCACTATTTTCTTATTTCTTTTGTTGATTTTCCCTCTATGTTTTTGTTCATTCTATTTTGTTCATTTATTGTCATTTAACCATTCACTAAATCTACTTGTTGTTTGATTTACTCATTCAGTCAACCACCAAGACTCTATTTGCCTTGCTTTGCTTCCACCATATGCCAGACACGAGGCTGAATGTGCTGTGAAGCAGGAATATGAAGATTCCTGCCTAAACACAACATAATGTGGAAAAAAAGAATAAATCAAATAAAGCAACCAATTAAAAATGACACCACCCTAATTACAGAAAGCAAAGAACTAAAGAGCCTCTTGATGAAGGTGAAAGAGGAGAGTGAAAAAGGTGGCTTTAAACTCAACATTTAAAAAATGAAGATCATAGCATCTAGTCCCATCACTTCACGGCAAACAGATGGGTAAAAATGGAAACAGTGATGGACTTTATTTTCTTGGGCTCCAAAATCACTGTGGATAGTGACTGCAACCAGAAAATTAAAAGACACTTGATTCTTGGAAGAAAAGCTATGATGCACATAGATAGTGTATTAAAAAGCAAACATATCACTTTGCCGACAAAGCTTTGTATATTCAGTTATGATTCTTCCAGTAGTCATATGTGGATGTGAGAGTTGGACCATAAAGAAAACTGAGAACCAAAGAATTGTTTTTAAACTGTGGTGCTGGAGAAGGCTCTTGAGAGTCCCTTGGACTGCAAGATCAAACCAATCAATCCTAAAGGAAATCAGTTATAAATATATATTGGAAGAACTGATGCTGAAGCTTCAATACCTCGGCCACCTGATGTGAAGAGCCAACTAATTGGAAAAGTCACCTAATGCTGGGAAAGGTTGAGGGCAGGAGAAGTGGGTGACAGATGATGAGGTGGCTGGATGGTATCATCGACTCAATGGACATGAATTTGAGCAAACTCTAGGAGACAGTGAAGGACAGGGAAGCCTAGCAGGCTGCAATCCATGGGGTAGCAAAGAGTCACACACAACTGAGTGAACAACAACAAAATAAAATTCATAATCACCAAATAGCATTTAAGCAATGTGGATTCCTAATGCTTCAAGGTTATTGCTTTTGGGCATCTTAGCCTGCCTAGACTGTTTTTATTTTTGTTTTAAATCTCCAGCACACATATTGCTTTTTAGCTCTCAAAAATCAGACTTGACCTCAGATTTCAAATATTGTTCAACAAATAACATTTTGTCTTTGATCTGAAATTCTCTAGTACAGATTTCACAGCTTTTATTTCCAATTCCACAGTGACTCCTTAAACCTGTTTTGCTATATGTAAATCATCTATTTACAATCCCTACAAACCTAGAGCCTAGAACAAAGCACTAATATTTGTACTACATATGAGTTATTCTCAACTATGACCACACATAGAATCCTTGGAAGAACTGAATAAAAATATAGAATGGAAATCACTCTATATTCCATTCAATGGTGGGGTCCAGACATATAATTATTGTTAAATCTTCCCAGGTAATTGCAATGTTTAGTTGAGGTTAAGAACCACAGACCTCTATTATGCAGGTACATTACTAATAACTATATCCAACTTATTTATTAAACCTAAAAAACTCTCTGGAACAGAGGAAAGCTTCAAAATAATAAAAGGATTGATGAAATGAATTTTAATAAAAGATCTGATAATAGACCCAAGAAATTAGTATATTTTATCCTAATATCAACTAATTATTTTTAAGGTTCTATTTCAGATGGAATGACTTGACTTTACCTCTTATTTAATTAACTACTTATAAAAGTTCAAAGGCACAGTTCTTAGAATTACTAATAGGTTTAGCAAGTTTGCTGGATGCCATACTACTGTTTAGAAATCAACTGTACCTTTATATGCCATTATTAATTTATTAGAAAAAATTAAAAGGAACTAACAATCACAATAGCAACAAAACTGTAAGTACCTAGACATAAATCCAACAATCTTTAAGACCACTATGTGAGAAGTGAAACAACTGTACAGAAGAACATAAAATAATACACAAATAAATGGGTATTCCAACCATATTACAAATGGCAAGACAATATATCATAGAGGTGACTATTCTTCCAAAATTCATTTATTTACTTAAGCAATTCCCATGGAAATATGATAGGGTTTTAAAATGGGACTACAAAAACTGTTATTATAATTAAGCTCTAATAATCAGGATTTAGGTAATAATAGTTAAAATAGTGTGGCATTTAATTATTTAACATATTCTTATTGGACTTCTCTGGTGGCTCAGATGGTAAAGAGTCTGCCTGCAATGCAAGAGACCCAGGTTCCATCCTCAGGTCATGAAGACTCCCTGGAGAAGGGAATGGCTACCCACTCCAGTATTCTTGCCTGGAGAAGTCCATGGACAGAGGAGTCTCGTGAGCTACAGTCCAGGGGGTTGCAAAGAGCTGGACACAACTGAGGGACTCACACTTTCACACTTTCACTTTCAGAGCTTACCACGGCCAGGAGCTGTTCTAGGTACTTAAGCCTGATGAGGAATAAAGCAGAAACTTTAAACCTCATGGAGTCTATTCTTAGCTACAGCGACAGATTATAAATTATAGGTATTATAAATAAATGATTATACTCTATCTTAGAATATGTTAATGGCACTTGAACAAAGGCTTGATGGAGGAGAGGGAAATAGCTACACAGGTATCTGGGAGAAGGGCATTCTAGACAGAGGGGAGATCAAGTCACAAGTCAACAGGAAAATGGTACTGATAAACCTATTTGTAGGGCAGGAATAGAGACACAGACATACAGAATAGACCTGTGGACACAGTGGAGGAAGGAGAGGATGGGACGAATTGAGAGAGTAGCATTTAAACAGATATTATCATATGTAAATGTTTACTAAAAGGACTGATGTTGAAGCTGAAACTCCAATACTTTGGCCACCTGATGTGAAGAACTGATTCACTGAAAAAGACCCTGATGCTGGGAAAGATTGAAGGCTGGAAGAGAAGGGGATGACAGAGCATGAGATGGTTGGATGGCATCACCGACTCGATGGACATGAGTTTTAGTAAACTCTGGGAGTTGGTGATGGACAGGGAGGCCTGGTGTGCTGCAGTCCATGGGGTCGCAAAGAGTCAGACAAGACTGAGCGACTGAACCAAACTGAATCGAAAATAGATAGCCAGTGGGAAATTGCTGTATAACAGAGGAAGCTCAACCTGGTTCTCTGTAGGGTGTGGTGGGGGGATGAGGGGGGATCAGGGGAGAGAAGACGTATGTATACTTATGTCTGATTCACAGTGTGGTACGGCAGATATCAACTGGCACAAAGGAGTCAACAGGAGGCCAGTGTAGCTGGGGTAAGGGAAGAGGTGACGTCAGAAGATGAGGAAGGTCACATCATGTAGTGGGCATGCTCAGTTGCTCAGCCCATTTCTACTCTTCGCCATCTCAGGGACTGTAGCCCGCCAGGCTCCTCTGTCCATGGAATTCTCCAGGCCGGAATACTGGAGTGGGTTGCCATTTCCTACCCCAGGAATCTTCTCAAACCAGGGACTGAACCCACGTCTCCTGCAGCTCCTGTTACTAGTGCACCACCTGGGAATCCCCATAAATCATGTAGAGTCTTGTGGTAAACATTTGCAGAGTTTCGAGTATATGATTGACATGTTCAGATTTAGGTTTTAAAAATCACTGATTCATGCCATGTTAAAAAATAGACATTAAGAGCCCTTGAGAGAAGCAGAGAGCCTTGGAAGGAGTCTGACCACAGTAATCCAGATGAGAGATGATAGTGGTTTAGGGCAGAGTGCTAACTGGAGGTGGTGAGAAGTGGCAGATTCTAGACATATTTTGAAAGCAGAACAAACAGAATTTCTGTACAGTTTGATGTGTGGTTTGAGACATAGGTGGCTCAGCTGGTAAAGAATTCGCCTGCAGTGTGGGAGACCTGGGTTTGATCCCTGGATTGGGGAGATCCCCTGGAGAAGGGAAAGGTGGCCCACTCCAGTATTCTGGCCTGGAGAATTCCATGGACTGTATAGTCTATGGGGTCGAAAAGAGTCGGACACGACTGAGTGACTTTCAGTTTCACTTTCATGAGACATAGGAAAGACCTGAGAGTAACTCCAAATTCTTTAGATTGAGCAACTGGAAAGGTGAGATTTACATCATCTGAGAGAGAGCAGATGCAGGGAATTTTGGAGGGGAATTTCAAAAGATAAGTTTTTTTTGACATTTTAAGGTTCAATGTCTTTTAGATATATTAGTGGAGATAGATGTTCAAGAGGCAGGTGAATATATATGCTTGGTTTTAGGGTCTGAACTAGAAGTAAAGATTTATAAGTCATTCGCACACAGATAGCATTTATGATATACGGATGATTGAAATCACTGAGAGAAAAGATGGAGGACTAAACCCCTGGATTATCCCAACATTAAGAATTCAAGAAGAAAACAGGAAGCAACTTTAAATAGAGTATAATCTATAAAAAACACTGAACTACTATGCTGTACATCTGAAACTAATATTAGCATAATATTTGCATCAACTATACTTCAATAAATGAATAAATATTAGAGCAAGATCTGACCACGAGAATGTAATCTTTCTTGAATCTGAAGAAATCTTGGAAAGTATATAGGAGTTTCCATTTTATGGGAATAGGAGTTTAAAGCAAATTTAATGTAACTCTCATTGAACATGAATATCTAGATGCATTAAAAAAAAATCAAGACGAATATGATCCAGGAAGGGAGACTGAGACAGAATAATTGGTGGGGTAACAGAAAAACAGAGTATACTTTCTTGTCCTGCAAATGAAAAATAAAAATGAACCTAGAAGGAAAGAATAAATTAAACAGTTATGCATCCACACATGCATGCTCAGTCGCTCAGTCATGTCTGACTCTTTGTGACTCCATGGACTGTAGCCCACCAGGCTCCTCTGTCCATGGGATTGTCCAGGCAAGAGCACAGGAGTAGGTTGCCATTTCCTCCTCCAGGTGATCTACCCAGGATCAAACCCTCATCTCCTATATCTCCTGCATCAACAGGTGTGTTCTTTACCACTCAGCTACCTAGGAAGACCCGAACAACTATGACGTTTACTCAAAAAGGGCTGAGCATTGGTCTCTGTATTTAGCAACATAAAATCAGTGATGATGGTAACAGGAGATGTTCCTGTGCAGTGATGGAGCAAAGACCTCCCTGGAGTAGGTTTATAAAGCAAGCAACCATGGACAGTGAGTAGACCACTATTTTGAAGAATTTTGCTACATAGGGGAGTAAAAAATGAAGCAATAGCTGATTGTATAAGTAGGACCAAAAGAGAATTTCTTTTGAGTTGAAGAACTTAGTATGTTACAACAATGGGATATACGAAGAAAAAAGAGGAAGACAAAGGAGAGCACAGGAAGAATTGCTGGAGAAGGACATGTGACTAAGGGACCTTCCTGATGGCTCAGCAATAAAGAATCCACTTGCAGTGGAGGAGATGCAAGAGATGTGGGTTCAATCCCTTGTGGAGAGGAGTCCTTGGAGGAGAAAATGGCAACCCATCCCAGCAATCTTGCCTAAAAAATCCCGTGGACAGGGAGCCTGTCACATTGCAGGTCGGACAAAACTGAACATGAGCACGCACACCTGAGCAGATGACCAGAGAAACACCGACGTGGGTGTAACATGGTTTTCTTTGTCCGAGGTCTTTTTTTTTTAAAGTTCTTAAAGGCTTATACTTCTGTCTGAAAAGCTCCTTCATGCTTCTAGACACCTGGCCAGATTTCAAACTTCATAAATAGTTGTATATTTCAAAATTCATGAAATCATGTAGTTTTTATGATACCTTTTTCACCCATGTTCACTTTTAATATTCATATACTTGTTACACTGTTTATCTTGGCTCCTCCTTCTCACAAGCTATGTGACTTAAGAGCCAATAATCCTTGCTCTACAAATCTCACAGGGTTATTACGGAGATCAAATAAAACAATTATATAAAAGCACTTCTGGAAACTGTAAAGGGCTTTACAGAAGTTATTTATCTTGTTCTCATTGGCATGTAGCCCTTTTGCTAATGAGGCTTATGAACAACTTTGAAAAACTCTGCCTATCTTTAAAATTCCAGAGCCACTATTAGGGAATATTTTTCAGAATACTCATCTTGGCATGTGCAATTCTCCTATGGATTAATAAGATTTTTGGTCATACAAATTTGGGAAACACTAAATAGTATTAATATGTAGTCCTGGGGAATTTGAATAAATACTACAATAAAGATAATAGTTCAAAATTGTATAGCATAATATATCTTAATATTCTTATCCCCAGGAAATCTCTTTTTTGGGGGAAATGGGTTCTATAAAACACCCATTAAATTTCTGGAGAACTATAACTTTATGAGAAATGTTAAGATGGATAAACCCTACCAAAGTGAAAAACAAAATTAGGTCAACTGCAAACATCTGAATGATAGTCTTAAAAATTCTCCTGAATTGACTTAATGATCAGACAAAACAATGCCGAGGGAAGGAAAAGTACTTGTTCTTCTCTGTCTCCCTATATGAAAGCAGAGTCCTTGGCACAAAAGAGACACTCAGATTATACCAATAGGACAGAGGTAAATGAACAAACTTTCTGTCAAACTCTTGTGAATCAGTCAGCCTTTTAAAGTCTGAAATTATCCTCCTTCAGCAAAGATGTGTTTATCCTGCTTCCCCTGGACCTGGGCTAACGATACAAATGATACTAAATCTGTTATTAAAGATAGAGGAGTCAATTTCACTTCCCATCTATTAAAAGCATAGTGAAACACAAAAACCCAGTCACTGCATTCAAAGGGTTTGTCTTGAACTTAATAAGCCCTCACACAACATTAGAAGATTTTTGCTTCTTATTTTTGCCATTGTTTATAAAAGATGGCTTTGGGTTATAATCTTCCTCTCCTATAACTCACCTCCTATAAAGTTGATACAGGGTAACTTCCTGCGCCTATGGATGAACCATGAAACAGCCTAACCTTGCCTCTTCTGGGCCCTTTTCTAGCCAATCATAGACTTCTAGGCCACTCCAGCCTTATACATGTAAGGCTATACTTGGACCCTCTATTTTCTGGGAGGTGCACCAATTCCAAAATGGCAAATTCATAAATCTCATCCTTTTGTTTGGCTCTAATGCTTAAAAATTCAGTTGATAGATAAAAGGAAATTGTACACTTTATTATAATGTCAATATGAGGAATTACATCACTGCATATGGGATCAACACACAGAAGAAACTACTCTGTTAGGGCTGCACCTTTTCCGGCTCAGTCGTGTCCGACTCTCTGTGACCTCATGGACTGCAGGCCCCCAGGCTCCTCCGTCCATGGGATTTCCCAGGCAAGAATACTGGAGTGGGTTGCCATTTCCTCCTCCAGGGAATCCTTCCTACCCAGGGATCAAACCCAGGTCTGGAGTCTCCTGGACTGGCAGGTGAATTCTTTACCACTGAGCCACCTGGGAAGCCTGATTAAGAGGTAAAAAAAAATTCAAGGATAATTACCTTTGAAACAGAGAAGAAACTGGAGCTTAACAATTAATAAAATAAGCCACAATTAAGAAAGAATTGAATTTTTTGGTGAATAGTTACTGAAAGTAGTTGACATGGGGTGAGGAAAGTGTATAAAAATTGGCAAAAAGAATTAATTATTGCAGATATCCCAATGGATGAGAGATATCAGCTGTAACACAGTAATGATCTTTAAAAGAATGGCATTTGTGTTAATGGTCTTTTATAGTATTTTTAAAATAGATATGTAGTATATTCATAAGCCAAACATTTAAGTGTATAGCTACTAGGTTTGTGTGAGACTGTGTAGAATCTGCATGCTACAGTATTTCATAATGCAGTGCAATCGTGTGAGGAAATCTGTCATCACTGAGGGGCACACTGATCACAAAGCTATATTACCTTTTTCTAAGTGCCCATTTTTGTTATTGGTGGTTCAGTCTAAAACAGTCCTGCATCACTAAAAATCCACAAAACCCTTAATTTTGGTAAAGGCACATTCCATATTTCATCTTTTATAAAACTTCAGTGTTCTTTACACACAGAATGCAACCATTAGACACTTAATTACTAGATTTTTTTTGATCTGAGTGTTATTCTTGCCACCAATCCTTCATTTTGTTTTTTACGTGTTTTTGGCCAAAGCTCTTCTGCCTACCTTTAATTCTGGCAGGAATTAAAGAACTGAAAAAAAATGCAAACAAAAATCTATTTCTGATTTTATATTTACTCAGCTTGCACATTTACATTGACTGTTACCCAATGATTCTGCTGCATTTTATTAAATAACAGCCGCAAATTAACGTCAAATTCTAAGAGGAATGAATAATGAGAGCAGCGCTGTTGAAAAGGGAAGCGTCAGCTCGGTTCACTCAGCTCGGTTCACTCAGAGACCTACGTGCAAAGTGGGGTGACAGACAGAGACGCTTGAGAGGTGAGTGGAGGCCAGCCAGCTGGGGAGGGCTCTCCTGTGACGTGCCAAGGATGCACGGTGTGATCACTGAAAGATCGGCCGCCCACTTCACCCTGAGCTCTGAGGACCACAGTAATCTCTTAGTCACTGATGAACAACAAATATCAAAATGCATTGTCTAAAGTATAACTACTGTTTTGTGAGACTTCAGTTTCACACACACACAGATATATATATATATATATATATATATACACACATGTGAACACAAAAGTGCATAGTAAACTGTTGCAACTGAATCACATTTTATATAGTGGGTAGCAGACAGGTGGGTCTTTAGTGTTTGTGGAACCCAAGGCAAAAGAACAAAGAGAATAAAAAAGAACAAAGAAGCTTACATGCCATAAATCCAAATACGTAACAATTTTTTATTTGACAGTCAAATAAGAAAATCATCCTACTATCTTCCTTGAAATAATACCTTTCACACTGACTTTTAGGCTAGATTCGAATGAGTAATTCTAATGAAGTTCCACCACAGAACTTAGTTACCCAGAGATGGCCCTAGACTGCAGCCTGCTCTCCATCTCTTCCCAGCCTCAGCTCCTCCCAGAATCCTGGTCTGCTTTATCTGCACAAACAGTGCCTCTAAACACATGTGTCCCTTAGCCTCTTCTGAGGTCCGGGGTGGGAGCGCTGGAGTGGGGGAGAGATAGACGCTGCTCCTAGGAGGAAACTCACAAAGGCTCTGGAGGGTGAGGTCTGTTTGGTCAGAAAGCCTGGGCGGCTAGGAACTTGGCAGGCTGTCGGGAAGGCGTGCTGCACACCTGCACAGGTGACTCACACCTGTGCAATTTCTCCCTGGGCCCATCCCCAGAGAGGGGCACGAGGCGCCAGACAAAGACCCCGCTCAACTGTGGACCCCGCTTGCCTGGGTTTAAAGACCATACTCATAGCAGTCAAAGTTTGTAAATGCCGCTGTCTTCGAGCACCTGTTCAGAGTAAAAAAGAATATAACTGGGAGATTTGGGGGAAAAAACATTGGAGAATTTTTTTTTAAAGCATATTCTTAAATAGACTAAAATAATTCTAGAAAACAAGTACATATGCACAGTTATGAAAGACTAAACGTTCAGAAAAAAATAATATTGGATTAGAATGACTTTTCAGAAACCAATAATAACACCTAGAGAAAGCATCCTAGCATGAAGGAACATGAGAGCACAAAGCAGGTGAGAAGACCAAAGTTTTGGTCCTCCTCTGGATAAATAAGAGTAGGATTCACTTAATCCTACTTAGTCTAAACAAACCTCAATATCATTGGCTATAAAATTAAGAAAAGGGGAAAAAAAATCTCTAACTGGTTCAGAAGTCTGATATGAGAAAAAATGATAAATGGATGTAAAGATGTAGTACAAATGATTTGCTAAGAAATATCTAATCAAGATGCCTGCACGTGGAAAACCCTTCCCACTGCTCTGAAAATAAAGCTGGACTCCCTACTGCAGCCAACAAGACGATCGTCAGTGGCCTGGCACACCACTGCCCCCGTCTGCCCTGTCTCCTGCTTCTCCCTCTCCCGACAACCAGGCTCCAGTTACGCGGCCCTCCTTTCTTCCCAGGAGCGCGCCCAAGAAGGTCTTCCCCGTGGTCGGGGCACGTGCACGTAGCGTGTCCTTCGTTTCAGGAACTCTCCACGCTTTTCCACAGACTCCCTGTGCTACTTCAGGTTCCAGGTCAAACACCACCTCCTGGGAAGCCATTCAGGGCCCTGCCTACTCAGCAAGCTTCACATCGACCTTGCCCCTGCCCCTTGATCACATTCATTTCCCTTTATGTGTACGTGCTTATTTTACTCACCTCTGCCCCATTCATTAGCATTCCCACCACCCAGAACAGAACCTATTTCTGAGCACTTCAGTAAGTTCACCGCTAAATATTTACTGAAAAATGAACGACCATGAGAACACGGTATTAATAAATACAGTGACCTCAGTGCTTATCTGTTGCTTGTATTCTTTACAACGAAGTTACAAGCAAGGCATGACCTGTAACTGATGCTCAGGGAGGTTGTAGCATAAAGACACCAGCTACTATTTAAATGGCACAGATGGGATTTGAACCCAGGTCTACTGACTTCAACCAAATTACTATTCCACGCAGCCTCACTGACACCTCCTATCACAACTGATGCATCTCTCCTTTAAATTCTATTATCATTTTTGACATCACTTTATTCATCACATTTTGCAATATTAATTTGGGCAGATTATTTTCACTCCTGCAAAATTTAGTGACTATGTCTTCTGAATCTCAATCACTGTCTAACATTCTACTCATCCACTCACTTAGCAAACATTTTCAGCCAAAAAAAATAATTGCAAGTAGAGTTATAATTCAGGAGCATTATTACCTCTTTTACCAGAGCAGTGTGTTTACTAAATTTCTTCCACACGTTAACTCCCCTGCAGAAAGCAACAGGAAGAGAAACTTATTGGTCCTAGCCTGAACCTTTAATGAGGCAAAATTTAGTGTTCTGAAAAATTGTTATTATCCTGTGGATATTTATGTTCTTCTAGAACAACTGATTAAATATGTGGCATAAAGAAACAGACCTGTTTCAGTTAAACTTATTTTTTCATTTTTATTTTTTAAATGTTGGTAATAATCACACAACTTTTCTATGAGTAATAGGCCTGTTTCAGAGTGTGCTTTGTAAGACTATTTTTATCAACTATTTGTCAACAGAGTGTTGAAGCCACTGACGTAAAACATCTCCTCTTGGCTAATAACCCACTCTGACCATGTAATTTAAATAACTTTACTGCCTAAACAAAGAGCAATCCTTGTGACTAGGATTTACCTGGCACTTTCTGACAGTTCCACAGTATCTAGTAATAGTTTTGTGTTTTCCCCTCCAACAACCACTTTGTAATTTATACACTATTACTTACAGTCATCCTACACTGATAACCTTCATTACACATACACTCCCCCAAATAATACTCTTTCCCTTTGTTTTAATATACTTTCTAAATACTCCTTATAGAAAAATTAACTGTAAGGAATTAAATTACAACCTTCTAACACTTGCTATTCAATGGTATAAATGCACTTTAAATAATCCTGTTAGAAGGGATACTTTCGAAAAGATTTATAATGCTCATATATATAATTTAAGTATTTATAGCAGGATGATAAAATAATACTTAGGATATTATGCCATCTTTTATCAAAAAATGTAGGCAGCTAGAAGATGAATAAGTTTTGGGGATCTAATATATAAATTGGTGACTACAGATAATACTGCAACTATACTTGAGAATTACTAAAAGAGTGAATCTTAAAGCTTCTCATGACACACACACACACTCATAGAGACATGGTGATGAATGCATTAACTAATCTTATCATGGTAATCATTTTACATAATTATACAAAATCATCACACTGTATACCTTAAACTCATAAAATCTGCATACCAAACCACCATATTGCATTCCTGAAACTTACATAATCTTATATGTCAATTATATCTCAATAAAGTTGAAAACAAAAGAAATGTCAGGTAGAGAAATGTGATATAAATTAAAATTTAAAGTACTTTCTTGAATAATCTAAAGAGTAATATGAATTAAAGCACAGATTACTTATTTTTAAAATTAAAAAATACATATGACATATATTTTAGGATTATATTTCAGGATAGGTACATGATATTTTGAAATATCCTAGTATACCATTACTCCGAGCATTTGGAAATCACTCTTCCTACAATTCAGGGAAATTGAAAAACAGAATACTGTTAATTACAGTATTTAAAAGTCCTTAATCCATGTACATCCATTCTATACACCCATTTAAAAAGAGTGAGTTAGCAATGGCACAGAATTCCTCTTCTGCACTGGCTGAAATGCCTTCCCCCAGAACAGGAAGGCAAAGACAGTTAAAGAGAAGTTCTTTGAGTTTTAAAATACCCAGAATCCCCCACACATACGCCACTATCTGTTGCGTCCAACAGAGACAAACATCATTTATTTGTAGGTTCTCATCCTAATTCTGTAATTAGTTTCTAAAAATCAATCTGACATCAATTGTCTTATACTCTATAATTCCTGAATATTTAGGGATTATATTTCAAAGAAATAAATTTGCAAACAAAATACATGTATGAGTACTCCTCACTCCCCAGAAGTACTGGAGAAATGCTTTAAGCACCAAATGGTTTGTTAGCAAATAGATACGGTCTACACGTATACATCCATGGCGGATTCATGTCAATGTATGGCAAAACCATGACAATATTGTAAAGTAATTAGCCTCCAATTAAAATAACTAAATTTATATTAAATAAAAAACACTTGTTATACCTTTGAAAGCATATTTTTTTCAATTTTAGTTTGGATTAGCATAATGTGGCATCGTTATATTGTGAAGATTTCTAAGAAAAAGACTAAATGACCATAAAGTTCATTTTCACATCTAAAACAGTGTGAGTATGAAATTCTCTGAGAAAAGGTGTATCACTGTATCACTGATGACATAATTAAACTGAAACAGTAATACAAAAATGGCACGCTAGTTTCCTAAACTATTTCATGTAGATGCCTTATTTTTGAGAGCTTGGTGGTTTATTTATTGAGTTAATGTCACTTAACTTATCTAAAGAAAAGAGAAATAAGTTTTATTCAAATTTGAAATATAGCTCATGAAATCTGGCTGTCAGATTGTAGCTTATTTTTAATACCTAGCTTAAGATTTCTATAAAATACATGGATAAAGGCTAAAATACAAAGGCCTTTAACGAAGAGTTGCTTCTCAGCCACCAGAATTGGTGTTCCTGGGAAATTAGCTTGATTTACCAGACTTCTTTTGCTTTAACACTTAAAGGAGGAAACATAAGAAGCCCCTTCACTTGCTTCAATTGGACAAATGAGGAAATGTGCAATATATTTTATGGTAAGAAGTCTAGGGCTTCCCTGGTGGCTCAGCAGTAAAGAATCTACCTGCAATGTAGGAGATGCAGAGATGCAAGTTTGATCCCTGGGTCAGGAAGGTCCCCTGGAAAAGGATATGGCAACTCCCTCCAGTATTCTTGCCTGGAAAATACCATGGACAGGAGCCTGGTGGACTACAGTCCGTGAAGTCTCAATGAGTCAGACACGACTCAGTGACTAAACAACAAAGGTTGAGTACTATTTGTATTGTGGTCCAGTCACTTGCTTCTTAATCTCCATGTTTTAAAACCTCTTGATATTCACAATGATACCAGTTTAGATACCTGCTTCATGAGCTCTTGATGATTAAGGAGTTCAGCCACCCAAAGCTATAACTTGCAAACACTCAGGAGACGGTCCAAGCCTCATGCACAGGATGTACAAATACATATATTTAATATCCATGTAATTCCAGATCTACCAGCAACTGACCTTCTTTCTCTTGTACTGGGAACAAGTGGTTTAGCACAGAATAGTGCAGAAAGGTGCCAGAAGAGACTGTAGGTTTCCTTGATCTTGGTCTATGCCCCACCCACAAGGAAACTCAATTCCTTCTAAAAAAATAGCAAAAGTTGGATGACTTCAGATATCCTTTCTTGTAAGTTCTCATTAACAGAGGTACTGCTAGAGTACCTCTAGCATCAAACACATGGAAAATGAAAAGTCAAATAAGATATTACCAACATTTTCTGCAGTAATAAGCCACAGATAAGTCACCAACTATACATAAAGCCACTTATAAATCAAACTTATTTTACTTTAAACAGTCCTGGATATATATATTACTAATATATATATATATATATATATATATACACACACACACATAGGCATATTTATTCAATTAGAAATATGTTCAGTCAGATATATAATTAAATTCTCCTCAAGAGAATCAAGTTAACAACAAGTAATCAGAAATTCAAATATATATATATATATATACACATAAACCCACACACATTATTTTTGAGAAAATCAGATTATGAGCAATTAATGATAAGAGAAATCATAAGGTACTTTTGACCAAGTCAAAACATAATGATGTTTATTACAAGAATTACACAGATATTTCATATTCCTGTTAAAGGATATAGCAAGTAAACATTTCCATGTAAGAGCATGTCATATGCATGATACCTTTTCATGGACTTTCTGGCCAGGTTCCATCCCTTCAAGATGTTCAGATTCTGTGGATCCCTCACTTGATACCATTTTTCTTTGTATATGAACATTTTGTTCACGCAAGGCAACAATCTGCAAAATAAAAACATTGTGCCTTTAAAATCTAAAATACCAACATGAAGTATAAAAATATTTGAGTTTACTTGAAAGTGGTTAAGAACTAGTAAATACAAACAAATAATCATAATAAACATCAAATTGTACTCATTATTTCATAAATATTTCTAAAATTTAGATTAGCATTTTGAAAAATATTTATAATATTTATGGAATATAAAATTTACTTAAAATATTTTCTAGTTGGAAAATGTATCTATCAAGTTTGAAATGTTTGTAAAGTGGTAGGATCCACGAGTTATTAATTGAGAAATTCTTATTTTATGAGATGTAATAAAATTCATATTAGTCTGAATCCTTAAAGTATAAAAAAAAATAAAGACTTAATACTGAAGACCATTTATGAGCACAGTCATCTTCCCTAAGAGACAGTACATCTGCAGTTTTAAAACAAGCAAATAAATAAATTGGACTTAATTTTGTACCACTACTATAAGCACTTAGAGTTAAATTGGTCTCACTGTCATTATTTTAACAGCCATTATCTTAGTAGTTCTAGTCCAATTACAGTTAAATTACAAAAAAAGTTCTCAGAAGGCAATTAATTCTTGTAAAACATTAGCTCAGCTCGATACACATGATACTTTGAACTAAGAAACAGATTCTCAGATAGTTGTAGTTTAAGTGATCTTAATAATGTACAGAGTGGAGAATCATATTCTAGCATTTTAAAATGGTGTTTTAAAATATATTTGCTATTTACACATATTATTTCAAAAGTCTTTTACATTATATCAATACCACAAGTTATTCACTTCTTGGCAAATTTTATTATAATATCAACTTAGATATTGAGTCAGTATTGGTTCTAGGGGAAATTAATGTCCATTGTATTCAGTACACAATAAATATTGAATGATATTAAACTTATATGTTGAAATTATAAGGTGAACATGTCACATACACAAATAATTATCAAATAAACAAAAGACATCAAGAGACTGGTTATTTGTCCTACTGTCTGACACTGCTGCCTGTATGCCAATGGTGTATTCTTGAGAAAAAGTGATTTTGCGTATGACCTCCAGCAGTTCAACACACATTTCTTAAAGGCATATCAACTTAATGAAGAACAACTCTGCAAAGGTTCATCTCTCTTAAAGTACTGCGACCACCAAATAACTGGTTCCCTAAAATATCATTCTTGCCCATCTACAATCTATTATCCACAAAGCAGCCAGATTCATCTTCTAAATTTAAGTTATATCGTGTCGCTCTTTAGCTTTCCAAAAAACCTCTCTGTTTTTCCCTATTTAGCATAATTTTAAACTTCTTGACCTTCAGGATTCTTTTGACTACAATGGATTCCTTTCAGTCCCTCAAACAGACTGGACTCTTTCTCACTCAGAACTGAGGAACTTGTTCATCTTCCTATCTGAAGCATTCTTCCCCAGTTCAGATTACACCTGACACAATCATATTTCAAAACTCAGCTGATAAACATGCTCCTCAGAGAAAGTGTACCTAACCACTATATGTTTTATAATGTATCTGTGTTCATTTCAGTGTGCACGTTACTCATTAAAATCTAATATTTTATTCCTTTATTTGCTTACTCACTTTGCTTGTTTATTTAGCTAGCAGAAGTCCTAATGACATCTCATGGGAAAATAATTTTCAAAGGAATACCTTATTGAAGACAACATTTTCAAATGAAGCAGCACATCACATTAGTATGTGCAAGGATTCAAATATAAATGTTGAATTAAATAGTGAATGGGTATGGAAAACCAAAGAATATAGATCTAATTTATTCAGAAATAACCATAGATAAAGATTTAGAGTGCTTGAGAATCTTCAGAGACGTTCCTCTCATGTTGGCATAGAAATGAATTACACCAAAGGAAAAGCAGGAGTGAAACAATCTCTGAATAGATCATTTTTATATTACATTCTTAACATCTTGTCTCTTGCAGAAAGCAATAATACTATACTACTATCAGTACATAATAAAACTTTATTATGAAATTTTAAAAATTAAAGACTTGTATATTGAGATCTCACTAAGGCAACATCCAGCACCAGTGTAAGTCACTCAGTCATGTCCAGCTCTTTGCAACTCCATAGACTATAGACCACTAGGTTCCTCTGTCCATGGAATTCTCCAAGAAAGAATACTAGAGTGGGTAACCATTCCCTTCTCCAGGGGATCTTCCTGACTCAAGGATCGAAGTAGAGCCTCCTACATTGCAGGCAGATTATTTATCATCTGAGCTACCGAGAATCACAGATAACATCCATGACTTAACAAATAATGCTAAGGCAAAGGTAACAACAAATTTAAAAATTCTTTGCATTTTCTTCCATTATTTAATTTACTTAGAAGTGGAGACCTTTTAAAAAAATTTCTCACTTTACAGAATAACTTCCATCCGTATAGTAATTCAGATAAATATCAAATATACCCTGGTGCCTAAAATAAAGTGCTCATCTGTAAACATGTACTGAAATGACTCAGTGAAAGGATGAATTAATGACCTTAACTAAAAAAGTCAAAATGTCAAATTCATATAGAAAACTTATGTCAATATACTTGTGGACTATGTTAAAAATTGCAAATTTTCAGTTTTTCATAACATATACCCATGACAATTCCAAGAAAGACAAACTTTTCAGCCACTAACATGCAAACTCGGCTTTTTCTAAAAAAAAAAAAAAATCAATCTCACAAATTAGATTTCTGAAACTGGAGAACAGATGCAAAATCCTCTATATTCTCTATCGTTCTAATATGGTTATATTCTGTTCTATTTTTGCCTAACAACAAATTATCCTGAGCAGTTCTGAAAGCAAAGCTTCAGCCTCTGATTTAATTGTAGGTGTTAATAAGCTTGATCCTTCCTTTCACACTGGGGAAAGTGAGAGGTTCTCTCCTGTGAATACTATTTTGGGGGTTGGGCTTGCTCTTCTGTGTGTGTTCAAAGGGGCAGAGAAGGTCACCTAGAAATCTGTAGCTGAAGGTAGCATAGACCTCTTTAGGAAATTCTTCCGGCTGGCTTCACAAATGAATGCAGAAGGTGGCTTGGGAAGTATTTTACAAGTAGCAAGTGGAATGAAAAGTGACTGATTCTCTGGGCTGTACTGACAGTGGATGCTCTTAAAGGGAGGGCTGAAGTGACTTGTCTGGAATCCCAAAGCAGGACTGAATCACTCATTGCTAAACTGCTAAACCTACTACAAATAGGGTGGCGTGGTGGGTAAAATGAATCATTCCTGGGGAATCTCTGTCGCTTACTTAGTTGCTATGTAACAGCAAGAAGGTACTGGGAACCCACCATGTTAAACTATTTTCATCTGCAAATGAGGTCTTATGATCCACATTTAGCAAGTGATTAAACTGAGACAGAGAATTTGATGAGAACTAAGGAATCAAATAAAAGTCCTTATCTTCCAGTTTTTTACTCTATCATATTGTCTTACATGGCTTTGCATTTGGGCTCTGATAAGTCAGGGGAAATTAACAGTGGGTGAGGGTGGGTAGGAAGCATTTCTTTTCCAAGTACTGTTGTCTGCCCACCCTGGGCTCCCCTGTACTTCATTAAAGTTATGGACCCCTCCCTGGAGAGATCCACCTGTAGGCAGAACTTTGCATGTATTTTTATGCATATCAATCTACTGAAGGCCTATGACACTTTGGTCAAGAGTCTTTCCACAACCATTTTAACTGATAAACCATGATTTGTCAAGTGTTTGTTGACATTTGTTTTTAAATGCCCAGAATTCATTCATATTTCTCTTGGTGATGACATCTTACATTTTCACTGGGGAATTTTCCTTCTCAGCTCTCATCCTGGACATCCCAGGTGGTGCTAGAGGTAAAGAACCTGCCTATTGATGCAGGAGATGTAAGAGATGCTGGTTCGAAGCCTGGGTGGAGAAGATCCCCTGAAGGAGGGCCTGGAAACCCACTGCAGTATTCTTGCCTGGAGAATACCATGAACAGAGGTGTCTGGGGCTGCAAAGAGTTGGACTTGACTGAACCAACTTAGCACGCACTCTAATCCTAGAGACATTGTCAGTCCAGCAGCCAGAGCCCATGGCAGATGGGGAGCACATGATCTAAGTCAGCAGCTTCCTTGAGAGAAGCTTCTGGCAGAATTATAGGATAAGAGCCTCTTTCTAGTATGGAAGGTAGGCTAGTGGGATATGATCAGAGCATTGTTTGCCATCAGTTCCTCCTCAAAGAGAAGCAGGTAGAAATGATGCAGCCCTGATGAATGACTTCTACTGCTGGTTTTAGCCATTCTTAAATCAATTTTATCCCTGGCATCTCCATAAAATGAGCCCTTAATTTTGTCTTTGTGCTTAAACTTTGTATTGACTTTCTGTCACTTGCAACTAGAAGTGTCCTTGCAAATATAACAGGGAACATGGAAGGGAACACAACACATTCAATATCTAAATGGGGATTTGGAAAAATGACTAAGAATTTATGAGTGAGGCAGTAGAAGACAACTTTTCAGTAGCCAGAAGAGCATGAGCTCTTTGTGTTCCTAGTGCTGCAGGCTGTTTAATATTCCTGGGGCAAAACATATCTGGAAGAAGATAAAAAATGACAGGTGACTCAGAAAGCTAAAGTGTTTCAACTAAAACTCAGGCATCTGTGTGATTCTTGCTCTTCAGCTTATTGGTGTGCCTTGACCCTTCTTTGTGTTTCTTGATAGGTTATTAAGCTTCTGACAGCCTGACTCTGCTTCTGGGCACTCCCAAATCCATTATATTTCCAAGGCAACCTTCCAAGTTAATATTTTTTTCTTTTAACCTTTGCCTCTGTTGGGTTGCTTTTGGCCTTGATCAATCTCTGAGAAGCTCTGATCTCACACAGTGGACTATGGGTGGTCTTGGTGGCCTGTCTTCCAGTTAGGAAAATTACCCAGTGCCCATTCCTTTATTTCTATCAGACTATTTTGTCAGGAAACATTTAACAGGAGGCTTCCTGTGTGTTGTTTTGGATCTGCCATGAATCCTCTGTTCCTTATTAATTCCTGAATATTCAGGAATTAAGAGGAGAGGCAAGCCTCTCCTTGGACTGAGGAATCTATGAATTTCCTTCATTAGTTTTTCCATACGGTGAAAAGTAACTATTTACGACCCTCTTTTGATATGGATCGCCTTTTGGCCCTATGGCCTCTATTGCTCTTTGCTTCCTTGGTAAACTTGTAAAGTCCGGTCTCTTGATCTTTATCTAAAGAAGCTATTGGTATATATACTCTTACAGAATTCAATAAAGCACCCTTGTTCCTTCAGAGCTTGGGTCCCTGTGTCATTTTTCTCTCTCTCTCTGGGTGATTCCCTAGACCGTGAAGGCCGGCTGCATAACCCAGGGAATACTAGCCTCTTTCCTTCTTTCACTTTTTTATCGTTGACTCCAGACCACCAGGTTCTGGTTCATTAAAGGACCCCAACAAGTGGCGCCCGAACAGGAACCTGGTACACATGGCAGATTCAGACGGAGTGACCCCAGGGCCTATTGAGGCTGGTAAGTACTAAGACGGGTCAATCGGCTGGGAAGCCCCCTCACTTTTCTACTCTACTTCATCACTTATTTAAAGTTCAGGGACTTTCAGTTTTGCGCCAGGAAATAGAGGCTTGCCTTCAGACAGTGGTTGAATGTAACCGTTGGTTCCCTGATGAAGGTAGTTTTGATTTAGAAATTTGGCATCAGGTCAAAGAGAATGTTGAACGAGCCACGAGACAGAGAAAAAATATTCCAATAGATTTCTGGCCCCTATGGGCTCTCATTAAAGCCATGATTCTGCCATTTCAAGGTAATTCTAGCCCTCCTGATACTGGACAACAGGCACAACACTTATTACATGAATATGAATAGGATGATGAAGCCTCATAAAAGGCCCAATTAAAACAACATAAGACATTTCAGAATTTTCCTACTAACCCTGCCCTGGTTGCTCCAAGAGCTCTTCCCCTGCCAGTGGGCACAAATCCCAAAGTCTCTCCCTTGAT
This sequence comes from Muntiacus reevesi, assembly GCF_963930625.1. Taxonomy (NCBI): domain Eukaryota; kingdom Metazoa; phylum Chordata; class Mammalia; order Artiodactyla; family Cervidae; genus Muntiacus; species Muntiacus reevesi. The sequence continues at coordinate 128,599,046 of NC_089252.1, forward strand.
AGAACCTAGTGATTCTGGCAACAACTCCCTTAAGACACCTTTTAACATTAAAACCAACAACACCTTTCTGAATAACAATAATCTACCTCCATCTCCACAGAGGCTCTCTGAATTGCTAGCTTTGCAATTGCAAGTCTCTGAAGCCGAAGGTCTCTCTGCCTTTCCAGTTTTAAGAAATGCAGACACTCAAGGGCGGACAATACCTCAATATGAAGGTATTAACTTTTTTCACATGCAACAAATGAAAAAGGCTGTAACTATGTATGGCCCACATTCACCTTTTACGAGAAAGATTCTAAATGCCATGGCATCTTCTATTGGAACCTTTATTCCCTATGATTGGCAAATTTTAATAAAAGCTCTCCTTAAACCAGGAGAATATATTCAATGGACAATGTGGTTTCAAGATATAGCTAGAGATCATGTTAACAAAAACCTCGAGCTGGCACTCCCCAAAACCAAATTACTTTTGAAATGTTAACTGACACCAGACAATTTGACACTATAAAAGCTCAAATACAATGCCCTCTTTTGTTGCATGGACAATTAAAAACAGTGGCCCTTAAAGCTTGAGATAAAATTACTCCTCAAAAAAATAAAAATAAAAAAATCTACAGGCAGTTACACTAAAATATTATAAGGACCTAATGAAACTTATGCTGATTTTTTAGCTAGATTCAGTTCAGTTCAGTTCAGTTGTTCAATCGTGTCCGACTCTCTGCGACCCCATGAATCGCAGCATGCCAGGTCTCCCTGTCCATCACCAACTGCCAGAGTTTACTCAAACTCATGCCCATCGAGTCGGTGATGCCATCCAACCATCTCATCCTCTGTCGTCCCCTTCTCCACCTGCCCCCAATCCCTCCCAGCATCAGGGTCTTTTCAAATGAGTCAACTCTTCACATGAGGTGGCCAAAGTCTTGGCGTTTCAGCTTCACCATCAGTCCTTCCAATGCACACCCAGGACTGATCTCCTTTAGGATGGACTGGTTGGATCTCCTTGCAGTCCAAGGGACTCTCAAGAGTCTTCTCCAACACCACAGTTCAAAAGCATCAATTTTTCGGTGCTCAGCTTTCTTAACAGTCCAACTCTCACATCCATACATGACCACTGGAAAAACCATAGCCTTGACCAGACGGACCTTTGTTGGCAAAGTAATGTCTCTGCTTTTTAATAGGCTATCTAGGTTGGTCATAACTTTCCTTCCAAGGAGTAAGCGTCTTTTAATTTCATGGCTGCAGTCACCATCTGCAGTGAGTTTGGAGCCCAAAAAAATAAAGTCTGACACTGTTTCCACTGTTTCCCCATCTATTTCCCATGAGGTGATGCGACCAGATGCCATGATCTTAGTTTTCTGAATGTTAAGCTTTAAGTCAACTTTTTCACTCTCCTCTTTCACTTTCATCAAGAGGCTTTTTAGTTCCTCTTCACTTTCTGCCATAAGGGTGGTGTCATCTGCATATCTGAGGTTACTGATATTTCTCCTAGCAATCTTGATTCCAGCTTGTGCTTCTTCCGGACCAGCGTTTCTCATGATGTACTCTGCCTATAAGTTAAATAAGCAGGGTGACAATATACAACCTTGACGTACTCCTTTCCCGATCTGGAACCAGTCTGTTGTTCCATGCCCAGTTCTAACTGTTGCTTCCTGACCTGCATACAGGTTTCTCAAGAGGCAGGTCAGGTGGTCTGGTATTCCCATCTCTTTCAGAATTTTCCACAGTTTATTGTGATCCACACATTCGAAGGCTTTCATGTAGTCAATAAAGCAGAAATAGATGTTTTTCTGGAACTCTCTTGCTTTTTTGATGATCCAGCGGATGTTGGCAATTTGATCTCTGGTTCCTCTGCCTTTTCTAAAACCAGCTTAAACATCTGGAAGTTCTCAGTTCACGTACTGCTGAAGCCTGTCTTGGAGAATTTTGAGCATTATTTTACTAGCATGTGAGTTGAGTGCAATTGTGTGGTAGTTTGAGCATTCTTTGGCATTGCCTTTCTTATAGCTAGATTAGAAACTGCTATTTCCCATATTGTAATTGAAAAAGAAGCTAAAAAGCAACTAGAGAATTACTTGTTTATGAAAATGCAAATCAGAAATGTCAAAAGGTTATAGCCTCAATTCATGAGACAAGGACTATTATTGATTATTTGAAGGCTTGTCACAATCTAACACCAGAAACTCAAAAAATGCAAATGCTAGTTGAGGCAATGACTGCTTGCTTTAATAGGAAAAATGAAGGATGTAGAGATAAAAACCATTTAAAAAGGGACTGCCCGAAGAAAGCTAATAAAAAGGCTCCAGAAGTCTGCCCCACAGCCGTAGAGAAATACATTAGGCTAAAGATTGTAAATCTAAATTTTACATTGAAGAAAAACCTATTCCGGGAAACTCCAAGCAGGGGACTCCCCCAGGTCCCCTTCAACAAAAACCAGGGGCAAATTCCATCTTCTCCCTCAAACCCTCAACATCTGGCACTGCTGCCGTCGATATACCAGCCCTAAATGACTTTCTCCTTTACCCTCAAGCTCCTCTACCCTCTAGAATACCTACCAGACTTTTTGGGCCCCTGCCCCCACAAACCTTCAGTCTTTTACTTGGCCGATCTAGTTTGACTTCTAAAGGGATTACTGTTCACCCTGGAGTAATTGATTCAGATTATAAAGGAGAAATTCAAATTATGATGTTATCTCAGATTTTATGGCAATTCAAAAAGGGAGACAAAATTGACTCCTTCTACCTTACATTTCTATTAACTCCTCTAATAATGTACGGATGGGCAGATTCAACAGTACAGATCAAAAACAGTCCTTATGGACATCATTGGTATCTGAATTTTCCCAACCAAATATAAATATCAAAATTAATAGTAAAAGGTTTTCTGGTCTCCTCGACACTGGATCTGATATTACTATTATTTCCAAACATCTATGGCCCAAATCCTGGCCTATACAAAAAATTTCTCGCCAAATTACAGGGATTTCTCAGTACAAGAGGTTCATCAGAGTACTCAAATTTACCCATGTGAGGGACCAGAAGGCCAACCTGCAACATTAAGACCTTATGTGATAGATGCACCCCTTAATTTAACAGGAAGGGACTTACTTATGCAATGACAAACTCAGATATATATTCCACATTTTCCCTAGGGGCCACTGCTCATTTAACAAATAATACAATTATTAAAATAACTTGGAAGAATGACGAGCCTATTTAGACAGAGTAGTGGCCCCTCACGAAAGAAAAATTACAGGCGGCTAAAAAACTTATAGATACACAACTAAAATTAAAACATATTGAAGAATCTTGTTCTCCTTGGAACTCTCCTATTCTTATTATAAAAAAGAAGTCTAATAAATGGTGTCTCCTAACAGATCTTAGAAAAGTTAATACATCTGTGAACCTATGGGTGCATTACAACCAGGAATCCCATCACCTACCACTATTCCTCAAAATCGGCACACTATTATTATTGATTTGCAAGATTGCTTTTTTAATATACCTCTACACCTTACTATTACTTAGGGTTTGTTGTTAATAGACAATGTATTACTCCCCAACTAACTCAGATCCATACTGATAAATTATCAACTTAAATGATTTTCAAAAGCTCTTAGGTGGTATAAATTGGATTAGCCTTCTTTAGGCTTTGCTAATTATCAACTGAATAACCTATTTAATACTTTAAAAGGAGATCCTGATTTAAATAGCCCTCGTTCACTTTCTCAAGAGGCACAAGAGGAACTCTATTTAGTGCAAAATAAATTACAAAAACAACCTGCTACTCACGTCAAACTAGATTTACCTCTAAAATTATTTACACTCCCCACTCCATTCTCCCATAGAACTTCTTGCCCAACAAAATCACCCAATAAAATGGATCTATACCGGTTTTAGGAAAATACAGTCATTTACACCCTACCTTGATTTAATTGCTCTAGTCATTATCAATGATAGAAATAAGACTAAAACTCTAATTGGCTCTGATCCTCATAAAATTGTAATACCTATCAATAAATCTCAATTTGAAAATACATTACAAACTTCTACTGATTTCCAAATAGCTTTTCTGGAATATTTTGGAGAAATTTCACTTCATTATCCTTCTGGTAAGCTGTGAAATTTCTTCAAAAATACTAAATTTATTACTTCCCACATTATCAGTGTGAGGCTGCCAGGGTTAATACCATGACAGGCAGCCTGGAGCTAAGTTTTAGCTTTCCCCGAAATGGTAAGATTCCCTACCCCCATCAGGTAACCTGGAGCCAGCCAATCAATATGCGCCCAGTAAGAAACAAAGGGAAAGCTGAAAAGCCCGCGAACGCCCAGGTTTGAAAAAGCCCGCAAAAGTCTGTACCAATAGAATTGCTTTGCAAACATGTAACCAATCCGCTTAAGCCAGCTACTAATTGCTTAAGCATATCTTATAAATTTGCTAACAGCTTGGGCTCGGGGCTTTTTCTGACCCTGCACCACTGTGATGGGTGAGGCAGAAGGCCCTGGCTCGAGTCAGTAATAAACTTCCCTTTTTTGCGAGTTGCATTGTCTTGGAAGCCTTTTTTTCTTCCTGCTCGGGGATTCGGACATCGGGCATAACAATCAGCTCACAGCCTATACCACAAGCTAAGGTTTTCTATATAGATAAAGCTAAAAACACCAAAGCTTCATTCTGGTCTCTTAAAAAATATAAAGTCTTTTATATTAAATTTCATTCTGTTCAACAAAATGAATGATATGCTTTTATTCAAGTTATTTACCTACATCCTTACCCCATTAATATAGTCTCTGATTCTATATATTCAATTTTGTATTAAAAAATATAAAACCTCCACCATAAACTCCAATCAACCTATTATTCAACAACTCTTTTTCGAACTACACTTTAAACAATTTTTACAATCTTTTTCTATTAAACATATTACAGGTATTCCTTGTAATCCACAGACACAAGATATAGTCAAACAGACATATCACACACTAAAATTACAAATAAAAAAATTAAAGAAGGGGGAATACACAGGAACACTACTGTCTTCCTTATCTAAAGCAGACTATACTAGGTTCCAACATAAAATATTTTCTAAACCTATAACTATTGTTAATACAGCTTTGTTTTAAATTTTTTAAACTTACTACAGGGAGATATCTTAGCAAAAGCAGAAAGACATTTCGAGGAATTGAAGGACATTTCTCTTCCTCTGCCCATTTGGTATCAAGATGGGTTCAATAAACAATGGAAATCTGGGAAATCAATCTTACAGGGAAAGGGATATGCTTATATTTCCCAAGATGGATCCAACAAACTCACATGGCTTCCTCCTCAGAAAATTCAACCCAAGGGGGCCCCCCAGGCTTTCAAAATGGAAATAAAACAACAAGAACCCCAGGAGGAAGAAATTCCAATACAGGGCATGTTGGCTCTAAAGATCTCCAGGAAGCACCGCCCTCGGTGGTGGTGCTTAAGGCATCAACCTTATGACCTCCCCTCTTGGGGACAAATAAAAACCCTTATTAATTAAGCTAAAAATCGAGTTTCTTAACAGAGAATGCCTCAGAGTCCTGAAATCCTTCCTATTGCTATGCTGGCCTGCGACCCCTGCTCCAGCCTGATTAACTAATCAGACTTACCTGGGCTTACTTACTCAACCCCCCTTTATTGCAGGTCATAAAATGGACAGAGAAAGGACTGATGCTATCAACCAATGACTCCACCCATATGCCCCCTCCCTGAAATGTGAAAGAGCCCTCACACCCTGGGGAGGAGGAAAAACTAATTAACATTTCTTTAGGCTATGAAGTCCTTGCATTGTGCCTGGGCTCAGGGAAATTATGTGTAAACCTCAGCGGACAAACGGGTTTTTGTCCTGCCTCCAACAGAAGACCTTCGGACATTGCTTGGATTATTTACTGTGAACCATGTTTACACTACTGAAACTTTAGGGAAAGAGTTCGGGAAAGAACAAAAAACATTATGTATTATGCTATTTAAGTGGCCTAAAAGGTTGCTAACACGAAGATAAAACATTACCATGACAAAGGACTTCTTGGCTGGCTTGACGGTGGAATGACATCCCCTCGTCCTAGAATCATCCCCGATAAACAGAGTGGGCCTAAACAATGGGACGTCTGGAAACTTGCTGCCAGCACTGAAGAACTTGGGACTTGGACCGGACATTTCACAGGGACCAGTCGTGGTCATAGTAACTATTTCTTTTGCTATAATCAGTCATATTTTATACAGGCCCGTGTCTCACCTCCTCTTGTTACAGCCATAGGAAATTTACGATTTAATAAGACTTTACGTTCTGTAACTTGTATTAATTGCCAATTTAGTGTTACTCCTGTTCATTTCAATCATAATGCCTACAACTGGGAACAAATCAAATTTCATTTACATGATAATACCTCTCTGAATGTACAACTACTGCAAAAGGAAATCTTTGAAACTTTTTCTAAATGTCTGCCCTCTTCCACTAATTTGGAAACTTTAGCTAAACAGCTCGCTGATCAATTGTCTGGGTTAGACCCACGAAGACGGTTTCAAAGTACTACCCACAGCATCGGGTCTGCAACTGTAACTTTGGTGATTGTCTTGGTAATTATATTTTTTGTTTATCGTTGCCTTTCTATAAGGTTTGTTAATACAAACCAAACTCATTTGGTCAGGACCTTTATTACAAGTATAATAAAATAGGGGGAATTGTCAGGAAACATTTAACAGGAGGCTTCCTGTCTGCTGTTTTGGATCTGTCAGGAATCCTCTGTTCCTTATTAATTCCTGAGTGTTCAGGAATTAAGAGGAGAGGCAAGCCTCTCCTGGGGCTGAGGAACCCATGCATTTCCTTCGTTAGTTTCTCCATTCGGTGAAAAGTATTTACGACCCTCTTTTGATATGGATCGCCTTTTGGCCCTATGGCCTCTATTGCTCCTTGCTTCCTTGGTAAACTTGTAAAGTCTGGTCTCTCGATCTTTATCTAAAGAAGCTGCTGGTATATATACTCTTAGAATTCAATAGAGCACTCTAGTTCCAGAGCTTGGGTCCCCGTGTCTTTCTCTCTCTCTATTTCTGGCTGATTCCCTGGAGCGCGAAGGCTGGCTGTGTAACCCAAGGGAATACTAGCCTCTTTCTTTCTTCCACTTTCTTATTGTTGACTCCAGACCACCAGGTTCTGGTCCATTAAAGGACCCCGACACTATTTCAAGGATCCTAGCATGCTTTACAACAGATTTTCTTCTATCCTCTTTCTTTGAAAAACAGTTTTCCTTGATGGCCTGGAGACATTCATTCACTTCACAAATATTCGTTGATATTTCACTGATGATGTATCAGGTATTAAGAAAATTATTGGGGGGGGGGGAAGCAGAAACTCTTTAATTCATTCTTGCTGGCTGAGGGAAACTGTAAACAAAAATAAGTGGAATACATTTTTAAATGGTGATAATTGTAAAGGGAAAATTAAAGCAAGGGAGGGATGCAATGAGGCACAGTTTAATTAGGAATTAGGTGTTTTCTGAGTATGAACCTGAATGAGAGAGAGGAAGCAATGTGGCTGTCTGGGAGAAAAACTTCTCAGGCAGAGGGTTCAGAAAATGAAAATCATTACTGAAAACAAAAACTTGAGATTCATAAAAATGTTTTAGTGAGTTCTTCATATGATGTAAGATGTCTTCTTCAAAAGATAGGTGCAAGTTGACATCTTGAAAACTGATACCTTCAAAAGATCACTGAAAATTGGTGTCTTGGAAACTTCAGGTGTCAGGAAGTGCACAGGAACATGTGATTCTTAAGAGAAAGCTGACTTGGAAGAAAATAATAGAGTCTATTGCATATCTCTATACTCTCACATTTTGGGATTTCTCAAGTGTTGAAGCTATATTAATTCATTCATTGAACAAATATTCATTGATCACTGTTCTAAGCATGAGAACCCACTGGGAAAAAAGTCCTTCTCTCAAGAAACTTACATTCTAGTAAAGGAAAGAAACAGAAAGAAAGAGTAAGACAACAGCAACAAATACCAATAATCTAATGAACTCTTAAAATGTGCCAAAAACTGTGCTTAACACATTATATAAATTTGCTTCTTTACTTCATCTTTTCACCTATAGTATCTTTTCTTTCCAAGTTCAAGATTTCTTGAAAGCAGATCCTAAGACAAATAATTGCACACAAGTAGTTTATTTGGGAAGTGATTCCCGGAAGCATAGAATTCTTAAATATTCTTCAAAGGCCTAGGAGGAATCCTGGCCCTTCTAGTTGTTACTGGTTTCTGACTCTATTTTTTCTTTTTTCATTTTTAATTTACTTTTAATTGGGAGAAAAAGGTTGTCTGACTTTGTACAAGTTTCTTAATCTCAAGGTCATGTTCCTCTGCTATAAATTGAGGGATAATAATACCTATGTTCTAGTGTGTTTGTAATGTAAAGTTCTTAGTCAAATATGATGTACATTAAGTGTTTATTATGTAAATATTCATAACATAATAATGAGGATCACCTCTGTCTTCTTATTCACACTTCATGTTCTAGCTGATGAAGGACTTGCAGTCACACATACTCAAAATGCCACCTTGGCTGTGTGCTTCTATATGCATTTGGAATGCTCACACACAGAGATCCTAAAACTCTTGTAAATTCCACAGTGATAACAGTACTCATTCAGAGCATCTTTTCTTCTAATGGGGGATTCTGGGTGCGCTCCTGGATGGGGGCTCATCACCAGAAGGATTAAGTCATTATTTTAAGTTTGGAATTTTAGGTCTACCCACCATTCTCCAGACAGGGAACAGGGAAATGAATCAATGACTAACTATTCATTCAATAAATGATTGATCATACCTATGTAATCGAGCTTTCATAAAATTCCCAAAAGGACAGGGATTCGGGCGCTTCCAGGTTGGTGCACATATCCATATACTGGGAGGTGATGCATCCCAACCCCACAGGGATAGAAGCTCCTGAACTCAGGACCCTCCCAGACCTCATTATGCAGCCTTTCATCTGGTTGTTGATCTGTATCCTTTATTATTATGTTTTTGTTGTTAAGTTAATAAGTGTTGTCTGACTCTTTGCAACCCCATGGACTGCCACACTCCAGGCTCTCCCATCCTTGACTAGCTCCCAGGGTTTGCTCAAACTCACGTCCATTGAGTCAGTGATGCTATCTAACCATCTCATCCTCTGCTGCCCACTTCCCCTTTTGCCTTCCCAGCATCTAGGTGTTGAATGCTAGCATCCAATGAGCTGGTTCTTTGCATCAGGTGGACATAAATGTAGGTAAATGTTTTCCATGAACTGCTCTAACAAATTAATTGAACCCAAGGAGGGGTTAGTGGGAGTATCTGATTTGTACCCAATCAGCCAGAAGTACAGATGACAAATTGGACTTGCTACTGGCTTCTGAAGGAGGCTGGGAGTGGTCTGGCAGAACTGAGTCCTTAACCTGTAGGATCTGATGCTACCTCCAGTGTCAGAACTGTTGGCAGTGTCAGAACTGAGTTAAACCCTAGGACATCCTGCCGGTGTTGCAGTGGATTGCTTGGTAGGGGAGGTGTTGGTGTCAGAAGTATTGTTGAGTATGACAGTAGAGTGAGAGTAAAGGAGAATCACAGGAGGAAGAAAAGAGTTTTTCTTACACACCTTTTCTCCTTAACTGCCTCTCAAAATCTTTTAGGAATTAGCTATTATAGTCAACAAGAGAGTCCAAAACACAGTACTTGAATGCAATCTCAAAAATGACAGAATGATCTCTGTTCGTTTCCAAGGCAAACCATTCAATATCACAGTAATCCAAGTCTATGCCCCGACCAGAAATGCTGAAAAGGTGAAGTTGAACAGTTCTATGAAGACCTACAAGACCTTCTAAAACTAACACCCCCAAAAGATGTCCTTTTCATTATAGGGGAATGGAATGCAAAAGTAGGAAGTCAAGAAATACCTGGAGTCACAGGGAAATTTGACCTTAGAGTACAGAATGAAGTAGGGCAAAGGCTAATAGAGTTTTGCGAAGAGAACGCACTGGTCATAGCAAACACCCTCTTCCAACAACACAAGAGAAGACACTACACAAGGACATCACCAGATGGTCAACACTGAAGTCATATGGATTATATTCTTTGCAGCCAAAGATGGAGAAGCTCTATACAGTCAGCAAAAACAAGACCACAAGCTGACTGTGGTTCAGATCATGAACTCCTTACTGCCAAATTCAGACTTAAATTGAAGAAATTAGGGAAAAACCGCTAGATCATTAAGGTATGACCTAAATCAAATCCCTTATGATTACACAGTCGAAGTGAAAAATAGATTCAAAGGATTAGATCAGATAGACAAAGTGCCTGAAGAACTATGGACAGAGATTTGTGACATTTTACAAGAGGCAGTCATCAAGATCATCCCCAAGAAAAAGAAATGCAAAAATGGTAAAACAGTTGTCTGAGGAGACCTTACAAATAGCTGAGAAAAGAAGTGAAAGGCAAAGGAGAAAATGAAAGGTATACCCATTTGAATGCAGAGTTCCAAAGAATAGCAAGGAAAGATAAGAAAGCCTTCCTCAGTGATCAATGCAAAAAAATAGAGGAAAACAATAGAACGGGAAAGACTAGAGATCTCTTCAAGAAAATTCGAGACACCAAGGGAACTTTTCATGCAAAGATGGACAGAATAAAGGACAGAAATGGTATGGACCTAATAGAAGCAGAAGATATTAAGAGGCGGCAACAAGACACAGAAGAATATACAAAACAGATCTTTACAACCCAGATAACCACAATGGTGTGATCATTCACCTAGAGCCAGACACCCTGGAATGTGAAGTCAAGGGGGCCTTAGGAAACATCACTATGAACAAAGCTAGTGGAGGTGATGGAATTGCAGTTGAGCTATTTCAAATCCTAAAAGATGATGCTGTGAAAGTGCTGCACTCAATACACCAGCAAATTTGGAAAACTCAGCAGTGGCCATAGGACTGGAAAAGGGCAGTTTTCATTCCAATCCCAAAGAAAGGCAAAGAGCGCTCAAACTACTGAACAACTGCACTCATCGCACATTCTAGCAAAGTAATGCTCAAAATTCTTCACGCCAGGCTTCAACAGTACATGAACTGTGAACTTCCAGATGTTCAAGCTGGTTTTAGAAAAGGCAGAGGAACCAGAGATCAAATTGTCAACATCTGTTGGGTCATCAAAAAAGCAAGAGAGTTCCAGAAAAACATCTATTTCTGCTTTATTGACTATGCCAAAGCCTTTGACTATGTGGATCACACAACAAACTGTGCAAAATTCTGAAAGAGATGGGAATACCAGACCACCTGACCTGCCTCCTGAGAAATCTGTATGCAGGTCAGGAAGCAACAGTTAGAACTGGACATGGAACAACAGACTAGTTCAAAATCAGGATAGGAGTACGTCAAGGCTGTACATTGTCACCCTGCTTATTTAACTTATATGCAGAGTACATCATGCAAAATGCTGGGCTGGATGAAGCACAAGCTATAGTCAAGATTGCTGGGAAAAATACCAATAACCTCAGATATGCAGATGACACCACCCTTATGGCAGAAAATAAGAAGAACTAAAGGGCCTGTTGATGAAAGTGAAAGAGGAGAGTGAAAATTTTGGCTTAAAGCTTAACATTCAGAAAACTAAGATCATGGTATCCGGTCCCATCACTTCATGGCAAAACAATGGGGAAACAGTGGCTGACTTTATTTTTCTGGGCTCCAAAATCACTGCAGATGGTGACTGCAGCCATGAAATTAAAAAACACTTATTCCTTGGAAGGAAAGTTATGACCAACCTAACAGCATATTAAAAAGCAGAGACCTTACTTTGCCAACAAAGGTCCGTCTAGTTAAGGCTATGGTTATTCTAGTAGTCATGTATGGATGTGAGATTTGGACTATAAAGAAAGCTTAGCATCAAAGAATTGATGCTTTTGAACTGTGATAATGGAGAAGACTCTTGATAGTCCTTTCGACTTCAAGGAGATCCAACCAATCCATCCCAAAGGAAATCAGTCCTGAATATTCATTGGAAGAACTGATGTTGAAGCTGAAACTCCAATACTTTGGCTACCTGCTGCGAAGAACTGACTCACTGGAAAAGACCCTGATGCTGCGAAAGGTTGAAGGCAGGAGGAGAAGGGGACGATAGAAGATGAGATGATTGGATGGTATCACCGACTCTATGGACACGAGTTTCGGGAGTTGGTTGTTGGACAGTGAGGCATGCTGCAGTTCATGGGGTCAAAAAGAGTCAGACATGACTCAACTGAGCTGACTGAACTATTATGTCACTCACTTTGAGATGGCTGGCACCCCAGTGATTTAAATTACATAATTCCTTAGCATTCTCTAGTAACTTATATCCTACAAATTATCACTTTTCAGCATGACTGGCTGGCTATTTTTTTTTCTGACTGCCCATTTTGACACTGAGTTTCTTGAGACCAGAAACTGTATCTGATTGTTTAGTCCCAGTTCTTAGTAAACTTGTTGACAAGTAGAGAGCACTCTAGAGATATTTATGGAGTGTTGAATGACAGCAGACTGTATGAATGAAAAAGACCTATGGGGAGTTGGAAAAATACTCGAGAATGTATATATGGAGAAGAAAATTAGTTATCCACATTAAAGACCATATGAACTTGAAGTCTTTCCTAATGTTCATATTACATGATTCGAGGTTAAATAAGGCACCCTGAGCATGGAAGAGCTCATTGGGTAAATAAAGAAAGAAAAGAACAAGAAATATTGACATAGTCTTGTAGAGTATTCACAAGTCTCAGTGTGAGGGGGCAGACAAAGCAGACAGCACAGGCAACCGCACAGCAGGGTCGGAATAGGATCATGGAAGGCAGTTTATGGAACGTCTATAAGAGATATCATATAAATACAAAGTAATAGGAAATGTCATTGTGTCTTAAAACATTAAAAAAACATTTACAATTGCATTGTAACATAGGTAATGTGATTTAGGTGCACTCAAGCACACACTGCTTAAATGCTTTAGATTTAGAAGAGATTTACATTAGATGCAATGTGGAATTCCAAGGGTATCTAGGAATTTATTTGTGCCAAAAAATTCCTAAATTGGACACAGAAAAGCAATGTAAATTAATTGTTACTTTCCCCCCTTTTCCTCATGTTTTTGAAAATGTTAATGCACAGGATGTTTCCCTGAAGTTGAATGAGGGAGGAAGAAAATAAGAAATAGGAGTTTAGAAATTAAATTTCTAATTAAGAGTTGCTAACAATAATAACAGTTGCTGAATGTTGAAAATTAATTATATGCCACATATCCCTGGTGGCTCAGAAGGTAAAGCGTTTGCCTGCAATGTGGGAGACCTGGGTTCGATCCCTGGGTCTGATCTTTGGGTTGGGAGGATCCCCTTGAGAAGGAAATGACAACCCACTCCAGTATTCTTTCCTGTAGAATCCCATGGACAGAGGAGCCTGTTAGGTTACAGTCCATGGGGTTGCAAAGAGTTGGACATGACGGAGCAACTTCACTTTCACCTTTCATGTGCAAAGTAATTTATATGCACTTACATTATTTCATTTAATCTTCCCAGGAACCTTATATATTTGGTATTATTTTTATTTTACAAATAAGGAAACTAACATAAGGGGAACAAGTAATATATTTCAAGTCTGTAGAAAAGGATATGACAGAGACAGGTTTCCAATCCAGGTATGATACCTTTAAAAGGGATGGTTTTTAAGTATTATGTTATAATGCCTTTTGAAAATTAATGAAATCATTCACTGTATACACAATCCAAATATTTATCTAGGTCAGGACTACAGTTCTGTGGTCTGATGGCAGGGGAATTCACCTGCCCTGATTTGGCAAACAATTCAGACACAAAATTTGTCTTCAATTATTTTTTGGAAGGAAAATCATGCTGTTTACATTATTTATCATTTTTATTTATAGCTCTTCTGTGGCACAGGTATTTCATTTTATGTTGAAAACTTTCCAAACTTTTAAAAATAAATCATGTCTACCATCCTCATGCTAATTCTCTAGGGATTTTCATTCTGATGCTTTTAAATTCATATTTGCCTTTACCTATTCAACAACAACTTCCAGACAGTGCCCACATCTAATTAGCAAGATTCTTTTCATCTATTTTTACTCCAAACTCAATTAACAATTCCAAGAGTGAGACTTAGAGAAGTCTCACTACACCAAGCACATAATTTGCTTCTGCACAAATAACTTATTCTAATTTAGCTGAATTCTCTGCTTAGATTACACTGATATTGCAACAACAAAAAACAAAGATAAGAAACTAGTAGAGCAGTAGGGATTTACAGTTTATATTTATGCAACTCTCCAGACACACAGTTTAGATTTGTGTTGTTATATATTAATTGGGAAACCAAAAAGATTGAAACACTTATTCAAAATAGAACTAGGGACACTAAGCCAATAGCAATTTCACTTTCCAACTCGGGCTTTTGGATGTGAGATTTAAAAGCATCACTGAAGCATACTAAAACCAGTGTAAAGGAACTTCATGTAGTTCAATGTGGCTCGATTAGTTCACGTGTAATATTCACTTTCAACGTCTGTCAGTGAGAATGGATAGATTAAAGACCTGTATAACAGAACTGGTCCATTGAATGATCAAATTGTTTTGAGATGAAAATCAGAGGTTTACATTGTGAGGATTCACCTCTTGTCAAGTTCAAAAAATAGTTAATTAATAATTTAATGAGTGAATCTATTTATTCTAATGAATGACTGAATAGCTTGGAAGGGAGAAGTATAGTTTAAGTTGGTGGTTGCTTAGAATTTTTACCACTGCTCTATCTCTGTTCAGTCGACAAATATTTATTGAATGAATGAGAACACACTATACAACTTAAAAAAAAAAAAAGCCTCCATTTTGACTGACGAACCTCCCCAATACCCATTAGATGAATTGACTAGGAACTATAATTTCGCTCAGTTGTGTCCAACTCTTCACTACCCCATTGACTATATAGTCCATGGAATTCTCTAGGCCAGAATACTGAACTGGGTAGCCTTTCCCTTCTCCATTAACTTAAATGCACATCAAAGCTTCTGGTGATCTTTTGATGAAAAATATAGTATATGAACAGTACATGAATTTTGACTGCTTCCAAATTTTATATCTGAACTGATTTGGCTTATCTCTAAAAACAGGAAACTCTGTCTGACCATGGAATCTAAGCTTATTTAGTTTTTAATGATGAAAAAATTCTTTTAAAGATAATACTAAACATTTTAAGACCAATTCTTAAAATAAGAGGCCTGGAAAACTGCTATTTTTAGTTTTAAGTTTAAGACAACAGTAGCAATAGCAATAAAATTCAGATGTTTGCTTATGGTGGATGACTATAATCTCTATCTCCAACATTAACTATAGCATTCAAAATAGCTATTTTTAATATAGCTATTGATATATAATTCTAATATAAATTCAACTCCCTATCAAATGAATCTCTATTCTGTTCATCTAATCGGTATTTGAGTCATTACATTTTTGGATACTTGGTTATTCTTTATTTTTATTTATTTCCACTATTCAAACTGTTGTCTGATATTTAAAATGACAGTAAAATCAAACGCCGGCATTTTCATTAGAAGCATATAAATGGCTTCAGAAAATACAAACTACTTAAATTGGACAGAATTAGCGGATATTGTTAAGGCACTGTACAGCTATTGTAGTAGATTAGCGGCAAAGAATGGGAAAAGATGAAAGAATAGGAATAAAAATGACCGAGGAAACCGCTAGTGTGATAAAGTACAAGAATTAGTCCAGAGAACAAAAGCAAACATTAAGTCCTAAAAGAATTTTCCAAAAGTATCAGTAAATAGGAAAACACACATTGGAAAAAAATAGTTTTCATTGAAAGCAAGCTTCAATTGAAAATATAAATAAGCAAATAAATAAATGAGGACAGGTGGAAAATATTCATTGAAGTATACAAAGACGTTGAGAAGGGCAAAACCTCATGTAGAGCCATAATTTGGGCTTGAGTGCTGAGAATGTTGGCGGCTACTTAGCTGAAGGTTTCAAATGTCATGGAAAAAATACATTACAATGTATATCACCCAGGAAGATGCCATTGCTGACAACTTTCCCTGCCCAAAGAGGACAGCAGAATTCTATTTAAAAATAAACTGGTGTCTGTTTAATTAGAAAAGGAGATCAGTAAGTTGAGGTGGCTTTAATGCCAGGGCAACCTATAGAAGTAAACCAAAATTTAAGCCTGTAATGCCTCAAGGTTACAAAATCGAAATGCTTAGGCTAACCAACCACGGACAGCCAACCAGGCTTTATTTTTAAGCTATCATCAATTGAATACTCTAATTTCTCTTCTTTATTTCTGCACTGTATCTGAGGCTCTCCTGTGGTGGAGCACTCCTGATCATGCATGCCTGGTTTGACATTGCTTGATTTGAGTTGACTTGCTTTCAAATAAACTCTTACAAATGTTTAATTAGCCTCAGTTTACCTTTCAACTCTTGTGTCACAATGAAAAAAAGCAAATAGGACTTACTAAAGGTGTTGATTACGATAAAGTATCAATACTTCTTGACACAGAACAAGGCTTCCTTTCTCATACTCGCCCTAATCACTTCCCCTAAGGACCATTATTCTGTAAAGTCAGAAGTATCAAAAGATGCTAATTTGGTCTGGGCTTCAGCCAAAGCAGCGGAATGACTGAAGGAATTATCCTTCCTCCTCCAAAGAAATAAAAAAGAGGGCAAAATAAGGAGACCAAGTTATGCTGAAAAGGTCACCAGAAACTGAACAAGTCCAATGAGTCCCTACATGATGCATTCATGCAGTAGCAAGTACACTCTGAGGCTTAAGAGTCTCTGTCTTCAACACTCTCAACAATTTTTATGAATTATGCTGACATGAATAAAAGCTTCTTTAGTTATTTCATGTATATTAAACAGTATTAAAATTCATCAAGCAAATACTGATTATTAAATTAATCAAGGTAAGTCTACATAATATTAATCACGTCTCTGTCATCTGTTTATTCAAGTGCAGCCCATCTGCTGTTAGGAAATTTGGGATGTTTTAGAATGAACATTCTGTTTTAGTAATCCAAACATGCTATATTTCCATCAACAAATATTTGAAAAGACCACATTAAAATTCATCCCTGCGATCTGAGTACTAACCAGGCTTGGATTCTGCTTCAGAGATCAGACAACATATTGGGACTTTCTGGGCTTTGGGGGAAGGGGAGAATGGGAAGTTGCTGCTTGATAGGTATGAAGTTTCAGTTACGTAAGATGAATCATTTCTAGAGATTCGCTGCACTACGTAGGGCCTACAGTCAATGCTATGATATTGGGCACTTTAAAATATGTTAGGTGTTGAAATAACTTTGTAGGTCCAAGATGAGGGCACATCAGCACACCAGAACTTAGGTAACTTTTGTGTCCTTGTAAATGCTTTACTTGACCAGAAAAGCAGCATGTCTGGTCAGCCGATGCCAATGCCAAGTCAACCCTGGGCCTTTCCACCCCTATCAAGGTGACAAATGTGGCCCCAGCCAATCAGATGTTCTCTATTACTTGTTCTTTACTCTTTATCTTATAAAACATTTTTGCCTTCCATCTCATTTTGCAGTTATTTGAAAAGAGACTATTTCATGGGGTGTTAAATAAAGTTGGTCTGTATCAGCTTAATTGTTTCCTTCAAAAAATTTTAATGGAGGACAGATCTCATCTAAGTATTCTTATGACAAAAGCAAAAATAAAAACAAAACAAAACCAAAAAAAGAACCGATAGGAATTTTTGGAGGTGATATATAAGTTGAGTACTTTGTGGTGATGCTATCATGGGTGTATGCATATATCCAAACTCATCAAAATGCATACTTTAAAGTGCACTTTTTATATATCAGCTATACCTCAACAATGCTTAAGAAATCAAAAAGGCCAACAAGCAGATGAAAAAAATTAAATAAATCTCTTTGGAGATGGACTATACTATACTTTCAGCACCATGAGAAATGATCTTTTCACTTTTTTCAGCCAGGCAGGGCTAACACTGTTAGAACACAGTTGATTTTTTCCCCTCCAATCAGGGCAGAAGTGACAAAATTATAGGCTATGTCTTGGAACAATTCCTTTTAGCCCTTGATATACTAAGGGAAGGAGTCTTAAGGCAAAGAAAAGCATTTCAAAGTGCTTGAAAGTACTTGAAAAAATGTAGAAGGCAGAAAAAATATCCATTACTATTTCTTGCATATAAAAAAAAGCAAGCCAGGGGAATAAAAAGGATTTATCCATTTAGTTCCTTCCTTGGAAATCCCAAAAGAAGTATACTAAACCCACTATTCTCAACAATTCCTTTTAAAGCAATCCATTTAATTAGGTTCTAACAGTAATAATCTTGTGTTATATTCATTTGCATGCATTTTGGAGAAGGCAATGGCAACCCACTCCAGTACTCTTGCCTGGAAAATCCCATGGACGGAGGAGCCTGGTGGGCTACAGTCCCTGGGGTCGCTGTGAATCGGACACAACTGAGCGACTTCACTTTCATGCTTTGGAGAAGGAAATGGCAACCCACTCCAGTGTTCTTGCCTGGAGAATCCCAGGGACAGAGGAGTCTGGTGGGCTGCCATCTATGGGGTTGCACAGAGTTGGACATGACTGAAGCGACTTAGCAGCAGCAGCATGCATGCATTTTAATTTTGTATTTATGTGACTTTAAAATGTGTACGTATTATAAAATGTCAAAATGGGAAGTGCGCAGAACTTATGTGGTCTTTATACCTTCTTTTAAATGGATGAAGAAAATGATATTACAGAGAGTAAACGATAAATCATGTCCCATACTCAATAATTGCCAGCTGGTCAGTCCCATTGTGGACATACACTCCAACTCTCCAGATCTCAATTCAATCGTCTTATTAAACAGAAGTCCAACAATGTCATGGCTGAAAAGATCAATGTCAACATCAATAACAATAATATTTACTGAAAAATACTACATGCCCAGCACAGTTTTAAGCACCCTATGTGTGTCACCCACAGATTGGCACTTGCCATTGGCACTTGCAATCTGCAAGGTATGAGCTCCAGGAGGTGTTGGCTTCACCATCTCCTGAAAAGAGTTCAGGGTGGGGATCAGGACTGAGGCACTCTGAGAAAAACTGGCAGAACAGGTCTTCAGATAGTTAGATATTTTCAGAGGAAGATTTTATGAGCCCAATTCTCACATTTCCTCATATCTAGAAAAGCACTAAAATCCTTCATGACTAGCGATAACCTTCTGTAAAAAATACGTGCTGGATTGCATGGACTCCCCCTTCACAAAAATCACACATGTTCCAACTTTACCCTTGACTCTTTGGAGCTGTTTCTCAGAGCTACCTGAAATGCTGTCTCCCAAGCTATAGTCTTCATTTTGCCCCAAATAAAACTTAACGCATAACTCTCATATTTGGCATTTATTTTCAGTCAAAAGTGTATTAACTCATTTAAACCTCTTGACAACCTGATGAGGAATATGCTATTAGAATTGAGGTATTGGGCTTCCCAGGGAGCGCTAGTGGTAAAGAATCCTACTGCTAATGCAGGAGACATAAGAGGTGCAGGTGGGCATGGCAACCCACTCCAGTATTCTTGCCTGGAGAATCCCATGGATAGAGGAGCCTGGTGGGCTATAGTCTGTGTGGTCCCAAAGAGTTGGACATGACTGAAACGACTTAGCATGCATGCAATTGAGAGAAACAGGTTATAAGGAAATTGCCTGTAGTCAAGAGCTAGCAAAGAACAGAACTATTCAGCGGGAAAATAAATTCTCCCGGGTAGAGATTATAGCTCCTGTTTCGAGTGTGCTCAAGTCTTGCCTTTCTTGTAATTGGCCAGGGCAGAATACATGCACAGCACTCAGCTGAATAATCTATACAGAAGGAGGGTTTTGTACAACACTTGCTACTTTCTCTCAGCTTGCCAACATTAACCTAACTGGTCTTTACTACCCACTTTTCATAGAACATTTCATATTTTTGTCCCTTCTTTATTGTGATATATATCTGTGTTGCAATCTGCAGTTTATAGGTTTTATGGCCTATATTTATGTTATATTTAGATCAAGATTCTTAGTAGTTCAACATCATCATCATGCTTCTTTAACCATTTTTCTAGATTCCACGCACCCATTTTAATATATGATATCTGAACTCTACTTTATGCACTGTGGTATCCTAAATGGGAGGGAAATCCAAAATGAAGGGAATATATGCATATGTATGACTGATTCATTTTGCTGTCCAGTAGAAGCTAACACATGGTGAAGCAACTATACTGCAATAAAAATGAATTAATAAAAAATAAATTTAAAAATAAATAACTCAGTGTAAAACAAATAAATCAATTAAATGCAGATCTCATTTTAATGAATCTGCATTTTAATATTCTTTTGGTGGGTTTTATTATTTTAATATTAATATTAACAAAATTAATATTTTAATATTCCAACAGGGGTGACTGTTACACACCCCTTTCGTTTGAGGACCAATGCATATGAAGTCTTCGGGTGCAGAGGGTTTTTTCCTGTCTATCACTGTACGGCGGGCAGAGGCAGCAGCCCAGTGAAAGACTGCTGAAGGCTGTGACAGAGTAAGCCTCAGGACATGACCCATGTGACGTGTATTGTGGGGGTGGCCAACTACAGCCTTCAGGCTGCCTATTTTTGTCAGGCCCGCAAGTTAAAAATGGTTTTCACATATTTGAACAGTTACAAAATATCAAAAGAAGGATAATACTTTGTGATACATAAAAATGAAAAGAAATCAACTTCCTACTGTCCATAAATACATTTTTATTGGAATAGGGCTAAGCTTATTTATTTACATAATTGTCTGATTGCTTTTGCTCTGTAATGACAAAGAAGCTGTGATAAGCTGTGATAAAGAGCTTCCAGCCCACAGAACCTAAAATATTTACAAGCTGGTCCTTAATGAGAAGTCTGCTGATCCTTGGTGTAGTGGCTCATGTCCATCTCTTTCTTTAAAAACTATTCAAGTGGACTTAAGGAAGACCAGAATTATAACTCTACTTCCTGACTTATGCCTTCTATTCACTTTCATACATTATTTCTAATTTCATTTAAATCAGTAGAAACACAGAATAAATTATCCCTGAAAAGGAATTATTTGATGGAGTTTTTTCCCACATACTCTTTGCTAAACTTGTGTCTAGGAATATTTTAGATGACATTAGTTAACATTACAAATGTAAGAACTGAGAGAATGTAGAAAAAAACTAAAAATAAGTGTAGATGATATTTGCAATGCTTTCTATTCATAGCTCTGTGTAATTTGCTTTATAGAATCTTTCTCTACCTAAACTTAATCTTAGATTTATAAATTTCTAACATCAGCTCTTTGAGAGCAGGGAGTTAGTCACTTCTTACTTGGTCACCAGTATGTCCTCAAGACCACAAACAGTACTTGGTATCTGTCTAGTAGATTCTGCAGAGTACTTATTAAGATCATGAACTATGAAGTAGAATTCTGGTTCTACCACTTTCTGACAGTATGACCTTATTTCCCTTCTCTGTGACTTTTTCCTTTTCTATAAAGTGATAATATCTGTAAAAGCCACATAGTTTGTAATCGGCAGACTGAGTCAAACCTATGTCTGTCTCCTATAGTTTTTCTCTACTATATCCCTACTCTAGTTCTCAAATCAGAATTACACTATTTAATTTTTAAGTGTAGATAATCAGGCTTCATGCTAACAATGAATCAGAATTTCAGGCTGTGTTTATATTTTTCAAAAGCCCTACAGGTGAGGCTGGTATTCACTCAAGATTGAGAGCTAGTGCGCTAGGGTGGACAACCTTTCTGTTCTTCCTCTGTGTGAGAGGCTTCTATGTGTTAGAAAGAATACTTTTTAAAAGGATATTGGTGGGTTTCTCTTTTTCTAATATTGAAATATTAACTTATTTTTCTCACCTAGTCATTTTGTTCTTGATACAACAGAAATATCAGCAAGGGTACAAACCCATCCAATTCCTTGGATAGAAAATAGCTATTTCTCTGGGAATCAGTGGGAATTAATCACTACCTTGTGAAGTTTTAAAAGGTAGAGATGTGAAGAAATGAATAGACTCAAAGAAAGAACAGTTGCTTTAGGCGAGTTACTTTATGCTTTAGAACCATGCTTTTTGCATCTTTAAAATTGTGACACCACATGCAGTCTTATAAAGTGATGAGGCATTAGCAGGATCTCAATAAATGCTCACTGTTAATAGCAGCAATTATCTCATAATGTGGAGTTCCATAAACCTGAATGTGAAGAGGGTAAATAAGTGAAATTTCCTGGAAGTGCATTAAAACAGAGCACTTAAGTGCTTGACCCAGTCCAGTGCCCCCAAATAGTAGGCTCCCCTAAAATATTTCTGACACTATAACTGTATTGCAGTTTTATCTTAATAAAATTATATTTTCTTTCTCCACTCCTTTCCAGGCTTTTCTCCCTCCCTCTCTTTCTCTCTCTCTCTGTCCCTCTCAGTTTCTTGTTAATTGGTTTTATAAAACTTTCTCAACACATATTCTGATTCCACTTACAGGTTTTTCTCCCTCCTTATCTCCCAATCTCAGTATTTGCTGAGTAGAAAATAACATATTGGCTTTATGAGCATGTTATTAAATAAGGAGATATTATCAACACTAATCATTCCTTAAAAAAATCTTCAGTTAGGATAGACAGTTAAGATGATCTCTAGTGTGTCGTGAAGAATTTGGCTCTGCTTGAAGAGAGATCAGGCCTCTGCCTATAGCTTTTGGAGGTAATCCGCATCAAACTTGATAGGAATGTCTTCATTTAGAATGAGGTGTAATTATCTAATTACAGAGGATCAAACGATGGGGTTGGTCACACTTAACAGTCTTAAATCAGGACTGATAATGTCAGAAAGACCAACAATATGATTTAGGAGGGCTTGTATCTTGACCTAAAGGCGGAGATCAACCACATGGACAATCAAACTATCAATTATGCTTATGTAATAAGTAAAATAAAATTCAATTAAAAACTCTGGGGAGTCAAAGCTTGAGTGAACGTCCCAGCTTGGAGAATTATCTCACATCAGTTCTAGGAGGGTAATGTATCCTGGGGACAATGAAAATTTAGCATTTGAAACCCTCCCAGACTCTGCCCTATGGACTTCCTTCCTTGGTTAATTTTGAGCTGTATCATTTCCCTGGAATAAGCCATAGAGGTAAATGTAATAGCATCCAGTGAGTCCTGTGAGTCTTCCTAGCGAACTCCGTAAACTTGGAGTTGGTGTCAAAAGTGAGGCCAGTCTTATGAATGACTGAGCCCCTGGACTTTGAAGTTTGGCTAAATGCTGGTAATGGTGTTAAAGGATTGAAGGCTTATGCCCACCACCCTCTCCCAAATCCATACCTTGAATCCAAACCCCCAATGTGATGGTTATAGGAGGTAAAGCCTCTGGGAGATGATTAAGCCATGAGGGTGGAGTCCACATTAGTGGGATTTAGTGCCCTTACAAAGGAGACTCTAGAGGTCTCTCTCATTCATTCTTCTAGAGAAGGCACCATCGATGAACCAGGAAGCAAATTCTTATCAGACACCAAACTTATGAACTCTTGATCTCTGATTAGGTAGCATTGAAAACTGTGAGAAATAAATGGTTGTTTAAGCCACCCAGTCTACAGTAGTTTGTTTCAGCAGCCCTAAATGTTAAGAGTCGGTCACGACTTAGCGGCTAAACCACCAGCACCAAAAGCTAAGACAAACAAATAGTATATGGCAAATATAAGCTGATCACACTTGTGATGTTTTCTGCTACCAAGGTTTTAAAAAGTAAAATTATGAGCAGTCAAATTAATAATTACACACACATTGACATACACACACAAAACAGATTAAAGAACTTCATGCAAACTTTCTGTCTACATATTTCCTGTTAGTATCACCATAGCTCATTTATTTGGAACTTCCAAATTTCTCAGCATTTGAGATCCATTGTCCTTCCCTGCCAAAGTGAAATGGGAATAGAGAAGTGCTACAGAAATCCTCTGAGTTTGTTTAGTAAAAGTGAAGTCTCAAATTTTCTACATTGAAAATTTAGGAGCCAATACAACTCTCTCAAATTCAAATTCAAAGTAATGCTCATAATTCTCCAAGCTAGGCTTCAATAGTACATGAACCAAGGACTTCCAGATGTTCAAGCTAGATTTAGAAAAGGCAGAGGACCCAGAGATCAAATTGCCAACATCTGTTGGACCACTGAAAAAGCAAGAGAGTTCCAGAAAAACATCTGCTTGATTGACTATGTTAAAGTCTTTGACTTTGTGGATCACAACAAATTGTAGAAAATTCTTAAAGAGATGGATTACCAGACCACCTTACCTGCCTCCTGAGAAATCAAGAAGCAACAGTTAGAACTGGACATAGAACAACTGACTGCTTCCAAACTGGGAAAGGAGTACATCAAGGTGTATATTGTCAACTTATTTAATTTATATACAGAATACATTATATGAAATGCTGGGCTGGGTGAAGTACAAGCTGGAATCAAGACTGCTGGGAGAAATATCAATAACCTCAGATATGCAGATAACACCACCGTTATGGCAGAAAGTCAAGAGGAATAAAGAAGCCTCTAGATGAAGGTGAAAGAGGAAAGTGAAAAACCTGGCTTAAAACTCAACATTCAAAAAATGAAAATCATGGCATCTGGTCCCATCATTTCATGGCAAATAGATGGAGAAACAGTGGAAACAGTGACAGACTTTATTTTGGGGGGCTCCAAAATCACTGCAGATGTTGTCTGCAGCCATGAAATTAAAAGACACCTGCTCCTTGGAAGAAAAGCTATGACAAACCTAGACAGCGCAGTAAAAAGCAGAGAAATTACTTTGCCAACAAAGGTCCATCTAGTAGAAAAGATGATTTTTCCAGTAGTCATGTATGGATGTGAAGATGAACCATAAAGAAGGGTTGAGTGCTGAAAAATTGATGCTTTTGTACTGTGGTGTTGGGGAAGACTCTCGAGAGTCCCTTGGACTACAAGGAGATCAAACCAGTCAATCCTAAAGGAAATCAGTCCTGAATATTAATTGGAGGGACTGAGGCTGAGGCTGAAGCTCCAATACTTTGGCCACCTGATATAAAGAGCCAACCTACTGGAAAAAGACCCTGATGCTGGGAAAGATTGAAGGCAGGAGAAGGGGATGACAGAGGATGAGATGGCTGGATGGCATCACTGACTCAATGGACATGAGTTTCAGCAAGCACTGGGAAATGGTCAAGGACAGGGAAGCCTGACGTGCTGCAGTCCAGTTCAGTTCAGTCGTTCAGTCGTGTCCGACTCTTTGCGACCCCATGAGTTGCAGCAAGCCAGGCCTCCCTGTCCATCACCAACTCCCAGAGTTCACCTAGACAGCTACAGTCCAAGGGGTCATAAAGAATTGGACACAACTGAGTGACTGAAGGCAACCACCATGATGCTCTCATGCTGTTTACTTCAGGATTCCAGGCAGAGTTATACTGTAGTTTACACCAAGGGAAAACATTTAGATGCAAGGTCTAAAATCTAGCAATCAAATTTATCCAAATAATTGCAAATAGCATCTAGATGTTTTAATGTGCTTTTTACTATACAGCTAAATGTGTAATTTCAACACAATATAAGGCAGTTCAAATGCATATTAATTTAACTAATTGATTTGTGTGTGTGTATGTGTGTACAGTTGCTGAACACTGAACACTGTGTCTGACTCTGTGATCCCATGGACTACTGTCCTCTGGGCTCCTCTGTCCTTGGTATTTTCCAGGCAAGAATACTGGAGTGGGTTGCCAATTCCTACTTCTGGCAGTCTTCTGAACCCAGTGATCAAACCCGTGTCTCTTGCATCTCCTGCATTGGCAGGCAGATTCTTTACCACTGCACCACCCAGGAAAGCCCAACTGACTTAATGTATGTCATTAACTAATGCCTGTTGCATTTTTCTGTCAATATAATAAAGCCACAATCCTTGAAGTAATCCATAGAAACACAACAAATATAAAGATGTCATGATGAATTTAAATAACTAGAAGTAAACTGTTGATTTAGAAACAGTTTTCATATATAAAGAAATTTTGTTATTAAGAGAAAGGCCAGGTGGTCGCGTGGCTACCATTAAACACTAAAATCTGAAGTCTTCTGATATCCTGGCTTTGGATCCCTGCTGAGTAGTGACAACATGCTAAACAATTCACTTATTTCCTTGAAGTTTCAGTTTCAAAATGCAAGTAATAACTATACTTTTCTCATAGGTTGTAATGATTAACTGAAAAATATGTCTGTGTGTGTCCGTGTCTAATGGGGGGTATGTACAGTGCCTAGCATAATGCCAGGCACACAATAATATCCCTCAAATTTGCAGGTGTTATTATTTTTACAAACTGCACAAATGAGTAAATTGAAGAGTCATATATAAAATTCATGTAGTGCTACAGAATCATCCTATGAATGAATATATTTTTTGTTTCTTTAATAAAAGGGGATTTTGTTCTGAGTTCAAGTAAAGCACTGCTATTATATCATCAAGTTTGCACTGTCAACAGAAGAGAGTTTTCATCTATTTAACTAATTAGCTAATATTCACTTTTTAAACCTAATAAAAGTAATACAACTTAAGTACTTCAAGTTTACAAAGTGTTTCCTTGTATACTATTTTATTTAAATATCATGACTCCTTTGAAAGATAGGCTAGCTCAAAATTTATTAATATTCCATTTCACAGATGAAAAAGCTTAGGTGCAGAGGTTAAATAAATTACCATGGGTCATAGAATCAATAAGCAATACATACAGGAGTCAACTCAAACTGAAATCTTTTGATGTGAATTTAATATTCTTTTTTAATTTTTCCTTTGTAACTTGTCTCTTACTAAATTCAGTACTATACTTAAAAAGGATAAGTAATCTTGCTCAACTTTTTAGCTTTAAAGTTAATAAGAATATGCTAATAAACACACGGGTAAAATAATATCCATCAATTATAATGTTTATGACCAAAGCCTTAATATTAATATCAAGCATGATTTTACTACTAATAGAAAAAAATAATTCATGATCTCCATATGCAAAGATAAAACAACCAAGTCTGCTATCACAAGAAAAACAAACTTTATACTTTCATCAAAGAAAAGATTCTAACCAAAACAGAGACTTTTAAAAGACTTGAAGACAGATTTCAAATGTCTCATAAACAACAGGAGACAATTTTAAACTATATTTTAAACAATTGCTTCACACAGGTCTAGAAAATAGCAAAAATAATGGAAGTAGCAAATAGCAGTTCCTTTAGCTCTCTTTTCACTGCTGAGATTTAACATACATTGTTGTAAGATGTCTTGACTTCTTTCTATTTGGGAAATATTCTTTGTACTGGAACACTACAATTATCAACAACAAAGAAGACATTTTCTATTGATGATAATAATGTGGGTAATTTACAGTTTCTATACTTAATGTTCATAATGCAGTATCATCATAAAGGAACATCTAGAGATGTCATAGGGAATTGTAAGCCTTTGTAAACAACTATAGGTTTGACAAAGCTGAAACTTCGAGTTTATCAATACCAAGCAAAAAACCACATCCTTCACTAGGATTAAACGCTTCCATTAAATAAAATCAATTAAGAATTACACAATTTTCTAACTCCAAATCATACAACTCCAACAGGAAGAGTAGGTTCCCAATAAGTGGCTTTATGGAAACTCATAACAGTTTGCAGACAATCTAAACACACCATGTGAGAGGATTTTTCATTACCTTCAAGGGATCTAAGTCTGCAGTTGCAAGGATGCCATTATCTTAGGCAAACACTGTTGTCCTTTAAAAAGTTTTACTGATGAACCTATTTGCAGAGAAGCAATGGAGAGCAGACTTATGGACACGGCTGGTGGGGTGGGCAAGGAGAGGGTGGGATGTGTGGAGAGAGTAATGTGGAAACACACATTACCATATGTAAAATGGACAGCCAATGGGAGTTCACTCTTCGGCTCAGGGAACTCAGACTGGGCTCCTAACAACCAGAGGGGTGGGAGGGAGGTCCACGTGGGAGAGAACATGGGTAAACCTATGGCTAATTCATGGTGATGGCAGAAACACACAATACTGTAAGGCAATTATCCTTCAGTTAAAAACAAATAAATAAAATAAAAGGCAAATAAAGAGCTAGGAAAAAAAAAAAACCCTGAGCCGTGATGACTTGCTTCAAATGCTAATAAAACATGAAACTTACATTAGACTTTCTGTTGGACTGAGAATTCAAGTTGATCAAGGAATTATCATTATCAACTGATAATGAAACGTTTCATTTACTAATGGTGAAAATAAACCAACCAGTTGAATTAGGATATGCTGTATACATAAACATGTAGGAAGTCAGAAAGCTGTTTTAAGATTAATCATTTTAATAAAGACAGTGAGAGACATAAAATTAAATATGCTTTTATCTCATAGAACTAGGAAAGAGATAGAATGAAATGAACCAAAAAAATGAGCAATTGGCAAAAGGTCTATCAAAGCAAATAATTACCAATTTTAGGATTATGAAATAATTTAACTCAAGAACTTTTCTGGTGATGTCCTTATCTATAGCTGTGAGTTTTCCACTCACAGAAATGGCAGGTTTAATTTAAAGAGAAAAATTACTTGGTTATTTCATTAAATCTGCAAACAAGTGATCCTACAAACTTTGATAAGTATTGATATCAGTTCCCCCAAGGCAAATTTTTCTAATAAGTACTGCTCAACCACTTTTCCACTTTTCCCCTGGTTCTTCTGGTTTATCTTCACCAAATTTCTTTCTAATTAATTAAATATTGAGTTGCTCATGAATTTCAGAAGCTTCCTGAATTTTACTCCTGTCAAGTTTTAGGACATTTTACCTCTGAACCAAAGTCACCTGAGACAACTTTAGTTTCATATTTGTATCTCTTTCTTTCAAATTATGATGAATAACATAACTTCATAGATTTAGATAAGGAAATACCATGATGAATTCATGTTGTTTCAGTTCATAAGTGCTGTGGAAACTGGCTTTATTTAATTTGCGAAGGCAACTTAATGAGAGCTTCCTCTGAGTCTACCATCCTACCCCAAATTGTCCTTGTTTTGTCTTATTGACTCTTTGCCATATTCTACATTATGGTATTCTCAATCTTTTTAAACTCACAAAAGTAATTCTGTTTCCACCCTCCTTAGCAGATAATCCATTTCCTTGGGATGACCCTCTGATAAAATTCCTATGTCTGCTTTCCTCTCCAGATCAAAATCTTCATTCGTGTCTCTACTACACATTCCATTTTCCTTTCCACAATTCTCAAAGGAAGGAGTTCTACTACTTGCCATTGATCTCCAAATCACTCTTGTCCTCTTCCCTGTTGTCCATCAATAATCCCTTCTTTCTCCTTTTTTGGAGTGGCTGTAAGCATCTTCAACAGACTGTCCCTGAATATTGCCTACTTATTTAGGTTTCACCCTCCTCTCTCCTTCATTGCCAAACTTCTCAGATGAGTATTCCTCACTGTCTCCCATTTTTAGACTTCTAATTTACTCAAATTCTTTTCATCACAGACATTCCATTATAGTTTCCTTCCATTACAATTTACTATAATGTCTTTGCAAACATTTTCAGAGACTTTCTAATTGCAAATCTAATAACCTCATATTAGACATAATCTCGCAACTTTCTATGAAACATTTGATGCTGCTGACACATCCAGTCTACACTTAAAACTCTTTGTCTCTCTCTCCCTCTTTCTATCATTGTTTTTGCTTCAAGGACTCTTGACTACTTTTTGGTGTAGGTTTCACCTTTGCCTTTACCTATATACCTTTTCCACATCCATGGATTCAATACAGTACTGGTTCTTAACTCAAAAGACTGTAGTGATGATTAAAAATATAATGTACTTAAAACAATGGCCATTTTCCAAGGTTCCATAAACTCCTCAAATGTGAATTTGCTGTCTCTAGCCCCTCTCATCATCTTGTTCCAGTATTCTGAATGTGAATGATACCTGGTTTGCCCATAAAGTTCTTTAACTTTTCCTTAGGAAATAAGACTTCAGGAATAAGGCTGGTTGTAGATGAAATAACATGAAATGCTAATTTCCTTAAGATAATTCTTATTGAAAGTTGATAGATTCAGTGGCTGGAATAAAATAAAAACATAGAATAAAAGCAACATAAAAATACAGTCTACAACTAAATGTGCCAGTTCTTTTTAGATATAATACAATTATGTAGAAAAGCTTTTAAAATAAGTACAGCTGTGTACTCAGTGAAATTAGTCTGTCAATTGAACTTTTACTGTAGCTTCTGAATAATCCATTTTGTCTGGCTTAATTAAATAATTAAAAAAGCATATGGGCTTCTGCTAAATCAGAACACATTGTTAGAATGTAATCTATTTATTCCTCTGCACTTCCCTTTATTGTGCTTTTTTTTTTTTTTTTGTAGTTTTCCAGTTTTAAGCAGTAACAAAAGTACTCTTTAAGAAATAAAGACTTGATTGCATTTTCTCTGTCTAAAGAATCTGGACTCACTTTTTTAGGACAAAGCCCTGGAAGATGTATTCAATGTTAACAATACAGTCTGCCCTTGTGGGGCTATTCAAAGAGGCATAAAATAACAGCAAATTTTCATTACGTATATGTATTTATTTACAATGTTGTTTTGATTCTTAAATTTATTAGTATTTCCCATTAATAAAAGAACTTTAGAAATGCCAGATTGTTCAAGTTCTGTATTTTGCAACACTAGTCCTGTTTCTTTCAAGAAGCAATAGTGATTTTTATCTGAACTATAAACACAGTACATTGACTCAAGACATACATTTTTTAGCTGTAACTTTTGTATGCTAGTCTGCAACATTAAAAATCTGATTATATTTCTTCCCTCTAAAAAAACTTGTTGCTGATTCACTATTGTCTAGAGGACGAAGACCAGGCTCCAGGCATCCCAGACTCAGGTCTGCCTTTCTCTGCAGCCTCCTCCCCATCTCTAATACTGCCTGCTTCTCTTTTCTTCCTCCAGCTTCATCTGACAAACTCTTTGTAGTCACCCTCAGAATTCTAGGTAAATATTTTTCCCTAGGAATATTTAAAAATTTTTTCCAGCTTTATGGATATATAACTGATGAGAAACATTTGCAAGTTTAAGGCATACAATGTGGATTTTTGATATATGTATGTATTATGAAAGACGACCACAATAAGGTTAACTAACTGGAGTGGGTAGCTTTTCCCTTCTCCAGGGGATCTTCCCAACCCACGGACTGAACCCAGGTCTCCTGCATTGCAGGCAGATTCTTTACCAGCTGAGCCACAAGGGAAGCCCAAGAATAATGGAGTGGGTAGCCTATCCCTTCTCCAGCGGACTTTCCCGACCCAGGAATTGAACCAGGGTCTCCTGCATTGCAGGCAGATTATCAACTAAGCTATCAGGGAAGCCCTAACTAACATATCTAATACTTCACATTCATGTGTGTGTGTGTGTGTGTGTGTGTGTGTGTGTGTGTGTGCGTGTTGAGAACATTTATGACCTACTCTTAGAAAATTTCAGGTATACTACATGAGTTTGAGCAAGCTCCAGGAGTTGGTGATGGACACGGAAGCCTGGAGTGTTATCGTCCATGGGGTCACAAAGGGTTGGACATGACTGAGTGACTGAACTGAACTGAACTGATAAAGAGTGTTGTGAACTATAATCACCATTCTGTGTATCAGATCTCCTAATCTTAATCATCTTATAACAGAAAGTTTATATTCGTTGACAAACATCTCCCCATTTTCCCCAAACTCTAGCCTTTAGAAACACCAATCTAGTCTTTCTGTGTGTTTGACATTTTTAGAATCTGTATATAAATGAGATCACATAGTATTTGTCTTTCTTTGTTTAACTTATTTCACTTCGCATAATGCCCTCAAAGTTCATCATTATCCATGTTGTAAATGGCAGGATATCTCTAGGAAGTTTTTTGTAATACCATCTGCTTTTCCTCATTCATTCCATACAATTAATTACTACTAAAGCTTATGGTGTCATTTTCACTTTAGTATCATTGTATTATAATTAGCTTTTGTTGTGATAAATAGTATATAAAATTTGCCATTTAAAACATTTTAAGTGTACAGCTAAGTGGCAATAAGTACATTTACATTGCTATATAATCATCACCATTACTCAACTTCAAAAATTTTCTCATCTTCCCAAACTGAGATTCTGGGCCCCTTAAATAGTAACTCTTCATTATAGTTAGTTTTTACCATGTCTATTTTCCATAACAGATTTGAAAAAACTGTTGCTTTATTAATATCTGAGTTTATCAATATATTTATACCCAGTACTTAATATAATGGCTGGTAAATAGAAAATGCTCAATAAATGTCTGTTGAATTGATATATTATGCTCAAAATCATATTTCGTTATGTCAGCTAGCCATATCAGATTGTCAACTTTCCAGCTCTACTCCATCCTAACTCCATAGTTTATAAAAAGGAAAAAAAAAGTACACATTTTCAGTGGATTTCACTTTACCAACACAAACACCAAAACCAAAAATAAAACACTACAAGAGAAAAATAAAACTATACCTTCAGTGCTTTTTAATTTCATAAAGAGCAAATTCCACATTCTGAGCGTGGCATTCAGGGTTTTCTAGCATCTGAGTCCTGTTATCCTCTCTTCCCTCTTCCACATCTTTTTATACCTAGATTCTTACCAATACAATATCATCCATTATTTCTGAAATAGGCAATTTCAGGTTTCCTTAATCATGCTGTGTGTTCAGTTTAAAATGTTTCCCCACAGTTTTGAAGCCAAATCATAGTCTTCCTTCATGGGTGAAACTTTCTCTTATAATTTGGTGCAGAACGAATACCCTTCATCTCTCTGCTCTTTCACACTTTGTTTGAGTCTCTATTTTATATTCATTTAGTTTTGTACTAAATTACATTTTACTTATATGTTTATATGTGTGTCTTCATCACTGGAGGACAAATTATATAAACATTTTGTTATTGTTGCTTAGTCACTAAGTCATTTCTGACTCTTTGACACCCCATGGACTGTAGCCTGCCAGGCTCCTCTGTTCATGGAATTTCCCAGGCAAGAATCCTGGAGTGGGTTGCCATTTCCTTCTCCAGGAGAACTTCGCAATCCAGAGATTAAACCTAAGTCTCCTGCACTGGCAGGCTGATTCTTTACCACTGAGCCACCAGGGAAGTCCATATAAATATTTGCATAATGCTTATCTATCATTTCATTTTTTTCTATTTCTACCATCAGAGACTCACAGAATTTTCTGCACATAGCAGTTACTCAATCATTATATTTTGAAAGGACAAACACCCTTATTTAATACATATGATCAATATAGCGCTGTTTATTGAGCATGATGAAGGCTATTCCAACTACCTAATTAAGGAAACACCCAAGGAACAATGTGAAAACACCAAATATAAGGAACTCTATACAATGGAAGCTGACAATTATATATTGATCACAAGGTTTATATCACTGTACTGAGTGAAATAAGAACAAATAAGCAAGACATAGCCCACTTTCTCAGGGAACTAACAATCTAGACTTAGACAGGTATATAATAAACTCTAATACTTGTTTAACAGTCAAAACAAATGTTGAAGCAATGAGATTAAGCAATTTAAACTAAGAAGCAATGACTGCTGGCAAGAAATCATAAAAGATTTCATTAAAAAGGTGATATCTGAACTTGAGTTTAAATGGGGAAGTATGATTTCAATGGGTGAATTGGGGTTGTGGATACATTCCCAGAGAGACATTAATGTAAGTAAGATTTAGAGTCAGGAAAAATGTTGACTGCTTTCAAAAACAATGAATACTATAATTTAACAAGATGCTAGAATGACTCAGATACATAGGGGTAATGAGTTAAAGGTGATTTTTAGGCTAGGACCACTGAAGAGGTGCTCAATAGTATATTACAGGTCTAGTAGTAGACATCATTATATTATCAACATTCATAAATATGTAAATTTTCAAAAAAGCAAGAGAGTCCCAGAAAAACATCTATTTCTGCTTTATTGACTTTGCCAAAGCCCTTGACTGTGTGGATCACCACAAACTGTGAAAAGTTCTTCAAGAGATGGGAATACCAGACCACCTGACCCTACTCTTGAAAAATCTGTACGCAGGTCAAGGAGCAACAGTTAGAACTGGACATGGAACAACAGACTGGTTCCAAATCGGAAAAGGAGTACGTCAAGGCTGTCTATTGTCACCCTGCTTATTTAACTTATATGCAGAATACATCATGAGAAACGCTGGACTGGATGAAGCGCAAGCTGGAATCAAGATTGCCAGGAGAAATATCAATAACCTCAGATATGCGGATGACACCACCCTTATGGCAGAAAGCAAAGATGAAATAAAGAGCCTCTTGATGAAAGTGAAAGAGGAGAGTGAAAAAGTTGGCTTAAAGCTCAACATTCAGAAAACTAAGATCATGACATCTGGTCCCATCACTTCATGGCAAATAGATGGAGAAACAGTAGAAACAGCGGCAGACTTTATGGTTTTGGGCTCCAAAATCACTGCAGATGGTGACTGCAGCCATGAAATTAAAAGATGTTCACTTCTTGGAAGAAAAGTTATGACCAACCTAGACAGCATATTAAAAAGCAGAGACATTGCTTTGCTAACAAAGGTCTGTCTAGTCAAGGCTACGGTTTTTCCAGTAGTCATGTGTGGATGTAAGAGTTGAACTACAAAGAAAGCTGAGCGCTGGAGAATTGATGCTTTTGAACTGTGGTGTTGGGGAAGACTCTTGAGAGTCCCTTGGACTGCAAGGAGATCCAACCAGTCCATCCTACAGGAAATCAGTCCTGAATATTCATTGGAAGGACTGATACTGAAGGTGAAACTCCAGTACTTGCGCCACCTGATGGGAAGACCTGACTCACTTGAGAAGACTTTGATGCTGGGAAAGATTGAAGGCAGAAGGAGAAGGGGATGACAGAGGATGAGATAGTTGGATGGCATCACTGACTGAATGGACATGAGTTTGAGTAAACTCCCAGAGTTGGTGATGGACAAGAGGCTTGGCACGCTCCAGTCCATGGGGTCACAAAGAGTAGGACACGACTAAGTGACTGAACTGAACTGAATATGTAAATTATATCATTATGTTAGTAGTATATTAATATGGCATAGATTACATTATATATCAGAAAATATTATGATAATAATCAGTATGAATGGAGTTTTGCTTAGTCGGTTTAACCTTGAAGAATTATACAGCAGAAACCCTATTGTAATATTCCAGTTGAGAATAAGGAAGATCTGAACCATGGTGGTTTTGATGTATATGGAAAAATCAGAACAAATGAATGCAGGATAGACTGTGGATAAGGTTAAACGCATGGATCGAAACCCCCTGAATGCATAGAGCTAAGATAAATTCAAAGACAATCACACTTTCAAGTAGGAGAGAATAGTGGTACATTAGGAGAAATAATCTCTCTGGATTCACTTGTAAAATAATAGTAGCAAACCTGGCATGCTGCAGTCTATGAAGTCGCAAAGAGTCAGACATGACTAAGTGACTGAACTGAACTGAACTTCCAGTATTATTCTGCTGATTTGTGTGTATTTAGCCTAAAGCCTAGAAATTTAAAGCACTCAATAAATATTAGCTATTGCTATTATTAATTAACAATAGAATAATCTAATATGGAAAATGGCATCTGACTCTAAAATGCTTATTATTTCATTTATTTATAAATATAATGGAAAGTTATTTAAAAAAATCAGAGACTATAGAAATATATAGTACATGTTTGCAAACACCAAAGACAACTAATGGTAACAGTTTGGCTAGTTTTTTTTCTAGTCCTATAATAATGCATTATTTTCTTAACTAATTAATTTTTAAAAATTGTATTACTATTACTTGTAGTTGTGCAAAATCAGGAGCAATCTGTGCAACTGCTTCCTTTTTCCATAATAGAATTCTTTGGTGCTTTCAGAACAGAACATATAGTTATCTCATGTTCTTTTTAATAAGACTCTTTATTTCACTTCATTAATGTGCCACAGAGAATCTAGGGCCACTAGGGAAACCTAGGGAGGCCCATCAGCCCACATGGTAACTTTTTGTTAACTAGAAAAATTGAAATTGGTGTCTATAAATGTTTACAGTCCCTTTAGTGCATGTCTTCATTATTAAATCTTAAACTGGTTTAATCCTTGATTAACGCTTGCTGGACACCTGTGGCAGAGAACAATGTATACAAACATTAGCAGAGCCCTTGAAGATGCCAAACCAATTTTTAAAATCTTTAGTGGAGCTCAGAAAAGAGCATGAACGCTGAGTTATAGATTTGGTTTCTTTTTCAAAGGAGTGATGGTTGAAATCTTGGATGAAGGAGATATGGATGAAGTCTCCGAAGAATAGATTACATAAAGAAAAGTGTTAAAGGATGCTAACTGCAAAATCATCTGTGAAAATGGCAAATGCATTATTTCTGAAATTTAAATTGTTAAACCTAGAACAAACAAAAGCCTATAGAAGCTCATTTAATTAGCCTAGCTAATTTTAAAAAACAAGGAAGTTTGTACCAGACAAGATTTTTAGCATGATTGTAAATGTATACTTGTTTGTATGTGAAATGCAAATATAAGTATTATTTTGTTAAGAATCTCTTGGTAAAACGTATAATTAGGGACACTGACCTCCCACTTGCTTAAGTATTTAAAAGTAGGAAGATTTTGCTAAATTGTTTAGTAATAATAATACCTGTATTTACATTTCTGGAACAGACTTCTGAAAAAAGGTAGCCTTGTAAATAATTATCAGAGAGGAGTGAGACAGAGAGAGATGGGGCTATTTTAGTGGCCTGTATACATTTAATTTGAGATTCATCTATCTATCTATCACTCATCTATATCTTATCCAATGACTCAAGTTCATTGGTAGACAAACAACCAAGGAAATAAAATATTCTAAAGGAAAGAATTAAATGTAAATCTCATGGATGATTATAAAATACTTTCTTAACGTCATGAATGAGAGCAAAAGACTGGGTTCAGTGATGCCACTAAACATGGGCACAATGCTTCATTTGTAACAATTTCCTAATTTAACAGATATTTGACAAGTTTTCCAGTTTTGAAGCTGTGTTTTGCTTCTTAAAAGGACTGGCAATCTGACTGCAGTCTTTCTAAATCCCCATCTCAGTACCTCTCATATCACTAGCTCTTGATAATTTTCCTTTCATCTCTTAGTGACAGATCTGAATCACCAGAAATCAGAAAACATGAGTCTGGCAACTAGTTTGAACAGGCCTTGTTCAGTGGCATATACAGAATGTAATTTATTTTTTGTGACAGTTTTAATAAAAGTGACGTGAAACACACGGGATATAATGTTATCGATATTGCACCTCGAAAGAGGAGAAAGTTTGGTATGTTACCTCCTGATTAGCAGCAGCTAGTTCTTCTTCCAGTGCAGAGACTCTTTCTAAAGAAACCCTCAGTCGCTCCCTTACCTAGAAGAAAAACCAAAATATGTGCAGTAATGTACATCCCATACATATTGAACTGTGCTGAACCCATTAATATTACCAGAGACAGTCACATTTGGCAAACTTTTAAACTATTTATAGCCTTAAGTGCTCAGGAATACTATGACTATGCTGTCACTTTACAATATGACTGTATCAAGGGATTTTTCTTGTAAGCAAGTCCTTCTAGTGTTTCAATTAAGATCAAATACCCTTGCACTGAATTCTGATACATAGTAAGGGGAGGCAAAGTTCAAAAGCTTATTATGAATTCATCTGAAAAACAGTCACTGATTAATCATAAGATACAGGCAAAAAACTTTTACTGCTTTTAAAAATAAGCTTTTTCCTTTGATGTTTAGTACAAAATAATTTGTCTAAAAGCA
The DNA here is from genome assembly GCF_963930625.1 of Muntiacus reevesi. NCBI lineage: Eukaryota > Metazoa > Chordata > Mammalia > Artiodactyla > Cervidae > Muntiacus > Muntiacus reevesi. The sequence goes on from NC_089252.1 coordinate 128,637,032, forward strand.
AAGGATTCTTAGAACCTGAAAATTGTTGCCCATTGCTCACAAAATTAATTTTGCATTGGTTAGAGGTCTACATTGTTATTGAGGGACTGGAAAGTATGTAATTCCTCTGGAATTCCTAACTACTTTTCAGATACCAAAGGTTAAACCATTATATTTTACAGAACCAAAGAATGCACATTCAGTTTGAAAGTAATGATTTCCAAATGTTTCATATACAAATGAAACTCAGAGAAGAGTTTCTTTGATCTTTGTTTTCTTAGAACTTCTAAAATTGTTTTAGTTATCATATGTTCAGGTTTGTAGATATGCTTCATATTAAATGCATCAAAAGTAGAAAAGCTCAGAGAAAGAAGTTTGGCTAAACTAAAATAAATGACTACAGCAGTTTAATTTTCCTTAAAAAAATCAACAAAACTTATAGATTTAATTTAAAACAGAATTCATGGTGAGTTTTAGATTCTTTATGATTAACATTGATTTTTCATGGGAATATAACAGTAAGCATTTATAATATGTAATTATATAAATATATAATAAAGTTCAATTTTATCAATTTATTAATGGTATAGTTTAATTAATAGTCTTTTCTTTTTTTAAAGTAAGATTTAACTGGGGATATAAGTTAAATACACAGAATATCTAGAAACCTATATACATAATAAATTTAAAAGTGAAGTACATTTTCTAGTTAGCAGACATAAAAAAACAAGTGATAGCTTATGAATCTAGACTCTAATCAGAATTTTTTTAAAAATCTCAATTATTTTAATACAGCATAATGAAAACTGAAATTATTCAGGTGACTGGGTGTACTTAACTCATGAAATACATCTTAAATAAGAAAGAATTAATGCCTGAGTGGAGTTTTAATACTAATTTCATTAATATTTTCATTATATTTCATTATGTTTAAAATCTGAAAATTAGTAATACATGCATAAATGGATATTTGATATCAAGTATAATTACACAAGATCCTTCATGATATTTAAGTATGCCAGATTGGCTGCCAGGTACCAATGCTGTTAGACAAATATCCAACTGTTCATAAAAATGCATGAAACTTATGCTGATTAATAACTGAACAAGAGTGACTTAGTAGGAAATCTTCGATGATTTGACTTGGGAAATACTTTTTTCTATGAGTGCTTGGAAAGACGCAAACAAAGCAAATATTCCAAATGCATGAAAATTCGGAGGACTGCTGATATGTTGAATGCAGATATCAACAGAAATCTTAGTAGATGTCCTTGATATTTAACAGGGATGACTGTAAAGTTTTATGCACCATTTCCTAAAATATTAGATATAAAATATGCATATTCTGATAAAAATCTAAGAATCTTGGTTGATGAGAAGAGCAATATGAAATAGTCAAAATGTAGATTAACCTCAACATATGCAACACTAATCAGATCACATTTAGACTGAAATAAGTAGGTTAGAGTACTATATTTAAAAGTCATACATTTTTCTTTTCCTCTAGCCCACAAAATTGGTAAACATATTGGAGAACTATGCCAAAATCACTGCTGGTCTTAGCTAATTGGTGTGTATTCTACCCTACAGCTCAGTGACTAAATAAATGAGGACATTAATAATGAAGACTGCCAGTCATTGCAACTGTCCAGAGCCATGCTTAGTCTGTATTTTATTTGGCTCTTCTTGTGTTCTAAACCTTCTGTGGCAAAGTAGGTGGTTTCCTATCCATGATATAATTAATTGCATCTTCTTCTGATCTTTCATATATGTTTTATGTTAATAACCATAGCACTTAAAATAGAATATTGTAAGTACTTGTTTATATGGGTCTCTGCTCACCTCTGATCTCCACAAGAAGCTGTGAGCTATTCTTAGTTAGGAAAATTGTTTATGAAGGTGCTTAGGCACATGTCAACCTCTCAATAATTAAATGAAATGATAATTTAAATAAGCATGTGAATCAACAGTGATACTAATATCTTTACATAGTTTGTAATTTTTGTCAAGTGCTGAAATTTGTCATTAATAATAACATTCACTAACATTTACTGAGCATTTGTCATTTACTAAGTACTGGCTGGGAGCTTTACATGTAAGACAACTCTACTAGGTAGGGTAGGTATTATTATTCTCTTCATTCAAAAGAAGAGAAAACAGCTTAAAGAACTTAAGACACTTGTCTAGTTCAGTCTAACTCCAAAGTCCAAGCTCTTAATACTTTTCCTTCAGGCTATTTGTTATTACTTAGCTGATGATCAATCCAGTTGCCCCTGAACTTAGCAACATTCAGGGTACTTTTGGTGAGTTACTAAACCCTATTACAGTTCCTCCAGTCACAATATGAAATAGCTTATGCTAAGCTCACTGAACTTTAACATGTACTAAATTACTTTTAGATCCTAAGTTGTACAACAATCATTTTCTTCTTAAATGTATTCATATTTGTACGAAGTGCCGTTTTGTTTATTGCCTTCTATTCATTTTTTTTCATAAGAGCATCCCTCACTTAAGTGATGTCAGAGCACATCTGGGGAACAGCCAAAATTATTCACTCTCTAGACCCTCATTCAAGTCACTGAAAACTGTTAAATTTTCTCTGAATAGGCCATGCTCTTTTCAAAGCTCTTGGTTAGGTCACATATTGAGCATATTGCTTAGAGTATCTTTACTTCTCTGCCTAACAACCCTTACACATTTTAATACCCAGATCAAATGTCACCCCCTCTGTGAAGACATTCTTGACATTCTTATTACTTCTTCAAGCACAACTAGTTGCAACTTTTCCTGTGACTCCGTATCACATAGTATATATCTTTGCTTCACATGGCCTGTTATTGACATGTGAACTCCAGCGTTATGAACTCCTTACTTGTAAAGAGAGTGTGCCAAATATATGCCAAGGAGTCTAACACATAATAGCTATTCTATAAATGTACAGACTTGCTAATTCTTATTAATGCATTTTTATAATAAGAAAAGAAATATAATAAGAAAGTAAACATTAAATATATTAAATTACGATTTGATATTAGTTGATACTATAGACAGGGATTTTTATATAATATCCATTTGTGTTTTATTCAAAATTATTCATAAACTAGTTGCCTCTCATACTAAAATTAAGATACAGTTTCTTATTAATAATCTTGAAGACAGAATTGTAGTTATCCTTATACATGCACAAAATCCCCTGCTCTAAGAACATCTGAAAGACTGATGATAAAAATATGTATGGATATAAATGTTAAATACAGCAAAAGTATCTGTATGCTCAAAATCTATATATAACTGAGTAATAATCCCTAGTTTGGATTTTAATGCTCAGAACTTGTCAGATACTTTACAATGAAGTGGCCCAATTTCCACTCTACAAAATCCTAAAGCCTTATTAATTTTAAAAATTTCATCTTTGAAATTTTACAAAATTGAAATCATGTCATAAGCCTTACTAATCTCCAAAGAATATTATCATCATATTGGCTTATTAATGTCCATAGGACTTATTTGAGTAACAGTGAAGAGAACTTACAGTTACTTTAAAAAAGACCTAAAGCAGATTTTGCTACTAATACCTTATGCTGTCCCATGTGGAGACTCTTAAAATAAAATAAATGTGTGTTCAGTACTAAGCTATTAGAAATCCCCAAAATAAAAGGGCAAACTTCTAATGTGACTCTCTAAAGGTTAAAGTACATCCAGTTTACATCTCAAGATGTTTTACTGCCAGCTACTAGTCTTCTACATGGCGCACACTTCAGAGAGGCAGGGAGGAGAGAGGCTGTGGGGTGGGCAGAGAAAGGGAGACAGGAAGGGAGAAAGAAGGAGAGGCTAAATGGCAATGCTAAATTTTAAATGGCCATCTGGACTAGGACCACAGTGTGCCATAATAGAAGTCTTAATAAGCCACAGAGTCAGTGGTATTAAAAAAAAGGATGTGGTTATGAATATTACTTACATACATGTAATAGTCCAGTTGCATTTTTTGAGTGGTTTTTCCTGTAACTCGAATATGCTCCTCTGAAATGACTAACTTCAGCAGTCAGCTGAGTCGTGGATGAAGACAAGGAGTTTGATGATGATGACAAAAGCATAGTTAAGCTTGAAATCTTTTGGCAATACTATACCTTTTTCCCAGTAGTTTGATTTTTAATTTCAGCTTTATTGAAGTTATAATTGACATATAAAATTGTAATAGTCCTTTCACAGTACTATACCTTTTCATCCAAGGCCTTGTGGTGCTCAAATAAAGATTTCAGCGCCTTGAGAACCTCAACTTCGCTGGACACTCCCGAAGGTGACTGGGCTTGTCGCTTCACCACCGTCATTCTTAGTGACCTTTCATGTCGTGACACAAGGCACTCCAAATGCTCCAGTAATAGCTATTGGGTTTAACAGAAAATGCCATTGCTTTATGAACACAGGTCACTAATGCACAGAGATGATTTCTAACTTAGCAGACTGCAGATTTATATATTATCTAATGATAACATCAGATGATACTAGCATCAATGAAACACAAACCTGAGTTCATAAACCAGGGTTTATGGAACAATATACTAAAAGTAAATTGCATTTCTACCATACAACAATTTATTAAATTAAAATATATTGTGAATTATATGCATTCTTTTATAAGATTTAATAATTTCAGTTTAAATTAAGGAGAACTAGAACACACCATATGTGAAAGTGAAAGTCACTTGGTCGTGTCCAACTCTTTGTGACCCCATGGACTATACAGTCCATGGAATTCTCCAGGCCAAAATACTGGAGTGGGTAGCCTTTCCCTTCTCCAGGGGATCTTCCCAACCCAGGGACCGAACCCAGATCTCCTGCTTTGCAGGCAGACTCTTTACCAGCTGAGCCATAAGGGAAGATCCAATAAATAGGGTAACTACTGAAAAATGTTATACAATGAAGACTTTGTTAGAAAACAGAATTTAAAGTCAAAATTAATTTCACTTATATCTATTCATTTAAATTTTTTAAGTTGAAGGAAATGAGCATAAACTTCATGTTGCTTTAAACTTGATTATAATGACAATCACATGTTGCTATAGTAATTAATGTGGTAACACTAATGATTTTATTCACAATTAAATTCTTGGATCACAAAATAGAAAAATATATGCAGCTGACTGGAATATAGTAATTGAGACCAGCAGCAATCATTTTGGGAAAAGAGATTAAAGGACATAATTATTAAACTGTCTGCTCTGGAATGCACATTCACCCAGAGTAGTCTCTGATGCCATGGTAGAGATTAGGGGAAAGTCCAGTGAGCAACGTCTCATTCTGTCACAGACTTTATGCTCTGACTTTTCCCAAATAAATTTTGCTTTTAAGTGTTTTGTGAATTGGAGTTTCACCTTTATTTTATAATGCAGTTCTGCAACTAAAAGCAAAGGTATATGAAAAAAAAGAACTATTTTCAGTTATTAAAATTTTGCTGATGAAGAACTGTGTCTTTGGAGAAGACTCGAGAGTCCCCTGGACTGCAAGGAGATCCAACCAGTCCATCCAAAAGGAAATCAGTCCTGAATATTCATTGGAAGGACTGATGCTGAAGCTGAAACTCCAATACTTTGGCCACCTGATGGGAAGAACTGACTCATCTGAAAAGACCCTGATGCTGGGAAAGATTGAAGGCGGGAGAAGAAGGGGACAACAGAGGATGAGATGGTTGGATGGCATTACCAACTCAATGGACATGAGTTTGTGTAAACTCTGGGGGTTGGTGATGGACAGGGAGACCTGGCATGCTGCGATCCATGGGGTCACAAAGAGTCAGACACAACTAAGCAACTAAACTGAATTGAACAACATATGACTAGTAAGGAGAAAAGATTTTTGGAAGGTGAGTAAAAGCATAGGCTAACAAATGGTGTCTAGGCAAAACAAGCAGGATAACTGAAATAATAAAGGAAAAAGCAGATATAATATCCTGAGTTGGAAAGATGTAAAGAAAAACTATTATCTTTCAAGAGTTTTCCTAAAGATCATACTATAATGAAAAATTTAGTTTTTCCACAATACTGCTATTAATTTCAGTGTCACATATTAATGTCACATTTCTCAGTTCCTAATAAGTTAATTTTTCTGTATTCACTATCATTAACTTATGGTTCAGAGTATCAGAAAACTTTGCCTATTACTAACAAAAAAACCCCACAAATATCTGAGATCCTAAGTGTATATAGATCAGTCAGTAGGAGTCATATTTAAGCATCAAAATAATAGTTAAAGTTCTTCAGTATGAAGATGATACAATCAATATTTTCAAAGAGCTTCTATTTACCAACCTCTGATTATAATCATGGTATTCTACTCCCCTGAATTCTATAGATTCTATAGACACACCTATAGACGTATGCACTGGTTAAATCCAAGCTGTTTCACATAAGTTATAGAGCTCTGCCTACTGCTCCAACTTTATCTGATATTAGTTTTCCCTTCTCAGCATTTGTCTATATCTAATTCACCATTTATTTTACACATTTACCTTGTTTAAGTCTGTCTCTCAAAAAACAATGTAAGTTCCATGAGGAAAGTATTTTTATTTATTAATATTTTCCCTATTTTGTCCATTGCCATATCTCTTAGTGCCTAGAAGACTGGCACATAACAGATGTGCATAAATTTTTGTTGAATGAATAAATGAACAGTGATTAAAACAGTAGTTTGTAAGAGCTATGTCTGTTAGTAACAACTCCTCAAGCAAATGGGAATCTGGGATATCTGACCCAGATAGATTGGACAAATCAATAATTAGACTAACATCAAAAGATGGAACAGTATCTTCTATGATTCATGGATAGTTAAATGACCACCTGAGTTGTCCTGAAATGAGGTGCCTCTAAAAGTAAGGCTTTGATGGACTGAGTCATAGGGACAAGAGACCATCTTGAAGGGCAGGAAGAATATAAGGACAATGAGGTGAGCTGGCTGCTTTGAACTGCATTGAAGAGTTAAAAGAAATAAAATGGCTCACATAAGGTTTTAAAATTTAGGTCAATGCTCAGAGAACCCAGAAGTTGCTGTGGCTGCTCAGAAGAGCCTCTTACTGAGGTCCCAAGACAAAACAGAAAAAAAGATAAAGAACCTGATTTAGGAGAGGTCACTGAATTACAATGTATGATGAATTCAGAGCCTTACCAGATAGCTTATTCGGAAACCTTGGAACTACTCTGAAAATGAAAAGGCATCCCCAAGAATTAGAAAAAGGAAATTTGGAAAATATTCTTATTTCCCAAATTCCAATGAGCTGGCATGTTTCACTGGTAAGTTACATCTTATTTGTCTTGATGACCATGCATGACTTCACGTAAAGCAGTCACCTTGCAAAACACAACCTGTGTTCCCTCTGCTTGAATCTGTGGAGGTCTGTGACTGGTCTAACCAACCTGTGTTGTAAGTTACAATTTGTGACTTTTGAGTCTAGGTCCTAAGAGGTAATGCAGTTTCCAGCTAGTTCACTGGAACACTTGTCTTAGGTCCTGGAGCCACTGCATAAAAATTCACTACTCTGAGACCACAGTGCCCTAGAGCTCACATGGAGGTTCTTACATGTAAAGTCCCAGTCAAACCTGTCTGTCTTTCAGTCACTCCAGCCTAGGTGCCAGACACAAGAACAAAGAAGTCATCTCACAAGTAGACCTTTCAATCTGCAGATATTTGAGTCACCACCTGAAGACCATATGCTAAAGTTGTCCCATACCATCTTATGAGAGAGGATAATTTTCAGAAATCTTGTGAGCTTGTGGTTAAACACAGGTAGTTAAAGCTTAAATTATGTAAGCTTATGACTCAATGGACATGAGTCTGAGCAAACTCTAGGAGATAGTGAAGGACAGGAAGGCCCGGCGTGCTGCAGTTCCTGGGATCTCAAAGAATCATACATGACTTAGAGACTGAACAACAACAAATGATTAAATATTTTTTAAAAAACAGTAAACACTCAAAATATATCATTTCCTAATTATCTTACTATATTTTACTATTACCAATGTCCACGGGGTTGTTTATTTCAATTGTATTTGAATAATAGAAATACTATATAATGGTTCACTACTGTGCATTTTTTCCCAACTCTGCATTCAGTGACAGCATGTTGGTAGTTTGAAATCAGCAACAGTGGGAGTATTTCCACCGTGAAAAATGACTAACACTATATATTTTTTGCTTTTTCAGGTTAAAAAAATATCATTTACCAGTCACTGCGTGTGTGCTCAATCGTGTCCAACTCTTTACAATCCCATGGGCTGTAGCCTGCCAGGCTTCTCTATCCATGGGGTTTCCTAGGTAAGAATACTAGAGTGGGCTGTCATTTCCTTCTCCAGGGCATCTTTCAGACTCAGGGATTGAAACTGTGTCTTCTGCATCTCTTGCATCAGCTGGTGGATTCTTTACCACTGAGCCACCTGGGAAGCCCACTAAACCTCAAGTCACCCCAGCTGAGAGCCCAAAACTTAAGCAGCAGAAAAGGACTGTCATACCCATGGCCTTTCTGAATCTCTGACCCACAGAACTGTGAGTGTAGTAAAATATTGATTGGGTCACTACATTTTGGGGTGGTCTGATATGAAGCAATAGATAATCAGAAAATCTTCCCTAAAGGGACCTACAGCGACGTAGTAACTGCTAAGGAAAAGAGAACACAAACATTTCTTTGGATATTAGCTCTAAGCTAAAACTACATCTTTGGTACTCACTGGTGTAAAGCTTTCCAATAACCTGGTAGACAAGATGATTCATCCAGTGCATATTGGCCTGTTTGACCACCACAGCATTTGCTCAGTGGGCATAAACTAGGGACCATGGTTTCAGGGATAGGACTTATTTATTGACCCGACAAAATGGGCTTCTCATCATTAAGGTTGATAGGCTACTACTCCAGACGAACAGCTAAGTTATTTGCTGTAGCCATCAACCTTGAACCTCTGAATACAATATACTTGGAAACCAACTATCCATCTTGAAGCAAGCAGATTAAGTCAAACCCTCCCATTAAAAAAGCAGCTGTTTTTGTTACTGTAATAAACACTTTTTCTGAATATAGATTTGCCTTCTCTAATGGCTATGCCTCTACCAGTAACACCATCTTATTAGATTTTTGCTAACTATCCTGTTATCATACACAACACTACTTTTGCACCACCTCCTAAAAAAATACAGTGAAAGGGCTAATGCAATTGACTGATGCTCTCAGCCCTGGTTTTACCATGCCATCACATTGTTCAGAAGCTGCTAATCCTAAAGAATGGTTAAGTCACCCAAGGAAGAATCTATTTTGATTTAAGCTGAGAGACAACACATTGCTAGGCTGGGATGTTCTCTTTCCGTAGTAAGTATACACTCAGAATTAATGATAAAAGCAAGGTTCAGTTTTTCTCAGGATATGTATGGGTCTATATACATAGGTCCAGGAATCAAGGTTTAGAATTGGAATTTATATTTCCTAATAGGACTTTGTGATCAGTTGGAGAAAACAAGATCTTTCTACTTTATTGTATCATATACACAGCATATATTAAATTATTTTCCCATTTTCTTGCTATGTTTTTACTTTTTATTCTATTTTACATTCATCAAAAAAGGAAGAGAGTTCCAGGAAAACATCTATTTCTGCTTTATTGACTATGCCAAAGCCTTTGACTGTGTGGATCACAATAAACTGTGGAAAATTCTGAAAGAGATGGGAATACCAGACCACCTGACCCGCCTCTTGAGAAATATGCATGTAGGTCAGGAAGCAACAGTTAGAACTGGATATGGAATAACAGATTGGTTCCAAATCGGGAAAGGAGTACGTCAAGGCTGTATATTGTCACCCTGATTATTTAACTTACATGCAGAGTACATCATGAGAAACACTGGGCTGGATGAAGCACAAGCTGGAATCAAGTCTGCCAGGAGAAATATTAATAGCCTCAGATATGCAGATGACACCACCCTTATGGCAGAAAGTGAAGAAGAACTAAAGAGCCTCTTGATGAAAGTGAAAGAGGAGAGTGAAAAAGTTGGCTTAAAGCTCAACATTCAGAAAACTAAGATCATGACATCTGGCCCCATCACTTCATGGGATATAGATGGGGAAACAGTGGAAACAGTGTCAGACTTTATTTTTTTGGGCTCCAAAATCACTACAGATGGTGACTGCAGCCATGAAATTAAAAGACGCTTACTCCTTGGAAGGAAGGTTATGACCAACCTAGATAGCCTATTAAAAAGCAGAGACATTACTTTGCCAAAAAAGGTCAGTCTATGTAAGGCTATGGTTTTTCCAGTGGTCATGTATGGATGTGAGAGTTGGACTATAAAGCAATCTGAGCGCCGAAGAATTGATGCTTTTGTACTGTGGTGTTGGAGAAGACTCTTGAGAGTCCCTTGGACTGCAAGAAGATCCAACAAGTCCATCCTAAAGGAAATCAGTCCTGAATATTCACTGGAAGGACTGAAGCTGAAGCTGAAACTCCAATACTTTGGCCACCTGATGCGAAGAACTGACTCATTTGAAAAGACCCTGATGCTGGGAAAGATTGAAGGCAGAAGGAGAAGGGGATGACAGAAGATAAGATGGTTGGATGGCATCACTGACTCAACGGATATGAGCTTGAGTAAACTCCGGAGTTGGTTATGGACAGGAAGGCCTGGTGTGCTGTAGTCCATAGGGTCGCAAAGAGTCAGACATGAGTGAGCGACTGAACTGAACTGATCTGATATTAATTCTGATGAATACCTAAGTAGTTCATAGGTTACAAAATGTTAAGATAATATTGATATTTAATGAGAGCATAATTGTGCACTGAAGAACCATATGCATATAGCTGAATACAGTAACAAGAGACTATGAATCTTCTTTTTTGTGAAAAGGAGATTTTATGTTTGCCTAAGAAGTCTATTTGTATTGTTGGGTAGGTACATATCAGTATTGCTGCTTTTTGGAATTTTAATACGAAAACAAGTATGATAAAAGGTGGGTGGTAATGCAGACTGACATCTCAGGTTGCCTCAAATCTTTTGAATTTACCTTCCATGTTAGATAGGTCCCCACATTCTGAATGCCATCATTCCAACGGACAATCCAAGAAACACTTTTCAGGCATGTTTACCACCAGATGGCAGACATGTGACTTAAGAGCCGGCCCCCTGCACAGGAGAGATTCTGAGGGGAGTCAGGTGAGGTAACACGCTGGGTAAGGGCCATCCCTCTTGCTGGTAAAGGTATTAGCAGAGGCTGCGTGTTTCTGGGACTTGGGATGGAAGAAAAACTTACAAAGCTAAGAAATGTGGTCCTAGAAATTGTGCACGTAAGCTCAGTTTAGACATTCCTCATAGGCTTTAATTAGAGCCTTCTTGATTAAAATGGCAAATTGTACTGTTTTGTGCAATTGGGAACTCTCATCCATATAATAACAAAAACAGTTGTGTTTTTAGTGATATAAACCAGACTCCTTAAGGGTTTGACAATTTAACTATTCTGAACACTCTTTGATGCCTGGAAAAATATTCTATATAATAGAGGCTTAATACTTGTTGAACTAAAGTAATAATGCATGTAAATTATCTATCTTGGAGCATGTGGCCAAAAAATGTTCTAATCTAGAAGGTATCTATGGCTTTTAAGCTTCAAGTGAAAACCTATTACAAATAAAAGGGAACTTACCCAAGATGCCACTAACAGTCTACTAATTTGCACACCTTTGCTAGGAATAAATCTTTAGTCTAATGTTTAATGAGCCTTGCAGAAGGCACCTTTTGGTATACACTCAAAGGGCTGGAGGGACTATGGGAGGGGCCCATAATTTCTGTTGGAATTCACTTTAAGTGACCACAGCCTGGATATGTATACACACAAACAAATCAAATCCTACATCCATAGACACATATTGCCTCACTGAGAATTTTTAAACTAAATTTGTAAAACTATAAGTCTTTCTACAATATCACCCTGTGTGCAATTATCTTCAGTCACATATAGTATTCAAGTAGAAATGTATTCTACCCTGTAAATTAATTTGGCCTCTGTAATACTGTGGTCAAATAACACAATAGCAACATCTGAAAATGAAAACATTCAAATCGATTGCTTTCTTAATCAGTCCACTTAGTATCCTTTACTCTCAAACATGGCTTAGATACCCTACAGGATCTTGTTTTCTTTACACATTAAGAAAAGAGTTCCTTGGAGAGGGAAATGGCAACCAAGTCCAGTATTCTTGCCTGGGAAATCCCATGAACAGAGGAGTCTGGTGGGCTATGATCCATAGGGTCACAAAAGGGTTGGACATGACTTAGTGACTAAACAACAATGTGTTTTATGCACATGCTTGAGTCCCACATTGAATAGCTGTAGGGAGAACATATGTTGTACCTTACTCACTTTTGTATTTGTCATATCCTATTGTAGCACTTCATAAAAAATATACATGAACCCAAACACACACATATTTTACCTGCTTTTAACTACTAGGGTCTTCCTTTTCTCAATTGGATTGTAATTTCTCCTCCTCAAGAAAATAACTTTAGAGGGATTTTAATTTGTACAGACAGGCTTATCAAGAATGGGAAGCTTTTCTTTAGTGTCTGATTGTATTTGAACATTTATTTAACGTAATTCTTTTGGTTCAAAACAAAAGTAAGGGCATAGTAAGGAATGTTTCAAACTCAGTCTTTAATTTAAACTAAGGATGATTGTCTTTTTTTTTTTAGTTTATGACCTGTGAAATGAAATTATAGTGTCATTATTCATGACTAACATTAAGACTAGTTCTTGAAACCCTAACTTCTCTTTCCAAGTCACGCAATAGTTGTAATCTGCTGCTGCTGCTGCTGCTAAGTCGCTTCAGTCGTGTCCGACTCTGTGCGACCCCACAGACGGCAGCCCACCAGGCTCCCCCGTCCCTGGGATTCTCCAGGCAAGAACACTGGAGCGGGTTGCTATGTCCTTCTCCAATGCCTCAAAGTGAAAAGTGAAAGGGAAGTAGCTCAGTTGGGTCTGACTTTTCATTACCCCATGGATTGAAGCCCACCAGCTCCTCAGTCCATGGGATTTCCCAGGCAAGAGTACTGGAGTGGGGTGCCATTTCCTTCTCCTAGTTGCATTCTGAAACACTGTTAATAAGTCATCTTTCAGCTCTTCAGGTACCAGAGCAGTTAAAACAACAGCAAAAATGAAACAACAAAACTTTTCTACTCTTGTATTAAGAGATAATAACTATATCAATATTTCCATTTTTCCCTCAGCCTTTCATTAACTCAAATAATTCTGCAAAAATGTGGTAATTTTCAGCAGTTGATTTCAATATGTTGAAATAATGGCAGGAATGCTGTTTTCTACAAAAACAACTTGCCTGGGTATGGTTAGAGAAGTTTTAGAAATAACAAACTTTGTTTCATCATTTTTTGCTACATTCTTTTCAGTGTGGAAACATTAAACAATAAAGATTTTTGAATGTTTCTGTAAATATGCACTACAATTTTTGAAGTTTTTATTTTTGTACAATCATGAATAACAGTAAGATGACTTTATTTGGATTTTCTCAATTTAATTACTTGAGGCAGTTAAGTTTAAGAGCAGCTCTAGTGATTACTTTGCTTTTTTCTTGTACACTTTTATTTTGGGGTCAAGGATCAGGTTTATCTGTAGTGACAAAACGATAAATGGCCACAGCTTTTACCTGTGACATCAGAATAAATATCTAGCACATTACTTTCCACACAACTGATAGAAAATAGATTACTAAACAGATTGGGACTGAATTACAAGAAATTGAACAAACTCTGCTCCTACCTAGAGATAATCCCTTAAGTCACACATTACTTGTAACAGGAATATGCTTTTTAAAATACATAGCCTTTGCTTAAGCCACAGAGCAGACTCTGGGTGTGTCACTTATGAGCTGTGTGTCCTGGGGCAAGTTACTATGTTTATCATCAGTTAAATGGAGACATAGGATTGCTGTAAGGATAATGTGAGTTAAAAACATAAAACATTGAGAAAGACATTTCACCTTTAATTAATATGTTACTATATTATTATCATTATTACTGTGTGATATACAAGAAAAATTTATTCATTCATCTTCCTCTGAAAATTCTATTTTCTATTTGAGAACAGATAAAATTCACTCAAATATCATACTTTTTTGATCTATTGTTTTTGCTGATACTCAAAATTAACAACAAAACCTCCATCCACTTATGAGTTCTCCTTATGAACTGTCTTTTCTGTGTTATATATTTCAATTTGTGAGCATATGTTAGCCTCTCAGTGTGGAAAGAGAGTCACAAGCTTATCAGGACCCTAGAAATTGAGACATTCAATTCTACTCAAAATTTCCCACAATCTAATAAAAAATTCTCTTTGGGTGTGAGATCACACTCCTTTGTTTTTTTCTCTCCATGAACAGTAAGTGGGCATTTATAGCAAGAAGAAAAATACACCACATAGAAGGAGAAACTATTACATAAACCTATTCAAAAATCTTACACTTAGCAACATTTAATAGGGAATTATGGGGGAAGAGAAAAGATTTTCTGATTTTGAGACCTGAGATATTTTTGAGGTGGTGGGGGAGGTGATTATGTAACTAAGTTGTTACATATAAATCAATAGGTTTGCACAAGGAAGACTTTATAAATCCATTTTCCTTGATGTAATCAACAACAAAAATCCTCCACATCATTGCTTTTAGAAAGGCAGAAAAAATGTTTTCCAGCTTTATTCATGCTTTGTCTTACAAGATTGAGTTGTCATTTTCATATTACTATCTAAGACCAAGCATACAATGAATACACAATTAACATTCCTTACTTTCTCAGTATTAATCTGCCAGAACTCTTAACACTTCAAATATTTTCACTTACTTCATATTGAAATTGAACTACAGTCACACCAAAGTGGTTTTACTTTACATTATTTTACTAGAAAAACTTCTCTCATTTATGAGTTATGTGACAATTTACACAGTCTGAAATTTAGTAAAGTTTTTTTCTGAACTAGAAAATAAGGTCATGTGATTAAAGAAATACATGGGTTTTCAAGAGCAGAATACTGTAAATTCCATCAGGTTCATGAAATAAAAATATCATAACTGGAAGTCTCCTTCATGAGCTTCTAAAATAGAAAAGGTATGCCTCTTTTAATTAGGAGAGTCATCTTTCAGTGAATTTACATTTTTAATATCTTTTAAAAAAATTATTATTTTTCCGGGGTGAGGTGAGGATGAAGGTTAGGCCATTCCCTCCTAGTACCCAGAAGGCAAAATCATGCTCCCCTTTCAAACCTATGACCCGACCATCCGACCCACTCCCAGTCTCTGAAGCATGACCCATCTACTCCACTGCAAAACAGCCTGGAACTCACTACTGAAATGCCACTCTTCCTTGTAAAGTCAAATAAAGCAAAGGTCAGAAGAGACACTAACATTTTTTAAGGCAACACCGTGATTTAGTAGGAAAGGCTGTAATTTCGGTTTCTTGTCTTCCCGTTCTGAGTTTTGTAGTATACTCTCTCTTACTCTAAGTAACAGACAGTGAGTTGGTGTCTGCATGAAGCCTTTCTGAAGCTTTAAAGGCCTCTGCTTTTGTGACTGTGTTAGAAGTAAGACTCTGAACTACGGAATTACCTCCAAGCAGAGGCAGCTTTATACTTACCCTTGTGTTGTTTCTTTCAGCTTTAAGTTCAGAAATCTCTTCTTCCTTTTCTAAAAGTTGTTCCCTGCAAGCATTTAATTCTTTCGTCAGAGCAGCAAATTCCTGAAAGGGGAATAAAAAAAATTTGAAGGCATATACCAGATTTTTAAAAAATGTATTCCAGCAGGAAGAAAAAAAAAAACATTAAAATATAAACTTTTGAGTGTAAGGAATAGAAAAAAAATGACCTAGTTGACTATACATTGCTGCTATGTATACATAGATTGCTGTCATTAAATCAACCTCATTCCAACTCTGAAGAAATGCTAGTCCATGATACTTAACATACACATATTATTATAATACACTGTTCAGATGAGAGTATAAAATATATTTCAGAATGTATCAGATATAGCATACTGAATTCAACATTAGTATGATAACATATTTATAATATGGAATAATTTAAACTTTGCTAATTTTGTGAACAACTCTGATGATCTTACAGTCTCACTCTATATCACAAAGTTTAGACTGAGTGTACTACATCATAAGGAAAAAATAGCCACCATCAACACCAAGCTAAAATTCTTTAAAAAAAATACTATTTAGAGATTAAGAAGTTTACTTATTTAACAGGATGAAGAAAGAGAATACACCTGTATCCTACAAAATAATAAATGCATCTAAGACTTGATAACATTATCTAAGGCTCCTCTTAATTTATGTATTGCTCAGTTTTTCATTCTGAAAGGTAAGCTCCATGTAAACTGGGACTTCAACTGACTTCACTGCTAAAGTCCTAGTGTCTAAGGCATAGTGGGTGCTCAATTAGTATTTATTTTCAATAAATGAACACAGGTAATGTATTCTGGAGGGCTTCCCAGGTGACTCAGTGGTAAAGAATCTGCCTGCCAAGGAGGAGATGGGGGTTCAATCTCTGGATCAGCAACATGCCCGGGAGAAGGAAATGGCAACCTAAGCCAGTATTCTTGTCTGGGAAACCCTGGACAGAGGAGTCTGGCAGGGTACAGTCCATGGGGTCACAAAAGAGTTGGACATGCCTTAGCAACTAAACAACAACAACATATTCTGGAGTAATCCTTTCCCCATTACAAATGACACTTTGGAGTAATTGTCATTGGCTTTCTTCCCCAAACTGGGATCAGAGATTAAACAATGTGGGTATTTCTACCATTAGGTAGTATGTTTAGACAGAATAAAGATTGTTAAAAAAGAAGGCAAAAACACCTATTGAACTATTCTGTTACTCCAACTTACAAATAAATATTTTTAAGTAATTTTAACATATCCATATTATTATTAAATTCTTTACAGTGGTTCTTTAATAGAATTGATGGCTGTCAAATGTGTTAAGTATTTGGGAAAATTTGACACTAGACTGGGAAAGCACTGTCAGAATATCAAAAAGAAAAAACAAAAATGGAGAGACAGTTTTGGTTAACCTAACTCTCACATAGGCAAATTTAGTAAAAAGTAAATGAATATGATGATTATGCAAAACTGGGAAAGGCTTAGGGTTTATATTCTTGCGTGCTTCAAACCACTTATTTTGCTGATTCTCTGAGTGGCTTCAAACCAAGTGGATGCTTCAAAAACCTCGGAGCAGACTTAGAGTTTAGAATCAAGATGAAAGAGTTTATTGTTTCATTTGGCTGCCATTATAGATAAATGTTTTCTCCTTTGATTGCTGCTTGCTTAAATGCTGATATATTTTTTTTATTTATTTTATTTTTTATTTTTTATTTTTCAGTGGGTTTTGTCATACATTGATATGAATCAGCCATAGAGTTACATGTATTCCCCATCCCGGAAATGCTGATATTATCTGAGTATATTATTCAAGTGGAGAATGGAAATAAGCAACAAGAAAACAATAAACACTTGCATAGAAAACAAAAATTTCTTCATATAAACTGCATAGTTTTGATGAAGAAAAGAAGAGAGTAACAAAGATCCTGCACTGCTTTTTAAAACTAATCCTATATTCATGAATAGGGCTTCCCAGATGGCGCTAGTGGTAAAGAACTCGCCGGCCAATAAATGAGAGACAAGAGACGTGAGTTTGATCCCTGGATCAGGAAGATTTCCTGGAGGAGGGCAAGGCAACCCAGTCCAGTATTCTTGCCTGGAGAATCCCATAGACAGAGGAGCCTGGAGGGCTACAGTCCAAAGGGTTGCAAAGAGTTGGACGTGACTGAAGGGACTTAGCATGAACACATGAATACTTATGAATATCGTAAGACAAAATATTAATCAAATCTGTAAATTTAATATCATACCATTTTTTAAGTGAAACATATATCTGGATTATCTTTCTAGAGGTTTAACTTACTATCTGCAGAAAGAAAAATGCTCAGAAGAAAATAATTTATAATTTTAACATTTCTTATCTCCAGATGGTAAAATTACAAGTAAACTTTGTTTTTTGGCTTTCTGCTATGTATTTTGACATCAAAACTCTCTAGAATAAATATGCTTTTATGCCTAGTGAATAAAAGAAAATGTGAATCTACAAATTCACTGAAACAATCATGTGTTCATAACCAATGACAGATATTAGTCAAGATGTTACTGGTGACGGATGACTTTGCATTTTTAATTTACTATCACAGCACTGACTCTGAACAAGCTATTCAGTGACTCCATGTATTAAGATTAGTCTTACATTTATTAACTTTCTCGCAAATTCCAGGCACTATTTTCATATTCATTATCTTATGTACTCTCTCAATAACAAGTGAGGGAGTCTCATTTCCATTTCACGGCTGAGGAAACTGAATTACCAAGATAAAAGTTCAAGTTCACAAAGCTCATAACCCCTAGTGAGGTATGTTGTGAATACAGCTCTCCAGACTGGACTTCCAGTGGTTTTCCACTATACCATTTTGACCTGGCATTTATGTATGGTTCAGAGTTGGAGTACATTCAGCAATCCTCTTCTTTATCTGGAGTATTACATAACCATTACTTATAATTACCTGACATGACCCTCCTTAATTAGTCCAAAGAGAGTGTGCAGATCTAGGAAGTGGCGTATTTCTTCCATGCAGGCTTACAAGTGTGAGACAAGGACATCCTGAGAATGTAGGACTGCAGTAGATGCAGCTGTCTTGTATGGAGTTAATCATCAAATGTTTTTACACTTTTGCTCTGACATTTCTCTATTCTGTACCAACTTCTCCATCCATACTGTCATATGAACTGAGTTTTTTAAATCAACTTTTCCTAGATAACATTAATAATAACAGCAGAGGTAATTAACATTGAGTGAGCCCTTACCATATGCCAGATACTCTGCCAAGCACTTTATATTGATTATCTCATTAATCTTAATGAAACTCTGTAATGTGATACTAAAATCTCGCTAAACAAAGCTAAATGCTTACCATACAATTCAGCAAATCTCACTCCATGGTATCTCATTCCAAAGAAATCTCACTCCAAAGAAGTTGAAAACTATGTCCACACAAAAACCTGCATACACCTTTTATAGCAGCTCCATGCATAATTTCTAAGACTTGGAAGCAATCAAGATGCCTTTCAGTTGGTGAAGGGATAAATAAACAGTAGCATACTTAGACAAGGGAGTATTATCTAGTGCTAAAAAAAATGAGCTGTCAAACCAGGAAAAAACACGGAGAGACCTCCAATGTATATTAGTAAATGAAAGAAGCCAATCTGAAAGAGGCTACTATTGTATGATTCCAACCATATAGCATTCTTAAAAAATAAAATTATGGGAAGAGTAAAAAGATGAATGGTTGCCACAGGGGTTGCAGGTGTGGAAGGGATGAATAGACAGAGGACAGAGGATCTGTAGGGAAATGAAAAAGTTTGTGTGGTATTTGATGACTTATACACGTAATTAAACATTTGTCCAAATCTCTAAACATAACAACACCCAAACTATGGACCAGCACTAATAAAGATGTATCAGTGTAGGTTCATCAATTGTAGCAGATATACCACTCTGATGTGGGATGGAATTAACGGTGGAGATCACATGTATGTGGGGGTAGAGGGAACATGGGAAACCTCCGCACCTTCCTTTAAATTGTGCTATGACCCTAAACTACTCTGTGAATATAAAATCTTAAAAAAAACACACACTGAGGCCCAGATAAGTGAATAAAATTTGCAAAGTTGGACACTTAGTCATGGTATAGCTGGGTTCTGAATTCAGACAAGCTGTTTCACAGTGGACAGCTACAATAGACTGTTGTTTTTTTTCCCCTCTCCTGACCACATTGTTTCCCCTTCTAATTTGCCCTTCCTTAGTCTTTGAAAAGTTATACTTTCCTCAAGTTCACAAAACTTTTCAGAGCTTCCTACTTTTAAACACATCAAATTTAAACATATTTTTAACTTTGAAAATCCAAACCATCCAAAACATGACCTTTTCTCAATTAATTAGCTTTCTTTTTCATTGAAAAATAGAAACTGCCATTTTGAGCAAGAGCCACTTCATGCTGAACTTAGTATTTTATATGAATTACTTCATCTCTTTCCTATTTTTTAGATGAGAATATTGAGGCTTAGCATGGATGAATAATAATTTGCTCAAGGTCACACAGCTAAAAATAATTCACCTTGATTACAAAACTGCTTTCTGCAACACTGCTTCTTTCTCACTGAAAATGGAAAATCATCAAATTTTTCAATAGTAATGATTAATATAAACATATCATCCCTCTAACTCTCCATCCATACATATAACATTTATTGTGCACCTAGACATGTTTGGATGTGAGAGTTGGACCTTAAAGAAAGCTGAACGCTGAATAATTGATGCTTTTGAACTGTGGTGTTGGAAAAGACTCTTGAGAGTCCCTTGGACTGCAAGGAGAGCCAACCTGTCAATCCTAAAGGAAATCGGTACTGAGTATTCATTGGAAGGACTGATGCTAAAGCTGAAACTCTAATACTTTGACCACCTGATGAGAAGAACTGACTCATGTGAAAAGACCCTGATGCTGGGAAAGAATGAGGGTAAGCAGAAGGAGAGGACAGAGGATGAGATGGTTGTATGGCATCACTGACTCAATGGACATGAGTTTGAGTAAGCTCGGGGAGTTGGTGATGGACAGGGAGGCCTGGCGTGCTGCAGTCCATGAGGTTGCAAAGAGTCGGACGCAACTGAGCTACTGAACTGAACTACACATACCACACCCTGTTTTAGGTGCTGAAGATATGGAAATAACTTAAGCATAGTTGTTGCACTTGACCTCATGGATCTTTTGGAATTTACATTTCAGGCATATCAGGAGCTTTCATCACTGATAAGCACTCAAAGTTCAGTTCAGTTCAGTTCAGTTCAGTCGCTCAGTCGTGTCCGACTCTTCATGATCCCATGAACCGCAGCACGCCAGGCCTCCCTGTCCATCACCAATTCCCGGAGTCCAGCCAAACCCATTTCCATCGAGTCGGTGATGCCATCCAACCGTCTTATCCTCTGTCATCTTCTCCTCCTGCCCTCAATCTTTCCCAGCATCAGGGTCTTTTTAAATGAGTCAGCTCTTCGCATCAGGTGGCCAAAGTACCAGAGTTTCAGCTTCAACATCAGTCCTTCCAATGAACACCCAGGACTGATCTCCTTTAGGGTGGACTGGTTGGATCTCCTTGCAGTCCAAGTGACTCTCCAGAGTCTTCTCCAACACCATAATTCAAAAGCACCAATTTTTCGGCGCTCAGCTTTCCTCACAGTCCAACTCTCACATCCATACATGACTACTGGAAAAACCATAGCCTTGACTAGATGGAACTTTGTTGGCAAAGTAATGTCCTTGCTTTTTAATATGCTGTCTAGGTTGGTCATAATTTTCCTTCCAAGGAGTAAGCATCTTTTAATTTCATGGCTGCAGTCACCATCTGCAGTGATTTTGGGGCCCAGAAAAATACCCATCACCAAAGTGCCACACAGGAAGTAATACTGGTTTATGTGCTTAGAGGCATTGTTGACTAATAGGTAACTCTTGCTCTCTAGTACCTTCCTCTTAGTAGGTCTATCTTCTGCCTCTACCAAAGATTTCTCCTTCCTGTTTCTATCTCTACCTTTAGATTTTCTCATCTCTCTTTTTTTCTACTCCTTTCACAAACTATTTCCTTTACCAAGAATACTTTTCCCTATTGTCTCTGACTAACTGACATACCTGCTTGTAAAGTACCTGCTTGACTTGTTAATGATCTATTATAGCTTGTTCACAGTCTAGCAACACAGTTACTGTATTTTTCATAATAATTGAATTATGTGTTCATCTCCTCCAAATTAACAGCATGATCCTTTAAAACAATGCTGTTACCTTATTTATTTTTATAGCTTTAGGACGTAGCAGAGTTTTGCACAAATTGTAGATATTCAGTAAATCCTTGTAACAATAAGTGAATAGTTCATCTTGTAAATGCTAGTTTTAATACCAAAAACACTTTTTAAAATGTATAAATAATTAAGAGTTCATTTCTTTTTTCTGAGATTGTTAGAATTTGATCATTTATAACATGCCACTTGATGCGAAGAACTGACTCATTTGAAATGACCCTGATGTTGGGAAAGATTGAAGGCAGGAGGAGGAGATAACAGAGGATGAAATGGTTGGATGGCATCACTGACTCAATGGACACGAGTTTGAGTAGGCTCCAGGAGTCGGTGATGGACAGGGAGGTCTGGCGTGCTGTGGACCATTGGGTCTCAGAGAGTCAGACATGACTGAGTGACTGAACTGAACTGAACATGCTCAATATTCTTTTTGCTTCATTGCTGTTGTTTTCTCCAATATCTGAAATTATACTGTCCTATATTCTACATAGAAATGGTGTTACTCTTTGCTATATTTTATTGCATATATATGAAGTAATACTATTGTTCCTACCAAATCACACATTCGTATTTATCATTTGTTCATTGGACATGCTATTTCAGTCTTTTTCAATCTCAAAATAAAAATGCATATTTAACCCATATGTTACTTCTCTAATCTAGAGTTTCTTAAACTATATTCCATAGAACAGTATTTCCACACATTTCCCAGCCAAGAGAAATGGCCAGATAGATTTGAGAAATGATTTATGGTATATATTTTGCTCTTGAACATATACTATAGACATCAGCACAGAAGAGATTATGACGAAAGCTGGTTTTGTGGCCAAGAAATGGAAACAATCAAGATTTTTACCTATAGGAAAATGGATGAATCAAATGGAGTAAATGTACATGTGTAAAAGGCAGAACAAGTTGGCTAGATCTTGATATAATAACATGTGAATGTTTCAAAAATACAATCTTGCGTGAAAAGAGGTAAGTTACAGAACATAATGTATAACACAGCGTACTGTCAGAAGCTAAAGGCAGCGAAGGATAAATTTTAGATGAAAACTTCATTTCTGCCTCTGCATCTAAAGTCAAAGGAGATTGCTCTGAATAACCGAGACAGAATTCGTAGGTCAGTTGCCAATCACAAACCATATTCAACAACTTTTCAAACTAGTCATTTTGTTCCCCAAACACAGCCTGCCAAAATTCTTACTTTCCCCGAGAACCAAAATGACTTTCCCCACTCTGCACTTTTTTCTTGGAATTTTAAGAGCGGTCAGGACACAGAGTGCCACAGAAATCCTCCCAGACAGAAGGGAATGTCCTGTTTCCTTTTTAGTATGATTCATGCACACCACACACACTCACATGACCACTCCCTCTATGCTAGGGAGATGACAGTGAAAGAAGCAAGTTAAAGTCCCTACTCTCAAAATGTGTATACACTTTCAGGCACTTAGCACTCAAAATACTTTTATTCAGAGCAAATCATTTCTAGTTATGTCAATCCCCTCTTAATACCAATTCAACTCATGATATAGAGCATTAGTTCCTTTAAAAAGAGAGCAAAAAAAAAAAGACATTTCTTAATAAAATTGAAGGTATAATTTCTTTTTGCCTTCTCTTCTTCCTGCTTTCCTTTTTTAAAATTTTTTTAAATCAGATTATAGTTGATTTACAATGTTGGGTTAGTTTTGGTTGTACAACAGAAGAAGGCATCGCTTCTTAGAAATCAACACAAGTTATCTAATTTCTGTGCCCTCTTAATTCTAAGTTACAAGTTTCAGAAACTGTATGAAATTTAGTTTCTTTATTGTCAATTTTTAACACTAACTTCTTGGTATTACCTCTTTTCTCTCCTGCCCACCTCAACCTTTTTTTAAGCTATTGTTTCTTGAGCACTTATTACAGGTTAGAGATATTGTTAGGATCTTTACATTTGCTATGTCATTTATTCATCATGACAGCTTTATTCTATCTGGATGAGAAAACCTGAATGAAAGAGACTAAATAACTCTAGCAAGGCTCACGCTGATCCACAATATCCGTGCTGGCATCACCATCCCTCAAGCTTGTCAGCTCCCCAGAGAGAGAGAGCCTGCCTTTGTACCTTAGCACTGGTTTTGCTGGTGCATGCTGGCAAGTGAGCCAAGGAGGGTCATCAGGATATTATGCCTGAGCTGCTAATACTTCAGTGAATATCCCTTAGGTTAGTGAGGTGTTCTCAGTTTAATGCAAAGAAACTTCTTCTGCTTTGGTCCCTCCATGTGTATTTTCAAAGGAAAAGGTATATCAGCAAAGTATACATTGACTCAGATCCTGTGCCTACAGGATCTGGTCAGGTGAAAAGCGTATAGATGCAGAGCTTCCTCAGGCCATCCTCCCTCTTCTCTTCTCCTCATGTATCTTTCCACCTTGTAAATCACCGCAGACTACAGGCTGCCAGCTTAACACAGATACGGGAACAGTATGCCTGTTCGTCTTCAAATGCATTTTTTGATAGCTAATATTAAAGATGGAAGGGTGGAAAGAGACTACTGACTTCTTTGCCTCATTTCAGGATGGTGTGCTTACTCGAGGAGATTTATTTGAAGAAAAAACGATATATTTTCCCACTAACTAAATGTCCGAAAGGTCTTGACTTAACAGATGAGTCCTCACCTCCTAAAAGCAGGTCCAGAGAAGCTTCGTGATAGGAGGGGAATTCAGCCTTTTAATTTCATGTCATTGACACCAGGCAGCAGTCTCCAGAGTAATCTATGACAATCCGTTCATCGTAATTACAATTTTAACACTCTTTATCTTTCAATTAAAACTGCATTCTGTGGGCCACTTAATTAATGAACTGACAATGGCCTTATTTCTGCAACCATATATCTTGAGTAAGCACTGGCTGAAAAATCATGAGTGCAAATCAGACAGAGAAGAGAAAACATAAAGGATGAGCTAAAATGCAGCTTTCCTACACACCACCAACACCCTCCCTAACCACAGAAAGCATTTCTAAAATTTATTCTCCAAGCATCTAACATTTGTGCAATTCAAAAATAGCTCTGAGGAAAGCATATGGCATGAAAGCATGCTGACTTGACCATCTAGCATTTAAATTAGACAAATTAACTACTTCAACATGTTTTTATAATGACTTCCTTAGGCTGTGCCCCCAACTTAGTATATTTTGGTTTCTCCTCTTTTGAAAATGGAAAATTCTTCAAGCAATTCTATTTGTAATACTTGGTGGAAAGCTCTGGATTTCAACTTTACATTTATCTGGATATAACTTGTCATAAGTTTACAGGTATAAAGATATACATCTTCTCCACACCATACATCCTGGATTTAATAACAGAAGTATTACACCAGAGAGGTGAAAACAAATCAGCTAAAATAATTGATATAGTGCCTAAATTTTATATCTGTACAAATCTCAGAATATTAGTAGCTAAATTCACAAGAGTCTTTATAAATTTAGTTAGGAAACAAACAAACAAACAAAAAAAGAAAACATTTATTTCCTAGGAATCCTATCTCTTCTTCTCTACATATATTGTTTCCTATTTTATTATGTTATGTAATCAAATGTGGTGTTAATGACCTCTGGTCTAATAATTGCCTCCTAGACTTGCGGGAGCCCAGGAAAAGCTGTCATCCAAAATTACTGTGTGAAACAGCCGCGTCTCACAGTCGGCTCTGGGCTAGACAGCTTGAAGGTAGAGTTGCCCGCATAACTAATACAATCTGACAGGCACAACTGGACTTTTAGAGTCTTCACAGAAATTGTTGGGTAAGCCTGCTCAATTTAAAAGGAAAATTAGATTCAAACTTTATGCAAATACTATTTTGTATCCCTTTGATTTTTATGTATGCCTGTTTCAATAAGACACTGTTTTGTCTTTTTGCTAAAACTGCATAATAGAAGATTATGTTAATGTAAGAAGGTTCTGTTAATAATGACCTGAGAGATGCAGGTGTGTTTAAAATCAAACACTTTTTACAAATGACACTTCATGGGAGATGTGGACATGGGTACTGGGTGATTTTGTTTTCAAAAATCTTCCAATCAAGGCAATTGTCATCATCCAAAAGTGGATGTTTCCTGAGTCAGATACAGTGCTGTCAGGCTGCTTCAGGCTACGTGACCATCAAGTCATGTTGCTATCATGCTTCACTTACTACACTGCCGCTGAAATGTGCCTCTCCTGTATATTACCCCTGCTGGTTTCCCAGACGTTAAGTTGTCAGAGTGTGTACAGAGCTGCCCCAGGTACTGGGTGCTCTTTACCAGCGTCATTTGTTTGACATGATTCAGCTTTGTTGTTGAATTCTTGAGAGCAGGCAATGGACTTATTGGAAACAACCAAAATGTCCTTCAATAGGTACAGAGATAAATAAACTTTTAAAAAGAGAAATGGTACATCCATACAATGGAATATTATTCAGTACTAAAGAGAAATGAACTACCAAACTATAAAAGGACATAGAGAAACCTGAAATGCACTTTACTAAGTGAAAGAAGCCATCTAAAAAGACTACATACTGTATTATTTCAACTATGTGACATTCTGAAAAAGTTAAATCTGTGGAGACAGTCACTTTTATCATCAGTGGTTACCAGGATTTGAACTGGAGTGGGCTGTGATGAATAGACAAAGCACAGAGGATTTTTAGGGCAGTGAAAATGCTTTGTTACGATACTATGATGACTGATACATGTCACTATACATCTTCCAAACCCCAGAATGTACAAAATCAAAAGTAAACTATAATGTAAACTATAGACTTCTAAATGATAATGCGTCAAAGTATCATCTGCTGGTGGCTATATGGATAACAGGGAGGCTATCCATGTGGGACAACAGGAGCATATGGCAAGTCTAAGTACTTTCCTCTCAATTTTGTTATGAATTTAATATTGCTCTAAAAAATAAAGTCTTAATAATAAAAAAATGAGACATTAGTAGAAATGTGAATAGCATAGGTCATCGTTAAAATAGATATTCATAAGTGATATATACTTAGTAGTTTTTGAGCTAGATATGGTTATTTGACAGTTAATGCTTTTCTTCCAAGACAAAATTTTCCAAGTTAGGATGGGACATTTCATTAGATGCTTCAGGAAATTAAAGAAAATGCATGTTTTTGTTCCTTTATGGTAACTGAAATTACATGAATCTCATTGCTAATTATCTATCCCCTCCTTTTGAGGAAGATACTGATAGCACTCCTAATAATAAATCAGGGACAGAAAGATTGTTCTCAAGAGTAACTATAAAGAAGAGGGGGTTCCACTCTATCATTAGTGGACTAGAATGATTAAAAATTATAAGTCATGTGACACAGTAAACTCAGCACATTTTTGTAAGAGAAAGTGCTTATTTTACCCCTCTTCCTTTGCACTTAGTAAATTACTGCTGATCAATTAATCAGGTTATTATTATGCAGCACACTGAACAACACAGTATGTTCTCTTATTAAACTAAGCCATAATAGTAAGAGCTGTAAAGATAGAAACCATGAGAAAAATCACTGAACATCATGAAATTGTTCATTAAGGTTTCTTAGAAAACATGTCTCTGACCTTATCTGCTATTATTCATTCCGCATTTTTAAAATTATATCTATTACCATTACCCTGGGGCTTACACAACTCTCAAGATATTATCTGGTGTCAGATGTGAAATGACAGAGTAAAACATATTTGAGGAGCTTTCATTGAATCCTTGTGTTGGCTTTGATAAGATCCTATTTCAGAGGAGTGAGGCTGCCTATAAGTCTGGCCAGAACCCAGGATTATAACGTAAAACCTTTTGTAGATTTCCTGACCCAAGAGATGAGGATGAACGATGTCTAACGAAGAGCTCTCCTCCTTAGGCTGGGTCTCTAAGCTTGAGTAGCTTCTCTGACTCCTACATCCTGCCCTCTGCCTAGTATTACAAACTAGAATGAGAAAGACAAGTCGATGGCCTAGAATCAAGATTAAAGTTACCCACTTCACGGATCCTTTCCCTTTAACCTCCTCCAGCTCCCAGTGTCCTTTAAGTCAAACAGAAAAAGCCCATGGGCCTGATCTTATTGTATCAGAAGTATGGAAGTAGAGAGAGGCAGATCACCAGAGAGGAATCCTCACAAAGGAACCAAGGCTTCTACTTCTAGAAACAGTTAACGACCTTGTCCTTGATTTAGATTCATCTTTATGGAAAGGGGGAAAGAATCTTTTATCTCCACCAATGTCCAAAAGATATCTGTCTATTTGGTGCTTGAAAAATTTGGACACTTATTAAAACTCAACATTCTGGATATATTAGTAAAATCACCTGGCCCAGCAAGCACTGTAGCTAAAGCATGTCAGGCTTAGTCACCGCCAGCCAAAAACCCTGTTGGCAGGAAAAGCCAATTTTCAACAGCTCTGACAGTGTAAAGCAGGAGGCATGTTTGACAAGATGCTGCGTATTAATTTAAAAGGCTTTAGCATCTGGTTAGGTAACACCTGCTGTGGCGAGCACCCCCAGGCACATAAAATAGCATTCAAGCTGAATATTTAAATCTCCCAACATAGCCCAACAAAGCTCTAACTCTAAATAAAACAAAACTAAATCATGTCTCTCTAGAAATCAACAAGAGTTATAATTATATAGCCAAAAATATTTTCTCTATGACATTGTTTGCACAGTGGTAAAGAATCCACCTGCCA
Source organism: Muntiacus reevesi (assembly GCF_963930625.1). Lineage (NCBI taxonomy): Eukaryota > Metazoa > Chordata > Mammalia > Artiodactyla > Cervidae > Muntiacus > Muntiacus reevesi. The sequence continues at coordinate 128,665,672 of NC_089252.1, forward strand.
CTGCAGGAGATGCAAGAGGGGTGGGTGTGACCTCTGGGTCAGGAAGATCCTTTGGAGTAGGAAATGGCAACCTACTCCAGTATTTTTGCCTGGAAAATTCCACGGACAGAGAAGCCTGGCAGGCTGCAGTCCACAGGGTCATAAAAAGGACACAAATGAACGATTGAGCAAGTACACACATAAAATGCTGCAGGGGGTGTTATAGAAGTTATAAAGTATATTAAAATGTATTGTCCTGTGTTGGAGAATTATACTGTGTGCAGTATTTAGAAGAGGATCAAGGCCCAGAGAAAAACACTTTGAGTTCTATTATGTTGCACTGATATATAACTAAAGCAGAAATTGTCACTGAAAAGGGGGAGATGATGGCACCAAATAACAAAGAAACCCAGGCCACAGGACAGGAAGAGCTGGCAAGGTTCTTCTAAGTATGCTGTCTTTGAAAGGGAGTCAAAGCTCAAGGATTAGAGTCATCAGGGAGAAGCGAGAGAGAAGTGGAGTTTCAGAAGTCTAGAACTGTCAGGACACACTACACGACTTAAAAGTTCAGTAACATGCATATGCAGAGTACATCATGAGAAATGCTGGGCTGGATAAAGCATAAGGTGGGATAGAGATTGCTGGGAGAAATATAAATAACCTCAAAGACACATGACACCACCCTTATGGCAGAAAGCAAAGAAGAACTAAAGAGACTCTTCATGAAAGTGAAAGAGGAGAGTGAAAAAGTTGGCTTAAAGCTCAACATTCAGAAAACTAAGATCATGGCATCCGGTCCCATCACTTCATGGCAAATAGATGGGGAAACAATGGAAACAGTGAGAGACTTTATTTTTCTGGGCTCCAAAATCACTGCAGATGGTGACTGCAGCCATGAAATTAAAAGATGCTTGCTCCTTGGAAGAAAAGTTATGACCAACCTAGACAGCATATTAAAAAGCAGAGACATTACTTTGCCAACAAAGGTCCATCTAGTCAAGGCTGTGGTTTTTCCAGTGGTCATGTATGGATGTGAGAGTTGAACTGTAAAGAAAGCTGAGCACCGAAGAATTGATGCTTTTGAACTGTGGTGTTGGACAAGACTCTTGAGTCCTTTGGACTGCAAGGAGATCCAATCAGTCCATCCTAAAGGAAATCAGTCCTGAATATTCATTGGAAGGACTGATGCTGAAGCTGAAACTCCAATACTTTGGCCACCTGATGTGAAGAACTGACTCATTTGAAAAGACCGTGATGCTGGGAAAGATTGAAGGCAGGAGGAGAAGGGGATGACAGAAGATGAGATGGTTGGATGGCATCACCGACTCGATGGACATGAGTTTGAGAAAGCTCCGGGAGTTGATGATGGACAGGGAAGCCTGCCATGCTGCATTCCATGGGGCTGCACAGAGTCGGACACAATCGAGTGACTGAACTGAACTGAACATTTTCTGAGTCCACGGATACCTAGAAAGATTCTTAGAATAGTTGAATTTTCTGTGTAGTTTTCTACAGTGAAGAGATCTGTCAGCCCAGTTTGAATACCAGGTTATTTGACAATTCTTTCTCAATGTAAATGAATAAACTGACATTTTGAAAATTCCTCTATTAGCTCCACAAAATATTATTGACTCCCCAATATGTAGGGGATTCTGCAGTTTTTTCAGATGTTGCAATGTGAACAATGGTGAAAAAGATGTAATAAACCAAGGTAAGTGAAGCAATTACAATATAATATGAAAAACACTACAGTGGAGCTATAACCAGGGTATTCATCATGCACAGGCATGTTTCAGCGTGGGTATGGGTATGGAGGGAGCATGTAAGACAGTGTGTGAAAAACAAGCAAGAGTTAGCCAGGTAAAGTATCTGTTGAGTAAAAATTTTTCCAGATTAAAGGAGCAGCATAAACAACTACCCTCCCCCCCCCCAAAAAAAACCCTTAAAATGTTAAAATTGTAACACTTTTAGAAAAAGCCACAAGGGTAAATTAGAATCAAGGATTAGCTGATGGCTTCTTTGAGATGATACTGAAAGCTCAAGCAACATGTGAAAAAATAGATACACTGTACACCATCTGCTATAGCCTGAAATGCATTCAGGTTTTTAAGCCCTGACTCCCAACCTGATGGTATTTGGAGATGGGGCCTTTGGGAGATGATTCAATTTAGATGAGGTCATGGCAGTGGGATTACTGGCCTTTGTAAGAAAACAAAGAGGCAGTAAATAGAGATTTCTCCCTCTACCATTTGAAGAGAAGCCAGAAAGCAGCCATATGTAAGCCACGAAGAGGACATGGCCATGCTGGTATCATGAACTCAGATTTTCAGTCCCCAGAACTATAAGGAAATAAATGGTTAAGCCACCAAGACTATGGTATTTGGTTATGGCAGTCCAAGCTGACTAATATATTATCAAAACTAATAAATTTTGCACTTCAAATGAAATCATCCAGAAAAGGCAACCCATACAATGAATGAACATTTTTGAAAATAATGTACCTTATTATTAAGTACTTGTTTCTAGAATATATGAATAACTGTTACAATTCAAGAATAAAAACACAAATAGCCCAATTTAAAAATGAGTAAAGAATCTGAATAGACAGTTCAAAGATGTACAAATGGCCAATAAGCAAAAGAAAAGATGTTCAACATCATTAACCATCAGAGAAATGCAAATCAAAACCATAATGATATACCACTTCACATGTATTAGAATGGATATAATCAAAAAGATAAATAATAAATGTTAGCAAAGATGTAGAGAAACTTCATACACTGCTGATGGAAGTGTAAAATGGCACAGCTGCTTTGAAAACCAGTTTGGTCATATCTCAAATGGTAAAAGAGATATCATATGATCCAACAATTCTACTATTAGGAATGTACCCAAGAAAATGGCAAACATACATCCACACAGAAACTCGAACATGAATGTTCACAGCAGCATTATTCATTATAGCTAAAAAGTGGAAACAAACTAAATGTTCAACAATTGAAGGACTGATGAAAAAGGTAGTATATACATAAAATGGAAATTATGCAGAAATAAAAGAAACAAAGGTCCTAATACTTACAATAATATCATTCATAAACTTTAAAAATCTTGTGCTAAGCTAACAAAGCCAATCACAACAGATGGTATATTTTATAATTCGATTCATATCAAATGTCCAGAATAGACAAACATATAGAAACAGGAAATTGGTGGTTGCTAATACTAGGTGAGATGGGAAAGTTGGAGGAGGTGATATTTGGGGGTAATAAACTATTCTAAAATTGATTGTGGTGATGGATGCATAGCTCCATGATTCTACTGAAAGCCAACAGACTGCATTTTAAGTGGGTAAATTAGATGGCATGTGAATGATGCAGATGACACCACCCTTATGGCAGAAAGTGAAGAGGAACTAAAGAGCCTCTTGATGAAAGTGAAAGAGGAGAGTGAAAAAGTTGGCCTAAAGCTCAACATTCAGAAAACTAAGGTCATGGTATCTGCTCCCATCACTTCATAGCAAATAGATGGGGAGACAGTGGAAACAGTGGCTGATTTTATTTTTCTGGGCTCCAAAATAACTGCAGATGGTGACTGCAGCCATGAAATTAAAAGACGCTTACTCCTTGGGAGGAAAGTTATGACCAACCTAGACAGCTTATTAAAAAGCAGAGACATTACTTTGCCAACAATGGTCAGTCTAGTCAAGGCTGTGGTTTTTCCAGTGGTCATGTATGGACGTGAGAGTTGGGACTATAAGGAAAGCTGAGCACCAAAGAATTGATGCTTTTGAACTGTGGTGTTGGAGAAGACTCTTCAGAGTCCCTTGAACAGCAAGGAGATCCAACCAGTCCATCCTAGAGGAGATCAGTCCTGGTGTTCATTGAAAGGACTGATGTTGAAGCTGAAATTCCAACACTTTGGCCACCTGATGTGAAGAACTGACTCATTTGAAAAGACCCTGATGCTGGGCATCAGGGCAAGAGGAGGACTGAGGGCAGGAGGAGAAGGGGATGACAGAGGATGAGATGGTTGGATGGCATCACCGACTCGATGGATGTGGGTTTGGGTGGACTCCGGGAGTTGGTGATGGACAGGGAGACCTGGCGTGCTGCGGTCTATGGGGTCGCAGAGTCGGACACGACTGAGCGACTGAACTGAACTGAACTGAATGATGTTTCAATAACTGTTTAAAATCATGTTTAAATAATTCAGAACCAGGCTGGGAGGTCCCGGGAGCCGCTCCTGACGTCACCGCCTCTTGCCTCCGACTCCCCCATCCCAGCTGACCTGCACACAGCGGAGCCCAGGGAGGAGGAGCCGGCCTGGGTGCAGACGGAGCGGGAGCAGTTCCGGGACTTCCAGGATCTGCACAAGGACCGGAAGCTGGACAGGAATGCGGTGGGTCACTGGGTGCTGCCCCGCCCAGGATCAGCCCCTGGTGGAGGCCAGCCACTTACTGCACGAGGGCGACACGGCCAAGGACGGGCGTCCGAGCAAGGTTGAGATCCTGGGAACCTGGACCATGTGCGTGGGCTGCGAAGCCAGCAACCACGCCGAGGATCTGACATGGCACTCCGCCGAGCCTGAGCCCCGCGAGCACGCGGCCGCCTCGTCACCCCGTGGGCCGACCTGGGGCGCCCCGGTGGCCGGGGCCCCACCTGTCCAGCCCTGCAGGAGGTGGGCCCCGACCTCGGAGTCCCCTGCCCTGCGCTCTCCACGCTGGTGAGAACCAGCGGGTCAACTTCACTCCCTGAGACACCGCAGCCCCTCCCAGCTCCCCATAGGGGCTCTCAGGCCCAAATGAGGAGATGAGGACCACCCCTTTCTCACTGGCGGAGTCTCCCAGCCCAGACCAAGGCCCCCTGACATCAAGCCCAGCCTCCATAGGCCTCCACTAATCCCCCAGTTCCAAATCTGAGCCTCACCCCACACAGCAGAGGAACACCTCCCCGGGGGCCCTGAACTCACCCCCAGCATCTGCCCAAAGGATGTCTCTTTTCTGCCAGGGAGGCAATAAAACTCAGTGCTGGGGCAAAAAATAATAAATAACAGTTTAAAACAAACTGTTTTAAAAAAGACAGTTCACTATGGATTCAGTGTAGTGTGTATGTGGGCTCAGTTGTGTCTGACTCTGCAGCGCCGTAGACTGTCTTCGGAATTTTCCAGGCAAGAATACTGGAGTCGGTTGCCATTTCCTACTCCAGGGGATCTTCCCAACCCAGGGTTCGAACTTGTGTCTCCTGCATCTCCTGCATTGGCAGGCGGGTTCTTTATCATTGACCCACCTGGGAAGCCCTTCAGTGTAGTATATGATAGTCTAAATATTTCGAACTTTGGTAAAGGGCAATGGCAGCTATGGAAGAGATTTAAGCAGGAGAATGACATTATTAATTTTATCTTCCTTCTTATGAGTTCAGCAAGTACTCAGAGATAGTAAAACAACAAAATTCTGGACTTGACAAGCTAAAGGTAGGATCATAGGTCTTATTAAACTTATCAAGGTAACAATACCCTGGCATATTCCTTTTAATAACCATTCAGTCTTATTATAGACATCCAATTCTTTTGATTTCAATAACATTCACTGATTGTTATCATTAGAAATTTTTCCATTCCTGCTTCTTGGACCATCTTGATATCCTTTCTCCAGCAACAAAACATGTTAGAACAACACTTTACATAAGAAATATGCTACTTTCACTTCTTTGAGGAAACGTCCCCTAACATCTGATATCTTTCTGGCCAGTAGAAACAGGAAGAAGCTCAGGAGGCTACTTTCTCAGGAAGTACTCTTCAAGATAAATTTTTCAAGAGGAAAATATGTGGAAAATATCTTACATATATTCTTAACCTCTTCAGTTCAGTTCAGTTCAGTCGTTCAGTCGTGTCAGACCCATGAACCGCAGCACACCAGGCCTCCTTGTCCATCGCCAACTCCCAGAGTTCACCCAAACCCACGTCCATTGAGTCGGTGATGCTATCCAACCATCTCATCCTCTGTTGTCCCCTTCTCCTCCTGCCCTTGATCTTTCCCAGCATCATGGTCTTTTCAAATGAGTCAGATTTTCGCATAAGGTGGCCAAATATTGGAGTTTCAGCTTCAACATCAGTCCTTCCAAAGAATACCCAGGACTGATCTCCTTTAGGATGGACGGATTGGATCTCCTTGCTGTCCAAGGGACTCTCAAGAGTCTTCTCCAACACCACAGTTCAAAAGCATCAATTCTGTGGTGCTCAGCTTTCTTCACAGTCGAACTCTCACATCCATACATGACCACTGGAAAAACCATAGCCTTGACTAGATGGACCTTTGTTGGCAAAGTGATGTCTCTGCTTTTTAATAAGCTGTCTAGGTTTGTCATAACTTTCCTTCCAAGGAGTAAGTGTCTTTTAATTTCATGGCTGCAGTCACCATCTGCAGTTATTTTGGAGCCCAGAAAAATAAAGTCAGTCACTGTTTCCACTGTTTCCTCATCTATTTGCCAAAAACTGATGGGACTGGATGCCATGATCTTAGTTTTCTTAATGTTGAGCTTTAAGCCAACTTTTTCATTCTCCTCTTTCACTTTCATCAAGAGGCTCTTCTTCTTCACTTTCTTCCATAAGGGTGGTATCATCTGCATATCTGAGCTTATTGATATTTCTCCCGGCAATCTTGATTCCAGCTTGTGTTTCCTCCAGCCCAGCGCTTCTCATGCTGTACTCTGCATATAAGTTAAATAAGCAGGGTGACAATATACAGCCTTGACGTACTCCTTTTCCTATTTGGAACCAGTCTGTTGTTCCATGTCCACTTCTAACTGTTGCTGCCTGACCTGCATATAGGTTTCTCAAGAGGCAAGTCAGGTGGTCTGGTATTCCCATCTCTTGAAGAATTTTCCACAGTTTATTGTGAACCACATAGTCAAAGGCTTTGACATAGTCAATAAAGCAGAAATAGATGTTTTTCTGGAACTCTCTTGCTTTTTCAATGATCCAGTGGATGTTGGCAATTTGATCACTGGTTCCTCTGCCTTTTCTAAAACCAGCTTGAACATCTGGAAGTTCATTGTTCATGTATTGCTGAAGCCTGGCTTGGAGAATGTTAAGCATCACTGTACTAGCATGTGAGATGAGAGCAATTGTGCAGTAGTTTGAACATTCTTTGATATTGCCTTTCTTTGGGATTGGAATGAAAACTGACCTTTTCCAGTCCTGTGACCACTCCTGAGTTTTCCAAATTTGCTGGCATATTGAGTGCAGCACTTTCACAGCGTCATCTTTCAGGATTTGAAATAGCTCAACTGGTATTCCTCCACTAGCTTTGTTCGTAGTGATGCTTCCTAAGGCCCACTTGACTTCACATTCCAGGATGTTTGGCTCTAGGTGAGTGTGAGTAATCACACCATCGTGATTATCTTGGTAGTAAAGATCTTTTTGTACAGTTCTTCTGTGTATTCTTGCCACCTCTTCTTAATATCTTCTGCTTCTGTTAGGTCCCTACCATTTCTGTCCTTTATGTGCCTATCTTTGCATGAAATGTTCCCTTGGCAGCTCTAATTTTCTTGAAGAGATCTCTTCAACTATCTTACATATATTCTTAACCTCTTCAATTGCTCATAAGAAATCTACAAAGACTTAGTCAAAGCAGGAAAATCTTTTGAGTTCCCTCTACCCTATATTTATTTATGAAACAAATCTTATCAATACTGAATTGCCACACAAACATACATATGCATAAACTTACATATAGAGTGTAATGTATAATGATGTATATAATACATAGTTTTTTTTCACTATCTTATAAGTCCTTTCTACAACTTCATGAAATAAATCACATGTGTGTTGGCACCATATCTTCCCTTGCCTGAGACAACATGAAATAATCATTTACTTATTGAAGCAGTCTTGCAGTATTGCTTGATGCTGAACTTTAAGTAGCAACTACCTAGTTACCCAAACCGGCACAGGAGATGAACCCTATTTACCATCCTGTTTTCTTGCCTGGAGAATTCTATGGACAGAATGAGCCTGGCAGGCTGCTGTCCATGGGGTTGCAGAGTTGGACACAACTCAATGACTTTCATTTTACTTTTCATTTTTGAAAAGTGTACCAAAAAATTGTACATTTTTTTCATGTCTTCTGAAAAAAATGAAGTTTTGCAAATAGTCCAAATCACTAACTTCTATAGAAAATTTTTTCAACTGCGGAACCATAGCTTAGATTATCTTTTGTCTACACACATAAATTGAATTAGAATGATTGACGCTTGTCCACATTATGCAGATAAAGCAACGCTGGGAAGTCTCTTTATTTGACTGAAAGTCCATAGCACTCCTTACTTGTTTTTAATTTACTTAAGCTAATGTTTCTTGGAGAATGGAAAATAGCCAGGAGTCAAAGTAAATATTCAGATGTTCCTTTTTCCCAATTTTATTTTTCAATGTGGAAATGGTTTAATATTAGTTTGCTTGATTTGTTTAATATTAGCTTTCAATGTGGAAATAGTTTGTTTAATATTCCTCAAAAGGAAGATTATATTTTATGAGTAAGAATTTTATACAATGAAAAGTAAAAGGAGATTATTTTTTCAGGGAAGAAAACATTTTCCACAATTCCTTCATGCTGAGTTTTTGCATTTTCATTTAACAGCCCCACACTTGCAAATACATACTAGCACCCAGACTCACTGTAACAGCATTAATTACTCTGAAATCTATTACTGCCTTTGGCTTTGCTGTGTTTTTTTCTAAATCTTGTATTTCTACTTCACAAGTAAGCAAAAATCAAATTAGCTGTTCTATTTATCTGCTTTTAATGTATTAAAGAAGATTTAGTCCATGAGTTTGCTAATTTTGAAAAAAATTACTCTTAGAATTATTTAAGTGGTGAAGTCAGTGGTACAGGCAAAAGGAGGACCTAGACTGGTTGAAGACTCTTCAGAGATGTTAAATATGAATTGCCTAGAGCACAACGATACATATAACATTAAAATAAAATGTTCTTTTAAAGTTAATGAGATTTTTTTAGGTGGCTTATCTCATTTAAATTAGTCATACCATTCTTCCTTGAATTTTTGTTACTCAAGGGTAGTAACTCTTCAGATCCCAGTAAGAAGGTAGACTAGAAGTTTTCATTCTACTCCAATATAATAAATAACTCTGGATCTAGGTGGTAAATTCTGTGAGGGCCAGGTCTAAGGCTTTCTTCCCTCTGTTAAATTGCCAATTCCTCACTCTGGGTCTGTCAAAGAGATTACATTTGTTAAATAAAGACAGTGTTAAACTGTTCACATTTAGTAATGAAAACTTTAATGCAGATGAATTAGCACCAGAAAAAAACACAACTAAAATATTATTCTGATAAAACTACTGAGGTATGAATTTTAAAACATGCCATACCAGGTTCAGTCTTTTAAAAGTGCTATTCCTTAAACATTTTAAACACATATTACATTCTTTATATTTGATATCCTTGATATATTTGATATCCTTGAGAACAGAAATGGTTTTTTTCTGATTTTTGCATAGGGCAACTTAGTTCTTTGGATTTAAAATAGTGATTGCAAGCTCATGTTTGGTTATTTTAATGTGTGGGAATTCTGTGAGGTCTGGCTGAACTTCTTTCAGAGAGAATATATTTTTCCTTCTGGTAGGTACTGTGAAGCAGGGGCTAGTAATTTAAAATTCTGAGTTCAAAGACAGCACTGTGGTAATCACTGTTTATTCCTAAGCCTTAACTCAGGTTCATAGTGACAGCCTGAGAATCTTTTTGCTAATGATAGTCTTCTAGGCTATCCTGTCTTTGAGGGTATAGCCCCCTTCAGTGGTTCTGGATTTATACAGGGGTTTTAATTTTTTCTTCTTCCTAGATTCAAGGTCCTGTTCCCAGCATACCCTACTGACAAAAAGTCCCGAGTTTTTAGCTTCTGGGATCAGCAAAGGTCATCAGGATGCTCAAGTCTTCAGAAAACACTGCATTAGTTTTTCAACAGCCTATATGTTATTTTTATCCAGGCTTTTGTACTATACAGGTCCTTGAGGCTTTCCTATTTGCTACATTAGCAGAAAGTGGAAGCTGAACATGATAAAATATTCATAGATGCTTATTTCCCATACTGAATTAACATTAAACATAATTCAAGCCATCAGGGAATTATCACTGGGAATTTTTTTTTTTTTCTCTGCAGGTTATCTAGTTTGTGAGACACATGATCAAATGTGACATAAAAAATTAATGAGTTCATAAAAGAAAACACAAGGAATCTAGGTTTATATAGCATAAAATATGATCTGTATTTAAAATAATTCAGTCAACTAAAATATTCATATTTCCTCAGTGAAAGTGCTTTCTGTTAAGATGTTTGGTCTGAAGAAGAAAAACAAAACCTCAGGACTGAGAGAAGAGGGGATGGGAGCTACTTTCAATTACTTGAAAAAGATCAAAATGGAAAATGACTTTCATAGAAGGCAGTTTCCCCAATTTTTGCAATCTAGTATTTGCAATTCTACAGGATATAGTGAAAGTAGTGTTAGCCACTCAGTCATGTCACACTCTGCGACCCCGTGGACTGTGGCCATGGGGCCTTTGAAGGGCTTTTGGTGTAGGGATCACTTTTAAAATGCCCTACTCCTTCCTCTGCAGTCATATATTCTTAAAAGACACTGAAAAAAATTAAATGTTGGATGGCCTGGGCAAAGGTCATTTCCTTATAAAAACTCCATTATATTCTAATAATTTTAGTTTAATTTTACTGCCCTATTTAAGACCAAATAAATGGCTGAAAACGCCACCAGGGTAAGAATCAAATACTCTTGAGGTAGGTATAAGGCACACATTAAAAAAAACTAGTCCACATTGTTTTATGCCTGATTCTCTGCTAGACATTTTTGAATAAGTAGTTTAAACCACAATGATTCTAATTATCTAGTGGGAAGAACAAAGCAGATAGCTATATACTTGGGATAGGGCCTTATGGTTAAGTCTGTCATTGAGTCTGTCATTAGTTTATTTACATGAGAGAGAAAGGTGACTTCTGGGAAGGTAAATTAGGAAACTGATTAAAATTGCCAGCTCTGGAGGCAGTTGTTTTTGTTAGAATCCCAGCTCCATCCCTTTAGCAGCTGCTTGGAAATTTACCTTTTGTATTTCATACTGTATCTTCTGTAAAATAGAGATGAATCAGAGAACTAATCTCACAGTCTTATTGGGTTGCTATGAGAAATTACTACTTTATTCATGTAAAATGCTTCAGTTCTGTTCAGTTCAGTCACTCAGTCATGTCCGACTCTTTGTGACCCCATGAATCACAGCATGCCAGGCCTCCCTGTCCATCACCAACTCCCAGAGTTTACTCAAACTCATGCCCATCGAGTCGGTGATGCCATACAGCCATCTCATCCTCTGTCATCCCCTCCTCCTCCTGCCCCCAATCCCTCCCAGCATCAGGGTCTTTTCCAATGAGTCAACTCTGCATGAGGTGGCCAAAGTACTGGAGTTTCAGCTTCAGCATCAGTCCTTCCAATGAACACCCAGGACTAATCTCATATAGGATGGACTGGTTGGATCTCCTTGCAGTCCAAGGGACTCTCAAGAGACTTCTCCAACACCACAGTTCAAAAGCATCACTTCTTCTGTGCTCAGCTTTCTTTGTAGTCCAACTCTCGCAAATATAAATACTTTCTGATTAACACTATTATTATTATTAATTGTTTTTATTATTACTAGAACAAACTCAGAGCCTGTATCTTTAAGGACAGAAGCTCATATCACAGGTGATTATAGAAGTAAACTTTATATTCCTAAGCCCCACCTATCAACAGGGACTGATACTGTCACATTAATCACCAGCTTCCATGGATGATATTTCACATCCATGCTCTCAAGTCCCTCCTCAGAATTCTATGATAGTCAATTTCAGTTAATTCTGTTGTAGAGAGAAAAAATGGTGGCATTTGGGTCGAATATCATAAAAATATGATGTTCAATGGTCAACCTGATGTTTAAAGGATCTGAGCAGAACTGGACAGAAAAAATAATTACTATAAATGACCACAGATATAAAAGGTAAAAAATATATCACACTAACAAACAATTTAGAATGTGTGTGACGGTAATGAGCATCATAATCTGATATTTTGATTCAGCATTAGCATTTGCATTTAACTTTTTACTTTCATATTTAAATTAGCAATTTAAAATACATAACATTGTTAAATGCTTTGTGAATACATTAATTATTGCTGAGAATTCTAGCACTTATCCAAAGAAAAGTTCTTTTATGTAACAATACTACACAAAATAAATTCCAGAGTTGATAGTTTATCTTTCAAGTTTATCTTTCACTGTCTTTTCCTCTTATTTTATTATTCCAAGTTTTTAAAAATATTTGCATTTGGAGAATAGGATGGGACAAATGTGAAACATTTGTCACATACAGAGGGTATGGCCATATTGAACCAGAATCCACTCCAATTTTCATGAGCAAATGAGTGAAAGGCACTACTTTGTCATCTGTTTCCTCCCACCAGCACTACTGATAATTTGCATCACCTGCCATTATGACATTTCAGGATTTTTAAATTAAGGTATAATTAACATATAACATTATATTAATTTCAGGTCCACAACATGATTCAATATTTGTATATATTGTGAAATAATCACAAGAAGTCTAGTCTGGTTTAATGTCTCAGCAACTTTCAAATATATGCAACAAAGTATTGCAAACTATTGTTCCCATGCTACACATGACATCCCCACGCATTTCTTTTATAACTGTAACCTTGTACCTTGTCATCACCTGCATACACTTCGCCTATCCCTCACCTTGACTCTGGCAACCACCAATCTGTTCTCTGTGTCTATAAGTGTCTTTCTTTTTTTTTTTCAAAGAGTCCCTCTATAATTGCGATCATACAGTATTTGTCTTTCTCTGTCTGATTTATTTCAATTAGCATAGTGAACATCAGTTTCAAGTTCCATCTATATTGTTACAAATGGCAAGATGTCCTTCTTTCTTTTGGTTGAATAATAGTCCACTGTGTGTATATATATGTATATATGAAATATGTACATATATATGTGTATAAATATATATATATATATATATATATATGAAAGTGAAAAGTGTTAGTCGTTCAGTCATGTCTGACTCCATGGACTGTAGCCCACCAGGCTCCTCTGTCCATTCAATTCTCCAGGCAAGAATACTGGAGTGGATAGCCATTCCCTTCTCCAGGGGATCTTCCTGACCCAGGGTCCGAATCCGGGTCTGCGGCAATGCAGGCAGTTTCTTTAGTGTCCGAATCATATGCTAGTTCAATTTTTAGCTTTTGGAGGCACCTCCATAATCCTTTCCATAGTAGCTGGGCTAATTTACAATACCACTAGCAATGTCCACATCCTCACTCACTTTTGTTACTTTTAAACGTCTTCATAGCCATTGTGACAGGTGTGATGTGGTATCTCATTGTGGGCTTTGCATTGATCTGATGATGAGAGATGCTGAGGGTTTTTCCCCATGAGCCTGATGGTAATTTACATATCTTCTTTGGAAAAATGTCTATTTAGTCTTCTGTCCATTTTTAATTGAGTTCTTTGTTTTTTAGATATTGAGTTGTTTGAGCTACTTATAAATTCTGAATATTAACCCCTGACTAGTCATATCATTTGCAAATATTCTCTCCCATTAGTAGGTTATCTTTTTGTTTTGTCTGTAGTTTCCTCTGCTGTACAAAAACTTTCACATGAACTGGTCCATTTTATGTCCTAGAGGGTGCTGCCTAAAACTCCTCTAGGAGCTTTATTATTTGAGATGTTATACTTAGGTCTTTAACCCATGCTGAGTTTGTTTTAGTTTGCAGCGTGAGGAAATCTTCTAATATCATTGTTTTATATTTAGATATTCAGTTTTCCTAGCACCACTTTTTTTTCATTTTGGCTGTAACCACAGGGTTTGTACCATGGGGTTTTTTCCAGTGGTCAGGTATGGATGTGAGAGTTAGACTATAAAGAAAGCTGAGTGCTGAAGAATTGATGCTTTTGAACTGTGGTATTGGAGAAGACTCTGGAGAGTCCCTTGGACTGCAAGGAGATCCAACCAGTCCATCCTAAAGGAGATCACTCCTGGGTGTTCATTGGAAGGACTGATATTGAAGCTGAAACTCCAATACTTTGGCCACCTCATGCAAAGAGTCAACTCATTGGAAAAGACTCTGATGCTGGGAAAGATTGAGGGCAGGAGGAGAAGGGAGTGACAGAGAATGAGACGGCTGGATGGCATCACCGACTCAATGGACATGGGTTTGGGTGGACTCTGGGAGTTGGTGATGGACAGAGAGGCCTGGCGTGCTGCGGTTCATGAGGTCACAAAGAGTCGGACACGGCTGAGCGACTGAACTGAACTGAACTGAACTGATGGGTTTTGTGGGATATTAGTTCCCCAGTGAGGACCGAACCCAGGCCCAAGGCAACAAAGGTGCTGAGTCTGAACCACTGGACCACCAGGGGACTCCCTAGCACCACTTACTGAAGAGACTGTCTTTCCTCAAAAATATATACTATTTCCTGCTTTGTTGTAGGTTAATCAATCATAAATAAGTACATGGGTTTATTTATGCATAATTTCCTATTGATATAGTACCCATCTTTCAAGGTTCATTTTGTATTCTACCACTATAGAGAGGCCTACTCAAATATTCTCCTAGTTAGAAATAAGTAGTCCTTATATTTCTCTTTCATCTACCAATCTATCTATCTATATCACTTGTTCTTATTATTGTAGTCTTTCTTTTGTATATATGTCCAGTTTCCCCATTACAAGATCTTCCCTGTTATAAGACTTAACATTCATTTTGGTATTATGATAAACATGTTAGCAGTGTTGAGCATATGGTAGATGACTAATAAATTCATACGGTATTAAACTGATTAATTAGGTTGGAAATACACATTCTCAAACTTATGACATCTGCTGATTTATAGTTGGGTGTACCCAGGGAATTTTAGGAGCTGTAAGGTCACCTCTCAGAAAATTCTGATTTTTTGTCTATATTGCTAATTTTACCCTGGGCATATAGCTTTGTAGGATATTTCTATCATAGAAAGGCAACCCACTGAAAATTGCAAATGCAAATATTAGAAACTCAGCATAAACATAAACACCTGCCTCAATGGAAGCTCATAATTGTCAAAGAGAGAAAAGTGCATCTGGATATCAGCATCATTCTTTTCCATTGTTGTATCACCATTTTGCAACCAATAATGTTTCTAAATAAGCAACATACTATTTCTTCTAAATTGGATATGTTTATGTTTAAGAAAATGCAAAAATAAGAGAAATACAATTAGAGGTTAGATTAAGTTTGTATGTTTAGATTCTATAGGAATTCTGTGTGTCATACTCATATCAGATAAAAGTAATTTTTGCTACATAGCTCTATGCAAGGGAAAAAGCAACAAAAATTTCTTCAGACTTCTTGGACTTCCAAACCCTCGGATTCTCTGTAACAAAACTCTCCCTTACTTTTCCAATATGCATTTTCCTTCAGTCTCACTAGTCTTTTCCTGCTTTCTTCTTTTGAAACTTAGGCATTTGCTTAAACATGTTCCATTGACTTCACTCATGTTCACCCTCAATTCATTCTTTCTTTGACATATAACTCCTCTACTAAGAAACTTTCAATGCAAGGAAATGACAGCCTAACTTATCAACTGTAAGTGATTATTTGACTCCATTTTTTCAAGGCCTCCAACAATTTCTGGCCCCACCTGTTGCCATTTCTCACTTGAGCATAATGCTACTTCTACCCCTTCCTCTGGTACATCAGACTCTTGCCGAAAGATAGGCCTCCCATTTGCTTTTCTCTAAGCCTGGAATGCTCTTCTGTCCTCAAGGCCATCTTCTAAGAGAGGGCTTCTTTTTCACCCGCTCTAAGTTAGGTTTCTGCAACCTCTCCATAACAGCTTCTCTCTATTCTGGCATGCTTTTGGAAAATTACCTTTTGATATTTTCTTTGAATTTAGCTTTTCTTTTTGCTTTATTTCTACACTACTGAAATAATTGCCAATCTGGGTTTTCTGCCTTCAATCTTTCTTATGTTTAATTCATCTTGCAGTTAGAATGCACTGATCCCAACACCTTGTTTAACCATCTCATTCCTCCACTCTCCTACTAAAATATAATAAATAATTGATAAATACCCAATGCCTAGAGGATAAAAGTAAAAGTCCTTAGCCCTTTGTTCAAAGTCACCATGTAGAGCCTCTTACAGTCCTAAAGCATAACTTGTTTAGTTGCTAAGTCATGTCCAACTCTTTTGCAATCCCATGAACTGTACCCTCCCCCAGCCTTCCCACGGGATTTCCCAAGCAAGAATACTGGAGTGGGTTGTCCTTTCCTTCTCCAGGGGATCTTCCCAACTCAGGGATCGAACCCAAGTCTCCTGCATTGGCAGACAGATTCTTTACCACTGAGCCACCAGGGAAACCTCAAACCATAACCTTTATTACTCCTTTAAAAGGAATGTTCTGCCTCAGGGAATAAAAAACATGTTAACATACATTCTTGCCTGTTCAGTTCAGTTTCACATCATTTCTATTGCCTCATTCACTCATCTACATTTCTAAATCTCTGTTCTTTATTTTAGGACTAACACTTCAATGAACACTTCTCCAACTGTTACAGAATTTAATGATCATTCCCTTTTTCTTCATACTTACTCAGATCTAAGCAGAAAGATTTTTGTGTTCCTAAATATTAAGATAATTTAAAATAGTCATAAATTGTATGAAAGAATCATTATGCTGTTTGTATTTGATATAATAAAGTAAAATTAAAAAAAAAACTTAATTATCATTTTTTAAAAAAATTCATCACATTCACCCAAAAACAGGGCTAGGCTTCTTAGTTGAGGATCCAGCACTCTGTGAGAAAATGGAAATAGAGCAGCAGACCATATTCAGTCAAAACAGACAAAAATCGTTGCCCTTAGAGAGCTTACATTCTTGAAGAGATGGTGATAGGGGCTAAGTAGCCAGACAGTAAAGAAGACAAATAGGCAAACATAGAGAACAGTAGATGGTGGTGAGTGCTAGGTGAAAGTCATTCAGTCGTCTCTGACTCTTTGCGACCCCATGGATTATACAGTTCATGGAATTCTGCAGACCAGAATACTGCAGTGGGTTGCCATGCCCTTCTCCAGGGGATCTTTGCCACCCAGTGATCAAACCCAGGTCTCCCTCATTGCAGGCGGATTTTTTACCTTCTGAGTCAGCAGGGAAGCCCTGGTGAGTGCTGAGGAGTATGGGGTGCTAACAGGGAGGGGTGGGGTTGCAATATAGATCGGGAGGCAGAAAGCACTCAGGGAGAGTGTGACATTTGAGGAAAGGCCAGAGATGATGAGGGAGTTAAACATGAATATCTAAGGGGTGGGTGAAGTGCTTCTGGTATGATGGAAGGGCAAATATAAAGGATGGAGTATTCTGAGCAATACTGGTGGCCCAGCAGTAAAGAATCCGCCTGCAATGCAGGAGATGTGGGTTCGATCCCTGGGTTGGGAGATCCCCTGGAGGAGGGCATGACAACCCACTCCAATACTGTCGCCTGGTTCCAGGTACAGAGGAGCCTGGCAGGCTATAGTCTATAGGGTTGCCAAGAGTTGGACACGACTGAAGCGACTTAGCATGCATGCATATTCTGAGCAAAGATAGCAAGGAAGAGAAGGTGACCAAGTCCCAGAGGTAACTTGGGGCTCAAGCATGTAGAATTTTATAGGCCACTGGGAGGACTTGGCTTTAGGGAAGCATTTGGAAGTGACATGATGGGATTTCTGTGTTAATGGAATCCTTTGAGTAGCTGCATGAGAGACAGCAATTTAAGTGCAGTAAGAAAAGAAGTAGGGAGACCAATGAAAGGGCTCTTTCAAAAATCCAGAGAAAGGCAATGGTGACTTGGACCAGACTGAAGCAGCCAGTTTCAGGAACCAGTGTATATATGAATATACTTTAAAGATAAAGCTAATAGGATATGTTGTAAAATTATATCTGGGTGTGAGATAAAGAGGAAAGTCAAGGATGATGGGTGATGGTTTGGAGAATTTGGGCCAAAGCATTTGAAAAACAGAATAGAGATCTGGAAAATTATGAGAAGTGCAGGTTTGGAGCAAGGGCAGGGGGTTAAGAAGTAACTTTTTGATGTCTTACATGCAGATGCCATTTAGAAAATTAAGGTGGATTTTTTTGAAGTCTGGAGTTTAGCAGAGGAATCCACATTGGCTACACTAATGTGAGAATCATTACATATAAAATGGTACTTAGATCTGTAATTTAGACAAGATTATCAAAAGGATGAGATAAAATGAACAAAATGTGAAGAGGTTCATAGACCGAGTCTGGGGCACGTCTCAGTGTTTGGATGGGGGAGATGAGGAAGGAGTCAATGAAAGAAACGAATGGAGTCTAAGAGGCAGCAGAAGAAAAAAACGTAGAAATGGTATTACTAGAAGGCTGGAAGGTGTTGCAAGGAGAGAGTAATCAAGTCTGCCAAACACCTCCGAAGACTAGAAACTCTAGTCACTGGATTTGGCAACACTGAGATCACTAATGTTCTTAATATTATCAGTTTCACTGGAGAGCTGGTGGCAAGAGCCTGAGAGAATTAGAAGAAATTGGAGACAATGAGCATTCACAATTTTCTGAGTCACTTTGCTATAAAGGAAATGAGAGAGAGTGGGGTCGGGCGTCATTAAAGCCACAAGTGGAATCAAGAGGACTTGTACAAATGTCATTACTAATCCTGAGGAGTAACAGAGTTTTGAACATTGATGGGAAAGCAAAGGAGAGAGAGAGAGGACGAGTAAGAAATTGTCTCTGAGTAGGCAAGAGGGAGCTGAGGAAGGGGCTGATCTTTGCTGGGAACAGGGCAGGTTTTTCCCCAGTAACAACAAACAGGGAAGCAAGAACAGAGAGGCATGAGATGCAAGGAGACCGGGAGAGGCATGGTGGGAACTTCTACCTGCGAGTAAGAGGCAGTCAACGACTGAGAACGAGGCTGGCATGGTGGTGCTGCAAGCTTTAGAGAAAGTGAAGGTGTGCAAGTGTTGTTTAGGACAAAAGTCTTCAAATATGTTTGCTCAATTATCCTCTAAAAGAAATTTAGAGAACATACCTCCTCACGCATCTTTAGAGTGATGTATAAAATTTGTTACGCTATGTAAATTGGAAGCAAAGTATGCAGTTTCTGATATATCATAAATTCTGGCTTATTAAAATAAAATTGTTACATCATTCTTTTAAATATATCAAATTAAATCATAATCATAATACCTTTGCAATTTTATATCACCATTATCTACCAAACAACAAAAAACACATATTCTTCCCTAAGACAGAAATTTATACTTTTCTTTGTCCAAATTTGTATTTCCATTTTTACTTCTCACCATATGGAACATATATTTTAAGCTTAAAGTCACTTATTGATTACCTAACATAATTTTATGCAATAAATATATTTAAATAAATTGAATTATAAATGTGTAATATCATAAGGCTCCAATTTCTTAATCTTCCTTCTAGTTTGAGTTCTCATAAGTTGCTATTAGTCAAAATAGTTGATTATTAGTCAAAATTCCTATTCAAAGAAAACCAATATACATATAATAACATATTTAATTATAAAACATTTCATATGAAGCAAGTTTTATTTGCAATGCATAGCATAATTTAAAAGATAAGGAAGAAATATTGTAACTTAATTCAGGAAAGCTACACAGATGCCAATGCATGTTTTATCTTATTGTTTGGTTTTTCAAGAGTTTTTCTAACTTAGTGCAATGTACCATGAAAAATTTGGGATGGATGAAAGTGATGCATTGTCTCTCTTTCTCCTTCCCTCCTTCCTTCATTTCCTTTCTTTCTCCTTCCATATTTCTTTCTTTCATATAGATGGAGATAAGTATTTGAGAAATGGGATGTGAGAAAGGAGAATCAGCTTGATTCTTCAACAGGCAAATCAGTTTGAGGAAAGGGAGCTCATGAAAGGTCCAATTATGGATCAATGTGTGATCCTTGATTAAATTCTGGACTGAATTAAAAAGTGACAAAGCATATGAATATTTTGGGGAAAACTGGAGAAGATTGAGTATGGATTATTTCTTTGATATCATTGTATCATGTGAAATTTCCTTGGTGTAATAATAGAATTGCAGTTATAATAGAAAGATATGCTAAGCTTTTAAGGTTGGGTTGAGGCATAATGTAATTTGCCACTTAATTTATAATGTTTCAGATAAAAAGTCAGAGAAAGAAACAAGTGAAGCAAATGTGTAAAATATCATAAATGGAGGTGAAGGGAAAACTTGATAAGAATAAACTTTGACTCTTTAGTACACAGCTTTAGCACACATGGTCAGAGTTCAGTGTTTCTACTAACAGCACCCAACCTGCTGCATAGTACGGGATGATCCAACACCCAGTAATGAAACAGAGGGGATGTGCCAAGTACTAATATATGTGTGTTACAGGATGTTGATGATGTTATGTTTATATGCGTAAGACTAGATGGACGGTTTAGTACAATAGGAAAGGAGACAGATTTGAGGCATAAAAATAAACTTGAGAAGCTGGTATATTATGCAAGGTACCACAACTTGCTCTTCTTGACTATAGCATGCCTCCGAGCAAACAGAGCTGACATACTAAAATGGCTTTAGTCCTACTGGAGCACTGTCTCCCTGGAGAGTGAGGGTACAGGTTGTTTTCTAAAATGCAACAACCAGGAGTGAAAATCTGCCATGATGAAAACTCCAAAATCATAAAGGTCAAAATATATGTTCTAACCCAAGCCTAGTTCCTCATGCGTATGAGCTGCCTGGCAGCAGCCCCACTTCCCTAGAGACAACCAAATGCTTTAGTCACCAATGACAGTTGTGACTACAGAAATAATCCTCTTACAGATTGTTCTTTGTGATTAATAGCAATGAAAACAGAAGCTATTGCGCCAAGGCCACATTTTCAGGTCATTTCATGATTATATTTGGTTCAACAATATTGAAAATTAAGGATTAAAAAAATGAGATGTCTTTGAATTCCTAAGATGAGACTGGTGACTTGAGATCTTTTCTTACCGAGTATTTGTAAATTAATCTTTTTACTAGAACGCAGGTTTCCCTATGTGTTTTTGGCATATGCATTACATAAGAAAATGTAATAGGGATGAACTATAAAAGGCCTCCTCTCTGCCCTCATACCAGTCATGATGATCTTGGATCTAAATAAGGCCCCATAACTCACAGTTAGGATCCTTTTTGATCCTCTTAAGCACAAGCTGAAGTTCTTGATTTAAAGCATTTCTTTCACATTTCATGGGTCATGCTCAATTTCTTTTCTCCATAATTTTGCTTTTCCCAGACTTTTCAATAAAACTGATTTGGAGGAGGGGGGAACACTATTCCAAATACATATAATATAAACAAAAAACCCTAATAGATGCTTCTCTCACAAATTTACATAAAGTTGGCTTGGCTGGTGAGGGCATACTGTGGTATATGCCATAGAGGACTTTTTTTTTTCTTCAAATGTAGTGTGAACTAATTCTAAATTTATAGAACAGTTACAAAGATAGTACAGAGATTCCCATATATCCTGTACCCAAGTTCATCTACTGTTAACATGTTATATAAGCATGGATTATTTACCAAAGCTAAGAAATTAACACTGGTACAAAATTATCAACTAAACTATTCAGGTTTCCCACCTTTCTCCACTAATAATCTTAGTCTGTCCCAGATCCAATCAGAGACACCATGCTGTATTTAGTCATCGGGTCTTCTTAGACTCCTCTAGTCTGTGATGATTTCTCCATCTTTCTGTGTCTTCCATGATCTTGACATTTCTGAAAAGGACTGGCCACATATTTTGTAGAATGACCTTCGATTTGGGTTTATCTGACATTTCCTCATGATTACATGGAGATGATGAATTTTTATGCCCCTCTTATTGCATCCTCGGGGCATGCAGTTATGGAGATTTAAAAATGCATGTTTCCCTTTGGGGAAGAAAAGCACAGTGCATGAAGCAATGGGAGAAAAAAGTTACTATGATACTTTCCCTGTTGGCATTTTTGGCCTGCTCCTATAAGCCAACGCTAGAAGTCAGCAGGTAGGGTGCTGAAAGGACTCCAGTACCTCTACCACATTCATCTTTGCAGGCCCTACTGCCCCTGCAGTGAATGCATGGAACGTCCTCCCTGCCAGGACACACATCCTGAGTTGGCACCGTGACTCTGCAATGCCTCTTCAAAGGGTGCCCCACTACACAGCTGCTCTCCATCTCCTATTGTCAACAAGTACAACAATAAAGGGAGTCCCTGACTGTTATTTGTTGCTGTTGTTGTTCAAACTAAGAAAATTGCTGATAACTTAAAAAAAATGGCTATTAACTTTTATTCTCTCTTTCATTTTCTCAATCGTCGCTTTTAACCTACATCAGAGCAGAGAGGCACAGTCAAAAACTATGCCCCAGGGGAGTCCGCACTCTTCCCTAAGTTAATTCTCACCTTGGAGATAGTGTCTCAGCTAATAATAATTATATTGCTGAAGAACAACGGAAGAGGAGGAAGGGAAGATGAGTCACGATGGATGTACCATGCTCAGCACTTTCCATCAGATCCCATTTAAATCTGAGAACCTATGAAGTGAATATTATTTTCTCTGTTTTACAGATGAGGAGAAGAGAGTTCAGTGGGATTAAGAAAATTCTTCAAAGACAGTCAGGTAGTAAGGGGTAAAGACCAAAGGTCCCTCCCTTTCTTACCTGGAGATATAGATCGTGCATACTCTCTGAGTTCAAGGTTAAAAGGCCTACATTTTCATGCTATCACCAATCAAATTCAATCCTGACACCATTCCCCTAAAGGGTGAGTACCCAGATAATCACCCTGAGATAATTGGTAAAGGCTATTTCTATGACTCTGATCCCTTTTAGAAGGAAGAGATGGATGTAAACAATAATATCGATAGCACAAAGGGTTCCACAAAGTTCTTATTCAATTCTGTTTGATTGTATATGAATTGGACCCTGTTAGAGGTCTCAGAAGGATTTCGCTCATCTCCCTTAAAGAGTTCAGTGCCTCTCCTTTCACATGGTTGCTACTGCTGCTAAGTCGCTTCAGTCGTGTCCGACTCTGTGTGATCCCAGAGACGGCAGCCCACCAGGCTCCCCCGTCCCTGGGATTCTCCAGGCAAGAACATTGGCGTAGGTTGCCATTTCCTTCTCCAATTCACATGGCTAGTCCTACTCTAATACAAAAAAGTACAAACAAAAATGCTTTTTCCCTGTTTCTGATGGCTCCCTGTGTCATATACAACTATAACTAAGAATTCCTTGTAGAAACATGGCAAAATAAGAAACTAAAGACAAAGATTCTGACTTTAATTCTTGGCTTTATTTATCTGTAAAGATCTTAAATTTAAAGAACAAATTTCTTCATGCTCAAGGTCTTAAAGTGCTAAAGTGAAAGTGTTAGCCACTCAGTCGTGTCCAACTCTTTGCGACCCCAAGGACTGTAGCCTGCCAGGCTTCTCTATCTAAGGAATTCTCCAGGCAAGAATACTGCAGTGGTTTGCCATTTCCTTCTCCAGGGATCTTCCCTATCCAGGAATCAAACCTGGATCTCCTGCATAGCAGACAGATTCTTTACTACTCAAGATCTTAAGGCTCCCTATTTCTCATGGCTGCATAGGCAGTCCAGCACTTTCTGAAAACTTCATTTCTTAAGAGATTCCATGTCTGGGTCTCTGATTATTCTTACGCCTAAGTGCCTATGTTGTAATCTCTCCAGAACACTACCTTTGCGATATTATGCATTGCGATTTTGAGCCCTTACCAGGAAACTACACTTACAGGGCTTCTCTAGTGGGTGTCTCAGCGTAAAGAATCTGCCTGCAATGCAGGAGATGCAGGTCGATCACTGGGCCAGAAAAACCCCTGGAAAATAAATGATATGGCAACCCAATCCAGCATTCTTGCCTGGGAAATCCCATGGACAGAGGAGCCTGGAGGACTGTAGTCCATCAGTCACAAGAGTCGGACACAACTTAGCGACTAAACCACCATCCCCAGGAAACCTTGTACCTAAGGACATGACCCTCCTGATCTGACTTACTTCAGCCAGTGCATCTCTGATCAGCCCCGCAAGGTAGCCATCTGTGGATGTCATTAGGGATGCTCACAAATGTCCCAGGTTTTCTTTTCCTTTGGGCATATAGCAACATGCACTTCCCTTCCCTCTTTGAAGTTAGCTGCGGTTACCTTCAAATCCAAATTTCTCCCTTTGCTAGTAACCTGGACAAGGTAGTTAACATCCCCAAACCTTACTTTCATCTGTGACATGAAGAATACATACTTGATTCATAGGTTTGTTGTAAGGGTTAAGGGAGTATGTAAAGCATCAAGAATGGATATTGCAGGATTTTATTTTCATTTTCTTTTTTTCATTATTGAACACAGATTCAAACTTTACCTTGTTGCCACTCCACTCTCAGGGCATACAACTTACAGGTAGATTTAGGAAACACAAATTCACATAGTTTAACAGTTGACATTTTACAAGTTCTTTTTGTCATCATAGTGGAAAAGGGTAGGCAAAGATAATTTCTTATAAAGGTTTGCATTTTCAGTTCCAGTACAGTTTTAGGATATAGCATACACAAGATAAGTGCATGTTAATTAAATGACTGACAGTGAATGAATGATGACCTCCACCTGGAAACTCAAATGCATTCTTCAAAATTCGGCTTATTGGCTCCCTCCTGACATCTTTTTTGATTCCACCAGACACCTTTAGATAACTTTCCTGCAATTACATTGAGCCATCTATCTCTATATACTACCCAATCTATTTTATAACACATAACATTATGAAATGTAGAGTTTGCGATAATAACTTGTAAGCTCTTAAACTCAGACAAAAATCAGCAACAGAGCAATAAGCACCATTAACTGAGTCGCTATTATGTGCAGAACTCTTTAAGTACTTTATATAATTATGTAATCTTCCATCAACCTTATAATACAAAGCAGAGATCAATCACCATTTACACTTGAGGTAACTGAGATTTAGAAAGATTAAATTATTTACTCAGTGTCATAAAACTACCCAGTAGGTGTGCTGAAGTTCTAGTCTCTTTGGCTGAAAACGTGACTTGAGAACCACTGCAGTAAATACTCTCTATCCTGCGCATCCTTGTAACATCCAGCCCTGCCCAGCCCCTTCTTGTAAGATCCTTGGAACACAATGAACATTTCATCAATTTGATAATTTCCATAAGCTTTCAGTTTGAGTTCATTTTCTTAGTTCATTTTTCATTTTGAGTGCATTTATACATTTTACCCCAAATTTTAGCCATTTCAGGTTGGAAAGCTTCCAGATCAAAGAACATACTCCCTGTACAACACTACTTTTGGCAAACAGCATCCAACATCTTGTCATGCTAAAAACCTGCTGCCACTGATACACAGGAGAAGCTGCTCACTTTCTATTTTCAAAAAAAAATAGAGTAAATTATTTGTTTTAAAAATCTAACTTAAATTAACATAATTAACATATTTGTCTTACTTGGGTATCATGCTACATTAAATAGCATTAAAGATGCTATTTATTGAAAGCATTTAGGGTGTCACATGGTCACTCATTCATTTGTGCTAATAATGTTCAAATCCTGACCTGCTATATGACCCATATCTTTGAACTGTGGGCTTTTCTGAATTTTATCTGTTTATTTGAGCCTGATTTCTCAACTGCTGTTTCTGTTTGTCCATGGACTTAACTCCTGTACTCCCGATTTCTGCTACTCATAATCAGATTAATTCGGATAAAGCTGCATCAGGGAAGAGGTCAAAACCATTACCAATAATAGCAGTTGCCCTACTTCAGTCTATTTTCAACACTGGCTGGGAGATTCTGTTCACACCAAAGTGAGCTCAGCACCTCCACCCACTGCTCACAATCTCTGAGGGGCCTCTTTCTTCACTCACAGTGGAAGGAAGACAAAGTCACTGCTATTGCCTACGATGTCCTACAGGATCTGCACACCTCTCCTCTGATTTTATCACTGATTACCTTTTCCCTAATCTATTCTTTTATAGCGGATTGTCCTTTTTGCTCAGACATTCCAGGAATGCTTTCACCACAAAGACTTTCCACTTGCTATTCCCCTTGCCCTTCCCAGAGAGTTTCTCCCTTATGTCATCAAGGCATTCTGTCACCTTACTTAAATTTGTAATCCCTCTTCTTTGCTTTATTCTCAATAAGGGCATTTATCACTATCCAACATACTAAATATTTGCTTAAATTGTGTTTATTGTCTAGTCCCCCTGAACACTGTAAACTCCATGACAAAGGCACGTTTCTGTATTTTGACCATTGTTATATTATGGAGCCTAGAGATGCTTGAAACAGATGCTGGAAACATATTTATCAAGTGACTGAATAAATAAATGGGCATGTCATTATCAACTTTTGCAAATGTTTGTGGCATGGATTATTTTTACTAAATAATATGAGCCAGTTCTTAGAAGCTGATATGTGGTCTTCCTGTACTAAATCTTTATACTTAACCATTAGTATTTTGATTTTTTAATGAAAATTGTAAAATAACATGCTAAAGGCAGTATTATTTCCAAGATGAAGATGGTCTCCTAAGTATACTTAGTGCTTCTAATACTCCTATTGTCAATTTGCTGCTAAGGTAGATCAAAGAAGAAGAAAGTGAAAGCCAAGGATGCCCGGAGCTACAGACATTAGTGTGGCTTTGAAGAGAAAGAGATGTGACCACTGGCATTGAGAGGAAGTTACATAATGAGGACTATTTTTCTCTCAGAGAAAGGGATGTGCATTTGGGGGACACTTCTTTGTTTCCCAGTGTCATACCGTATTTCTGTGGAATCCATGCCTTGACCTGATTTATAATTTTAAGAAAATAGATAAAATTACCTTTTCTTACTATAAGCAAACCTTTCAGTCTTTCTTAGTTTCAGCCTTAGATAATCTGAACTCAAGCTCATCTACAGTTATTTTTCATCATTAATCTAAATAAGACCTAAGATTAGTAAACGTAGGCCACTGTCTCTTATCTAATAACCATTCCTCTACTTGGTAAGTCCTCTAGGAAAAAGCCCAGCCTCCATCAGAAGCTACCTGCCTTCAGAAACTTCAAAAGAGTAGAGACAGAGACAGAGATAAAGAAAGACAGACAGAGAACATTTACTTTAAGAACAAACAAGAACACTTCGGTTATTTTGAAATCCTGTGCGTGACTTTTATTCTCCAGACTGAACATTTCCATCTCCCATAACCACTTCTCCCTAGTGCATTTTTTTCTCTCATATTCTCCTCTCACTGCCACAGCCCTGGTCCAGATTGGTTCTTCTGGTAAGGGTTATGGTAACAGCCTTCTAACAAGTTTCCTTTCCAGAATCTTTGCATTCTAGATAAACCTTCAGATCTCCAAAAGATATCCCTGAAACTGAGATCTGCTCATCACACTGTTAAAAAAAAAAAGTCCAACAAATTCCCATTGTTCTCATGATAAAGTTCAAAGATTTAGAAGTTTGGCATGATGTACAAAGTCTTCCATAACTTGACTCTGATCAAATTTTCGGGTGCAACTCTAGTTAGCCAAGTCTAGATATACAGAATTATTCACTCCTTTGTTGATTTGTAAAAAGGATAACTTAAACTAACTGAAAAAAACAAAACAAAAAGATGCAAACAGTACTCTGTCATCAATGCATTTTTGATAGCCTTTTGGTAAAATATGAACTGAAATCTCAATCTTTGTATAGAAATTTATTTTCCTGAGTCCCTGGTAAGTTGAGAAGATTGTTCATTTTTCCTATGTACCTTTCATTTAAAAAATTGACCTCAAAGGCCAAGTAGTCATGCCAAAGCTCATGAATAAACATACAAAAAAGTTATTTTAATCTGAATCTACAATGTATAGAAAACTAGGTCAGACTTCTAAGTAATACTTGGTATAAAACTCATTAAAAAGAAATAAAAACTTCATTTTTTTTGTTATAGCAGCCCCAAAGAACTGAACAGATCCCATATATTTTTATAACTTTTATATACTTTGCTCATGGGTGTACTTCTCTTAGAATACTTTTTCTTTCTTGTCTTCCTAGAAAATTCCAAGGATTTTTTTTTTTAACAGCTCAGGTCAGATGGCTACTCTGTACAGAACTTTTCCCACTTCACCACCAGAACTAACTTATATTTGGATACCACTTAGCTTATAGCTCTACCTTAGTAATTACCACATAGCATTATATTTTTATGTATATTTTCTCTATTTAGATATTAGTTCATTGACATTGACAACATGGATTGTGGCTCATTCTTTACTCCAAACAAAATACAGTACTGATATATACTAAAGATGCTATTTGTTGATAAATTGATATTAGGTTTACTATTCCTATACTGTTCTGTTCATCTTTATCTCAAAACCAATGTTTACTGATGTCTTTTGTGATAAATGTGACATAATATTTAGATATTATATAACCAGAAAGGTCTATGGTTGATCATTTACTTTCGTTGATCCAGCCTATCAGTTGGAGAGTAAAGGGCGAGACAGAAAATATTTTCAGATTTGCAGACCATATACTCTCTTTCCCACCACTCAACTCTACTATTGCAACACAAAAGCAGCATGGATATAATGCAAATGAATGGGTGTGGCTGTGTTCCAATGATCGTTTATTTACAAAAACAGGGGACCAGACAGATGTGGCTCTCCTCTAGAGCAGTCTTCCTCAATCAAGATTACACACAAAAGGAGGCATTTGAAAGAACAGAAACAAGACCACCTCATTGGGATCTGAACTAAGGCAGAGCTATCTGTCCATTAATTCCCAGTGAAGTATGGATGTATAGATGATGGAAATCTGGGTAGTGCCCCTCCACAGTGGTTCTTAGACCTCAGATATTACACAGAAATTGGAAAATAGTAAGGGGAAAAAGATTTTAACATTAGCCCTCCTGCTGATGAGAGAAGACCTTCAAATTATACTACTAGTGCACCTGTTCCATCACCCTCTTCTCCTACCTTTGGTCTGAGAACATACATCAAGGCCAAATCTAAGATATAATGCCAAAGTGAACAAGCTTTTATTTACAATGATTTATATAAAGTCCTCTCTGTCCTAGGAATCTTAGGACTCTTGATATGTCCCTCTGATCCATGTCGTCTAGCTTCAGGGAACACTTCCAGGCCTTGCTGTCTGAAGCTGCTTACTCTACCCAACCCCACATCAGGACCCTTCACTTCAAGATTAGTTCTTGATTTTATTAAAAATTTAAACATAATCTCAAACTTTTAATTTTGTATTGGGGTAAAGACGATTAACAATATCGTGATGATTTCAGGAGAACAGCAAAAGGACTCAGCCATACGTATACATGGATCCATTTTCTCTTTAAACCTGAAATTGCATAATGCCTTCTTGTGTGAAATTCAGTCTTTGCTTTCTCTCTGCCCTAAGTTCAAAGCTCCAGGTCACCTCTGCTCATTCCCCTTTCAAATGTGGTTCCTTTCAATCCAGGACAGGTCAGGTTCTGAAAATGGAGCTTGAACAAAAGAGAAAGCCAGACACCACCTTTAAAGAAAATATTCTCCCTTTTCCCAGACAACAAAGAACTCAAGATCCTTTCTGTGAGAACTCAACTTTGTATTTCTTCATCAGAAGTAATGTGAACATTTTACACAGTTGAGAACCATTATATTCTATCTATTAGATGTTAAGGAAAACTAGAAGAGGAAAAAAGAAAGGCACATATTTCACAAATACAGAGTAACCTAACTATTCTAACTACCTGATTGTCTAATGCCTTATAATTTGGTTTCTTCACTTGGCAGATTGCAAATTTTTTAACACATATTCCAAATCCCAGCTAAACCCCCCAAAGTTGAATATTTTTCAAACAGCTATTTTATATATATTCCCATAATAATATACATACACATAGACACATAAGAGATGCATTTGTGTGTATGTGTACATATTATATGTATAATAACTTTCCTCAGAAATATACCTTTCTCAGGTAATTTGAATCTCAAATGTCTATATGTTAGCTTTTCCAATTTTTACAAATAAATTCACATTTGTTTTTAAGTTTGAATTTGAAACTTACGTAACTTTATCAGTACAGCCATAATAAAATTATTGACTACTGAACAGAATTTTAAAAGAAAAATATAGAATCCTATATCTAACATGATTTACCACCTGTTAGATACAAGGTAGTATTCAGATCTCTTTACAAATTTTAATGTGTTTAATTCTGAAAACAATGCTATGATATAAGTTTCATTATACCAATTTTATACCAATTTTAGTGAAAACAAAAGAGGTACAGAAAGTTACAAATACGTATGGCAAGGCAGGGATTTAAACCCAGGCTATGACCCAGAATTTTCATTCAAAACTACTTCTGCTTTTCTTATTTTCCAAATCAATGTTATGATATACTAATTTTGTACAGTTATCATAAAAGAAGAGTCTTCAAAGAAATTGCTATTGCAAACGAAATATTCATGACAAGGAGAAATAAAAAGAGCCAAGTCTGAACACATATCCACCCATGCAAAACTAACCGAGCTTTAGCTAGTGAAGTTTATGTATTTTTTAAAGTATTCTAGTTAGCTCTGTTCTGTTTTTCCTTTGTTTTCCATCATTATTTCTTCCATAGTCTTCAGAAGGAAGTGGGACGGATGTATAGTTGTTAAATTCACAATAATAATTTACTGGTAAAAGGAAAAGCCACATATTGTAAGATTTTCATTGCAGCATATATGACAGATTTTCTGAAGGTAACAGCAATAGAAAATTCTGAAAAATTTTCGAATAAAACAATGAAAGCAGAAAACTCTCTGGCATACAAAGACGATTCCATAAAATTCTAGTTCAGTCGTGTGACCACGTCTGACCCATCTTTGAACATTACCCAACAATATGTCAAGAGAAAATACTTACATTTGAAAAATCATTTTACAAAAAATCCTCTCATCATTGCTACTGAACACTTTGTTTATGGGAGGTGTTAACTGGTATAACCTTCTGCAAAGTTAATTTTTTTAAACAAATAATATACCCTAAAGGGAATCACCATAAGAATAATCAGAAATGCAAATCAAAATTTATATATGAAGATATCTGTAATTAAAATTGACCAAAATACAACTTATAATCATTCAAATTTAAATGGTTTAGAAAAATATTCCTAAATAGTACTGTTTTATAAAGCACTGGACAATAATATGTATATGTATATATAAAATTTTATTTCAAATACATAAAAATACACTGAAAGCTGCATAAAGCTTCCCTCAATACTGGAGAGTCTTTGGGGGAAAAATTGTGCTGTTCACGTTCATGTCTCAGGCATGTAATTTACATAATTAATGCTCAAAACTCTCAATAAATGCAGAGTACATCATGAGAAACACTGGGCTGGAGGAAGCACAAGCCGGAATCAAGATTGCTGGGAGAAATATCAATAACTTTAGATATGTAGATGACACCACCCTTATGGCGGAAAGTAAAGAAGAACTAAAGAGCCTCTTGATGAAAGTGAAAGAAGAGAGTGAAAAAGTTGGCTTAAAGCTCAACATTCAGAAAACTAAGGTCATGACATCTGGTCCCATCACTTCATGGCAAATAGATGGAGATACAGTGGAAACAGTGACTGACTTTATTTTTTTGGGCTCCAAAAGCACTGCAGATGGTGACTGCAGCCATGAAATTAAAAGACACTTACTCCTTGGAAGGAAAGTTATGACCAACCTAGACAGCATATTAAAAAGCAGAGACATTACTTTGCCAACAAATGTCCATCTAGTCAAGGCTATGGTTTTCCCAGTGGTCATGTATGGATGTGAAAGTTGGACTATAAAGAAAGCTGAGCACCAAAGAATTGATACTTTTGAACTGTGGTGTTGGAGAAGATTCTTGAGATTCCCTTGGACTGCAAGGACATCCAACCAGTCCATCCTAAAGGAGATCGGTCCTGAGTGTTCAATGGAAGGACTGATGCTGAAGCTGAAACTCCAGTACTTTGGCCACTTGATACGAAGAGTTGACTCATTTGAAAAGACCCTGATGCTGAGAAAGATTGGGGGCAAGGAAAAAAGGAGAAAGGAGAAGGGGACAACAGAGGATGAGACGGTTGGATGGCATCACTGACTCGATGGACATGGGTTTGGCTGAACTCCGGGAGTTGGTGATGGACAGGGAGGCCTGGCGTACTGTGGTTCATGGGGTCGCAAAGAGTCGGACACGACTGAGCAACTGAACTGAACTGAACTGAATGCTCAATGAAAAAAGTAAAATTAACAAACAAATGAATGTTTATAGTTGGATATCTGGTAAAGGGGCTTCCCTCATAGCTCAGTTGGTAAAGAATCTGCCTGCAATGCAGGAGACCCGGGTTGGGTTCGATTCCTGGGTTGGGAAGATCCACTGCAGAAGGGATAGGCTACCCACTCCAGTATTCTTGGGCTTCCCTTGTGGCTCAGCTGGTAAAGAATCTGCCTGCAATGTGGGAGACCAGGGAGACCTGGGTTCAATTCCTGGGTTGGGAAGATCCCCTGGAGAAGGGAAAGGATATCCACTCCAATATTCTGGCCCAGAGAATTCCATGGACCATACAGTCCATGGGGTCGCAGAAAGTCAGATATGACTGAGCAACTTTCACTTCACTTCACTTCACCTGATAAGAAGTCCTTTAAAATTCTTACCATTTCCAACTCCTGAATTGATTGTTTATCTTGAAAGACCATCTACACAAGCAGATATTCTTGCATTCTCTTTCAGCATTGCAAAATTAAGTTCCTGTTGTTTAGCTGTTAAATCTTGTCTCACTCTTTTGCAAAATCAAGTAGTAAAGTGTTTTTATTTGCTCATGAAAAATAAAAGAGTCTAGTTACAATCTATAGAAACTTTGTGCAGTTTAGACACAAGGCATGTAAAGCATTTTACACATAAACATACAGCACGAAACAAATCAGTGCTACAGTTACTGTAGCACAGTTGTCTCTTGGTATCTGAGGGGAATCCATTCCAGCACCCCACAGATAGCAAAATCTGAGGATACTCAAGTCCCTCATATAAAACCATATAGTATTTGAATATAGCCTAGGCATATCCTCCCAATACTTAAAGCATTTCTAGATGATTTATAATACCTAATAACAAATAAATATCATGTAAATACAGTAAATCATTTCCAGTTTGTGGCAAATTTAAGTTTTACTTTACAGAACTTTCCTGATTTTTTTTTTTTTTTTTAGTATTTTTGACCTGCCCTAAGTTGAATCCTGGGAAGCAGAACCTGGGGATACAAAGTGCTGACTGTAAATTGAAGCCCTTAGGGCCTACTGAGATGCAATGTTTTCTGCCTGCTTTCAGTTCTGCCTACTTTTTGTTTTCTGCCTACTTTCAGTTCTATTTTCTATAGTGTCCATCAGTGTCAGCATGTTAGCTAACAGTGTATTCCATACTTAGTAGATGTTGCCTTATCATCCTTCATTTACTATCCCATAGTATCTCCCCAATGTTTGTGTGACAAAGTCTCAGCTCCTCATGCTGACACAAGAGGCCCTCGATGGCCTGGCACCTCCCGACCTGTCCTGTCCCATCTGCTATGAGTAGGTGCCCCTGGCCAAACCACATTACTTATATTCCCTGACTTCTCTCCTACGTAGACTTTGCCATGCTGTACCCCAGCTTAGAATACACTTTTCCCTTGACCTGATTTCCAATCTTTCTTTAAAATTTAAAACTGCCACATTTTCTTTCATGTGGACTTGTGGTCTTTCTTCCATATTCGCATGTCTGCATGCTAAGTCACTTCAGTCCTGTCTGACTCTTTGTGACCCTATGGACCATAGACCGCTAGGCTCCTCTGTCCATGGGATTTTCCAAGCAAGAATACTGGAGCGGCTTGTCATGCCCTTCTCCAGGGGATCTTCCCGACCCAGGGATCAAGCCAGTGTCTCCTAAATTTCCTGCACTGGCAGGTGGGTTCTCTACCACTGGCACCACCTGGGAAGCCCATGCGTGCCTCCCACATCACTGCAGCTTTCCTTGACTGTCCTCCCCCTAAACTGGCACCCGTTCACAGTCAAGTACTATCTTATACTCTCTTTTCCAGTGCCCAATACAATGCTTAGCCCGAGACAGAGATTTATGAAATCATTTCATTGATGTGCTGCTATACTAAATTAGTTTAAAAATGACAGTATTCAGTTTCAGAACCAAAAAAGGCTTAAATTTTCAGAGAAATTTTTTTAAATTCTTTAAGGCAGGTTTACCAAAGAGACAAGTTAAACCTAACAGCACTCTCAACATGAATCTAGCTTTCCAAGGTACTTTGCAAATTAGAAATGAAACACTTTATGTTCATGAGCATCTCATTGGCATGCCTCTTTTCCTAATACAGTACTTTATTGTTACAGGCTTTGAACATCTGACTTTTTTCCATCGTAAGTATATGTGTAACCTTGTGTGTGATAAAGTCATTTATCATATTTCAAATACCATTAAGACTTCTTTCCTAAAATAGTCTAACAGCTAATGGGAAGTTTCTAATAAAACTAAAAAAATGATATTTGAGAGTACATGTAACTTACTCCCTAATGTCTTCAAAGAGGAGACTTGGGAAAATATAAAATAAGGAAACCAAAAAGTTAATACTCTCATCCATTTTTTTATTGGGATGTGTGAATAGTGTTAACATTTAAATAGATATATAAAACCCATCGTAGAGTTATTGGCAAACAGTGTCAGTGGCTATCAATGAAAAACAAGGGCTTGGTAAGATTAACTCAAAACAATCAAAATTTAGAGATAAATTTAAAAACATGAATACTTTGCATTTTTAAAAAAACTAAACCACACTTGTTTTGTAAAACTGGGTAAAAGGCAGAAAAAGAGGCTATATCAAGTAATACAACAGGTCAGTAAACCAGAGAAAATAAACATCCATATGAATATATATACATTTTCCTCATTTATAAAAGGAAGCCAGTGTTTCCTCATAGTATAGTTGTCACATATAAGATGATAAAAGTCACAAATATCATTTATCACGTGATTCAGGCAGAGGAGGCACACATTCAACTAGTGAGGTGTAAGTCACACATTTCGTTGGAAAACAACTTAGTAACATTTATCAATGTTGGAAATGCAGGTACTCTTTAATTCTGCTTCTAAAAATTTATGCTACCATACAATTCTAAAGAAGAGGACCTGGCAACCCAATCCATTGTTCTTGCCTGAAAAATGGACAGAGGAGACTGGCAGGCTATTGTCCATGAGTCTTAAGAGTCAGACATGACTGAAGTGACTGAGCATGCACGCATATACTATTAAAATTATGTAAAAGGTGTGGAAATGGAAGCTTACTGCACTACCTTTTCTGTCAGCAAAAAACGGGAAACTCAACAGCCATTATTCACGTATGCTTACATACAGTACTATATAGCAACACAGAGGAATACTATACAGTCATTAAAAGAAGGAGATTGTGTGTTTTAGTTTTTACTGAGTTTTCTTTTATAACTTTAGTTTTTTTTTTAAAAAACAATGCTTGCTTTCTTAACTGTTTATTACAAAATACTTTTAGACTTATAGGAGACCTCTTTTCATCAACATGAAATACTTCTCCATTGATTTAGTTATTTGATTTCATTCATCAGTTTTGTATTTTTTGTTATATTGATCTTGTATATATTTTATTTCATTAATACCTAAACATTTCATTTGCAGGGAGCTAATGTGAATGTTGTTGTATTTTTAATCTCAAATTTCTTTTGTTCATTGTTGGTATATAGGAAAGCAATTGACTTTAGTGTGTTAGCCTATCACCTTATTAGGTCCAGAAGTTTTTGTCAGGATTCTTTTTGATTTTATCCAGAGACTACTATGTCATCTTTGAACAAAGACAGTTTATCTTATTTTCAAAGAGCTCTAAATATATAGTTCCCATATACTATTCATCCAAATTTTCTTAATATCAACATCTTACATAATGCTGATATATTTATCAAACTAAGAAATTCACACTCACTTTTTAAAAGTTATTTATGTATTTTAAAAAAGCTATATCATTTGAAATATATCAATAACACATAATAAATGTAGACTAACCAAGCATAGATAGGTAGACTGATCTCAATATCAGTTTTCTAATAGCAATTGATCAGAAAAATCTAGATTTACTTCTCATTTGTGACATTTAAATAGTAATAAATTAGCAGACCATCTTACATATGATTTTCCCTTCTGTGCCACAATTAAACCACACTGCTCTATAAAAATTAACAAATGAAACAATAAAAATAAAATAAGTGTGATATGCAAGAAATTGTGTTTCTATTTTTTGAAGACATCCTGAAGCAATACTACATGAGCAGACTGAGTTGGAATTGTTAGGATACACAGAAAATCTCTTTAAGTTCTGTTTCAATAGAATTCTTAGAAGGATCTAAGTAACAACTATATTTGTTCATTGGTCTTGCCCTTTTCTGTCCCAGCTCAGATTCCTCCCCTGAACCCTTCCACACAAATTAAATACACAGAGTCAGTCTAATAAGCAGATCTGCTCAGAAAATTTCTTCTTTTTCTTTAAGCCCTACCCACATGTACAATCCTGTTGCTGCTATCATTCAGAATACATCATCTTCTTTTTACCCTGGGGGCAGACTAACCTACAAGCAAAATGAAGGCCTTGACTTTTACATCCTATGACAGTAATTCACATACTGAATTGCTAAATAATAAAGGCTTGTAACTTATCTTTTGCAATCATCTGAGAAAATGAATTACTTGTAAGTGAGGATACTTTATTTTAACCCTTTTAGAAGTATCTTTTTAAATAAGCATTTTCACCCACACAAAGTTAGGATCTTTACGGAGACATGCACTCTCTCATAGGCTTCCCAAGTGGCGCTAGTGGTAAAGAACTCACTTGCCAATGCAGGAGACGTAAGAGACCTCTGGGTTCAATCCCTAGGTTCGGAAGATCCCCTGGGAAATGGCAACCCACTGCAGTATTCTTGTCTGGAGAATCCTCATGGACAGAAGAGCCTGGTGGGCTACAGTCCATAGGGTTGCAAAGAGTTGGACACAACTGAAGTGACTTAGGACACACGCAGGCACTTTCTCATAACTTATTCACATATCAATAAACACTTTATTGATGCCAGGGAATCAGGGGGGAAAACATCTTTAAGGAGGAATCATAGTATTCTGAAGCAACTAAACAATACATTATTGACTAAGTTGGAAATTCAAAATAATCACTTTTATACAATAATAGTAAATATGATTTCTATTGCTTATAGTAAACATACTGAACTATGCTGCATGGTTTGGTTTTCTCCTTTCTGCAATCATTGTCCTTTCCTTGATAACAGATTGTGGAAATAAATTAACTCATTTGTTATTCTATGTCATTCTAGTATTTCAGCTGTCACCAGTGCTTTTATCATAAAGAAGAATCACTTGTGGATTCTGTGTTTTTCTTCTTACGTATTTTTTTTTTGGCATTCCTTCAGTGTTCTTTCCTGCTATTAACTTTAATCTGTGAGATGATATACATGATAACTTAAAGGGATTTAATGAGAGAAAAAGTATAATATATTCCTATTACTGACATCTCCATGCATTTTATAACACTCATTTGCTTTTAAGTATTTTTAAACCACTATAAAAGTGGACTGGCAATTAAAATTATACTTCATGTGTAATGAGCAGTATCTGACACTTGAAAAATAACAGATAAGGCTACCTCAACAGTAATGTAATCTACAACAAGGCTACTTGCCTCTTTCCTACCCCCTTGATGTACTGGATCATCGGCAAAGGGTAAATCAAAAGGAAACTTACATGGAGGACAAAACCTGTTGTTTTTTAGAAATCTGGAGTATCAACTAGCGTGCATAAATACACTTTAATGACTATAAACCATGTACAAATCCAAAAGGATATTATTTATGTTGATCAACATACTTTGCTTACTTTGGCAAAATATTCTCAACACTGCCACAATTATGTCAGTTTCATCATCTATTTTTCTGATTTCTGACTCATATATGGAATTGGCTGCTTTTCAACATTTACTCTGATGTTCAGCGCAGGCCTCCAGAGACTATCATTAGCTTCTTCCATCAGTTCAGATTCTCATATTTGAACTCAGTTTACATCGCTTGAATGTTTCAGTCACCTCAAACTCAATGTCCTCAAAACTTATTTCTCCTGCATCCTCTCTTTTTGAATACAGTTTTATACATACATGAATGCTTTTATGACTGAGAGAGAAAAGAGAGAAAGTGAAGTCGTTCAGTCAGGTTCAACTCTGTGCAACCCCCTGGACTGTAGCCTACCAAGCTCCTCCATCCATGGAATTTTCCAGGCAAGAGTACTGGAGTGGGTTGTCATTTCCTACTCCAGGGGATCTCCCCGACCCATGGATCGAACGTGGGTCTCCCTCATTGTAGGCAGACGCTTTACCATCTGAGCCGCCATAGAAGTTTATGACTGAACTTTATTCAAATAAGAAACTTGGGAGTCATTCAAAATCTTTTTTTTCTCATTGTTACACATCTAATAAATCATCAAGACTTCTAAACTTTACCCCAGTCACATTTACAGGATCTTATTCATCTCTCCCTCTCCACAATCATCACCTCTTACCAAAACTCTTACCAGAGTTTCCACACAGTAGCATCACATACCTGGAAGGACCTTAAATTCTCAGCATATCAAATTTTCTGTTTCTCATGCTTGAAACTTCCCTTCATGGACTTCCCTGGTGGCTCAGACAGTAAAGCGGCTGCCTACAATGTGGGAGACCCGGGTTCTATCCCTTGGTCAGGAAGATCCTCTTGAGAAGGGAATGGCAACCCACTCCAGTGCTCTTGCCTGGAAAATTCCATGGACAGAGGAGCCTGACAGTCTACAGTCCATGGGGTCGCAGAGAGTCGGACACGACTGAGCAACTGAACTTAAACTCGTGCATGAAATAGCTCTAACAACATTATTTTTTCCATGAATACTGTGAAAATCAAGGAAATATGCTTTCTACAGTAGATTTATAAGTCTTGTGTAGATTTATATTTGGGGAGAACAGTGTAGAAAAGTAGAAAAGTGAATTGGATTTGCTTCAAATAGACTAATTTTAGACCTTTAGAGTTCAACTAGTTTTTTTTTCCTTGTTTAAATTTGGTTAAATAATGCAAATACCCAGAATGTCAACATCTTATATAATCTTGGTACCTTTATCAAATTAAGAAATTATATCCTGACAGTCTAGTCATTAATAAAATAAGGATGATATTTTCTGACAGAGTTCTTATGGAGATTAGTAAATTAGATATAACATACAATCTTATCTCTATCAACTCTACTACACATTTCCTTTTCAGTTGCCAGATATTTACATTTTTACTAGGTTTTTGTTATGGGATGAATTTGTTCCCCTCAAAGATGCTAAAGTACCTATAATAGTACCCATAAATGTGGCCTTATTTGGAAATAAAATCTCTACAGATGATCACACTAAGATAAGGTCATTTGGTTGGATCCTAAGCCAATATGCTTCTGTCCTTATAAGTAGAGGGGAAATCTGGGTAGACAGACACAGATTAATGACAACGTGAAGACACAGGGAAAACATTATCTAAAGCCATGGAATCCCTGACGCAATAAGAAGCGAGGATCAGATTCTCCCATATAACTCTCAGAAGAAATTAATTCTGCCAATAGCTTGATTTCAGACTTTGAGCATCTAAAACTGTTAGACAATAAATTTCTACTGTCTAAGCCACCTAGTTTGTAACACCTTGTAAAAAAAAAATCCAGCAAAGTAAGGCAGTAGTTTTGTTTCATGTAAATGTGTCCATTCTCGTGTTAACCATTTTAGAAGGTTAAGTAAGAAAAAAGACACACCAGGGATATGTAGATCATGTGTCTCATGTCAGTACATAGGTAACTAGATAATTCAAGATATTTATAATGCCACACATGAAATTCTATAAAACTCAGAGGGAAACACGTCAAAATAATTACACTTACATTCTACCAAGCCAAAGGGAAGTCCTCATGATCAAAAGAGAAGCTGAACAAAGTCACTCATGTAACATTTTCCTTAACTCCTCTCTGGGTGACTACCATTGAAATTCTGTGTAATTTTTCTAACTGCTGGATTATTGTGCTATTAAAGAGGCTTCTATTAGAAAGACCATATTTTAAGTGAATCACTTGGAGGGCTAAATAAACAAACTTTAGATTAAACATTTAGTAACTAACCCTAAAGTTAACCCAAAGAACACGGATCCAGGGGACCTGCTCTCTTTTCCCAGTCAGGAAGTCTCCGGCTTTCAGACAACGCACCGTGATCAGGAAAACAACAGCGGCAGCAGCTCCAGAAGCCCAGCCTACCTGCTAGAGCTGGCACCATGAGGTCTGTGCCGCACGCCCTGCCTCTCAGCATCCACAAAGGGCCGAACAGGATGCTGAGACCTTTTCTAACTCTGCCACAGGAGTAAGTCCTACATTCCTCTCTGCTGTGCATTTCAGCTGATAGGACAGAAGCCACAGAGAGAGATCATGACATTGACAGAACCTGAATCAAATCACATTAGGAGCTCTGACTGCAAGAGAATCTTGAAAATGTAGGTTGCAGCTGTCTGCCTTCTGCTAGTCATCAAGACCCATTAGAAGTAGGATGGTGTTGAGCACCAATCTACCATACCACCAGATAAACTAGCAATGTCGGTTCGATATGGAAGCAACTTAGGTGCACAATGAAATTTCTGTATAGCAGTTCTTACTCTTCATTGCTACTTTCAAACTGTTTCCTTCCTAAAATCCTCTAGTTTTTAAACCCAACTCTTAGGCTACACTGCCAGCCACACTACTTTGTGTAGTAATTTAAAGATGTGATTTAATTACTTTCTATCATATATTAAACATTTTAACATCTGGCTCAAAATCATTTTTTTCAATCAGAATTTTTGATGCATACAAAAGAATCTTGACCTATTTTCAATGATCTGATCCTCAATTGTACCTTAGTCACCTATTTTTGATCATAGAAAATGTAATGGAATTCCAAAAAACATCTACTTCTGCTTCATTGACTACACCAAGGTCTTTGACTGTGTGGATCACAACAAACTGTGGAATATACTTAAAGAGATGGGAACACCAGACCACTTTACCTGCTTCCCAAGAAACTTGTATGCAGGACAAGAAACAACACTTAGAACTGGACACAGAACAAATGACTGGTTCCAAACTGGGAGAGTAGTACGTCTAGGCTGGATGTTGTCACCCTGCTTATTTAACTTATATGCAGAGTACATCATGCAAAGTGCTGGGCTGCATGAAACACAAGCTGGAATCAAAATTACCAGGCAAAATATCAATAACCTCAGATATGTAGAAGAACCAGTTTAATGGCAGAAAGTGAAGAGGAACCAAAGAGCCTCTTGATGAAGGTGAAAGAGGACAGTGGAAAAAGTTGGCTTAAAGCTCAACATTCAGAAAACGAAGATCATGGCATCTGGTCCCATCACTTCATGTCAAATAGATGGGGAAAAAATAGAAATAGTGACAGATTTCATTTTCTTGAACTCCAAATCACTGTAGACAGTGGCTACAGTCATGAAATTAAAAGACATTTGCTCCTTGGGAAAAAAACCTATGACAAACCTAGACAGCATATTAAAAAGCAGACACATCACTTTGCCAATGAAGGTTCATGTAGTCAAAGCTATGTTTTCCCAGTAATCATGTATATGGATGTGAGAGTTAGACCATAAAGAAGGCTGAGCACCAAAGAATTGATGCTTTCAAACTGTGGTGCTGGAAAAGTCCCTGGGGCTGCAAGGAGATCAAACCAGTCAGTCCTAAAGGAAATCAACCCTGAATATTCATTGTAAGGTCTGGTGATGAAACTGCAGCTTCAGTACTTTGGCTACATGATGCGAAGAACTGAATCAGTGGGAAAAAAACCTAATGCCAGGAAAGACTTAGGGCAAGAGGAGAAGGGGTCAACAGAGGATGAGATGATTGGATGGCATCACTGACTCAATGGACATGAATTTGAACAAACTCAGGGAAATAGTGAAGGACATGGAAGCCTGGTATGCTGCAGTTCATGGGGTTGCAGTGTTGGACACGACTTAGCAACTAAACAACACTACCACCGCTTTCAAGGTCATGCTTTGGACTGGTAACATCAATAAGTGAGTGAAAGTCACTCAGTCATGTCTGACTCCTTGCGACCCCATGAACCGTCCTTGGAGTTCTCCAAGCCAGAATACTGGAGTGGGTAGCCTTTCCCTTCTCCAGGGGATCTTCCCAACCCAGGGATTGAAACAAGGTCTCCCACATTGCAGGCAGATTCTTTACCAACTGAGCTATCAGGGAAGCCTACTACTAACATCAATAGCTACACTCTAATATCATAATCTAAATTCTAAATACCTCATTTCTATATACCATCTTCTAGATTTCTAACTATTCCCTTATATACCCAAGATTCAGTAATTCTCCAAAGTGAGAAGGACCTGAATCC
The DNA here is from genome assembly GCF_963930625.1 of Muntiacus reevesi. Taxonomy (NCBI): domain Eukaryota; kingdom Metazoa; phylum Chordata; class Mammalia; order Artiodactyla; family Cervidae; genus Muntiacus; species Muntiacus reevesi. The sequence continues at coordinate 128,708,286 of NC_089252.1, forward strand.
ACTGCATATCATCTTTACATTCTATCTCAAGTCCTTACATCCCTAGATAACCATCTTAGATACTGTAACTCATAATTAAAATTGTGCAGACATCTACATCTTTCCAAGCATCTCCTTGTCTTCTCTAGCACTTTCTAAATCACTTTTCCTGATGTATAATTTTCCCTAACACTTGTGTAGCCATCTATCTATCTATCTGCTTCTTTTTTCACTTGACTCCAATTGCCATGAGGCCAAAGACTGTTTTATTCACTGCTGCTGCTCCGGACTGTACAGTAATGTCTGGCATGTAATAAGAACTCAAATACTCAAATAATATTTTCTGAGTAAATAAATGACATAGTTATCTTATAATAATTCTTTAATTTAACTAGAACAGTGGCTGTCAGATTGTAGGTGCTCAAATGCTTTTTTGAATAAATAAGTCATAAAGAATTGCAATTCTAAGATGAAGTAAGCCCTTACAATTCTATTTGGTATATCCCTTAAAGGTAAGTGGAAAAGACCATTTTGTAAAGTCAATAATACTTGAGAAATACAAAGTTATCTTGATCTTTTATTTATAGTTAATGAAATTTAAAATTTCATATAAAATTAAAATTTTCAAAATATAAAATTTTTAAATTTTCCTCTTTTATTTTCCCTTATAAAATTTCCCACCTTTTTAATGATAATTACTTCAACTAAAGTAACAATGGGCTTGCCTGGTAGCTCAGCTGGTAAAGAATACACCTATAATACAGAAGACCCTGGTTCAATTCCTCGGTTGGGAAGATCGCCTAGAAAAGGGATAGGCTACCCATTCCAGTATTCATGGGCTTCCCTGGTGGCTCAGATGGTAAAGAATCTGCCTGCAATGCAGGAGACCTGGGTTCAACCCCTGGGTTGGGAAGATCCCCTGGAGGAGGGCATAGCAACCCACTCCAGTATTCTTGCCTGGAATCCCTATGGACGGAGGAAGGCTGGCGGGCTCACTCGGGGTCAAAAAGAGTCGGAACACGACTGAGTGACTAAGCACACAATGTAACAATACAACTTCTAAAGATTAAAAATATGTGAGATAACTAAATGAATGAATTCTCGGATTGGTCAATTAAAATAACTATAGTCATATTAATGTTGTACTGAAACTCTTATTCTTTTCAAATTGATTCTACTCTCTTCAATTTGTCTTTAAGAAAGGAAATTAAATAGCTTAAAATATTTAAAGATTCATTTTAACGATGCCTTTCATCTGTCATAATGTAGTTCCCAAGCTATTAATTACATCAGGTAAGTCAACCATGACAATCTGTTAATTGGAAATGAAGAAGAAAATTAAATTAGTGGAAACTACTTAAACTGATTACCTAATTATAGAGGCTCACATTACATAAGCATGCAAAAGGAGAGCCTATATTTGTACACTTACATGCACCTAACTCTGACTGCTGACAGTGATGCTGCTTTCATTACTCTAGTGAACCTTCCAGAGAGCTATAGCATGCCAAATTGCATGAAGTTCAAGTCCTTTTGTAATTAACATGTTCCTAAAACCTACACAATCTTTAGCTGTAGAAGCATATCACCAAAAAATGCTATTTAGAGATTATCATAATAACATTTATGATGCATTATTTAAAGAATGGAATTATCTGATTTTATGTATTTTGTAACCGCTCACAGTACAAAAGGCAGCTGCTGCCTTCTTCCCCCTTTCCTTTCTGATTTCTTTCTTTCCCTCCTTCCACGAATATTTTTTGGTTACCCACTGCATGCCAGGTACTTTGACAAGTTTGGCAGGATAACACATAGCAAGACAGTCTGAGATCTGAAAGATAAGAAGCACTCAATTAAGAGAAGAGCTGTGAGGAAGGGGGTCAGGATGCTTTCCTGTTTTTCTGGTGGGAAAAGCATAGCTTATTCTGAGTTACTATGTTGGAACAGAAGGGATGACAGCAAGTGCATGGAAGGAAGAGGGATAGTAGATGGTCAGCACTCACACCATGCGGTGTCTGGGGGCCCCGAGAGGGAATCTGCAGTCTATTGTATGCACAATGAGCAGCCAGCCTAGTGCTTTTGGGTCTTCCGCCTGTAGCAGTGGGTGAGTGGTAGAAGAATCCCCTGCAGTGTAGGAGACAGACACAGGAGCTGCGAGTTCAATCCCTGGGTCAGGAAGATCCCCTGGAGGAGGACATGGCAACCCACTCCAGTACTCTTGCCTGGAGAATCCCATGGACAGAAAAACCTGGCGGGCTACAGTCCACGGGGTCACAGAGAGTCAGGCAGGACTAAGGTGACTGAGGGCGGTACACAGGGCTTTTCAGGAGGGAGCCGAGATGGGTCAGCGTCAAATAATCTAAGTGTCATAAAAGGTAACAGCAGAAAATCTTTTTGTTATATGCTGCCCTATTTTGTGTTTAATGTTAGAGAATGACATAAATCCAAAAACTATAGTGTGTGTGTGTATATATATATATGTATATATATATATATTTTAAGTAAGGACGGTGCTAAATATTCATAGATGGACTGCTAGAGTATAAATAAATGATTAGTTAATGGAAAATGATGTATTGCTGACCCTTACAAATTTAAGGAGTCACATGAAGGAAAAGGTGGCCTGATGATCATTAACAAAAGATCAAAGTAAGTTTTGAGACTTCTGCATACCCTAGATAATAGTCCTTAATAAATACTGCTTAAAACAGTAACTGGTGAGTGGTAATTTGAGATATTAATCATCTAATTGAGTGAATGGAGGTTTATTTTAATCTTTACTAATCATGAATTCTTGGAAAAGAACCAATATATTGCAAGCATCTGCAATGTATGATCCGCAAAAGCAATGTATGTATCAGTAAGCACTCAATATGGCTATTTTCTTAACTGAAGTATTTTAAGTAGTGACAAGGCATTCAAATGAAAAATTTTAAATGTTAACAGATTTTGTTAAAAGTGTTTCACATTTTATATATTTATCAATTTTTTATCTTATGAAGAAGATAAATTATATCCAGGACTGCTTGATTTTGTAACATAAAATTTACACTATAGATTGTTATTAATATGTAAAGACAACAGCAAGAATTGATTTTTGCAGTGGTTCTTATTCCACCCAAACATAATAAGAGAATACATTTCTCTAAGGGAATAATTGTCATGCATTAAGGAAAACACTAAAAATATAGCTTCTTACAGATATTTGATCCATCATGACTTTCTGAAAATATTAAATCTGTAGATTTGAAAAATAACAAATGTGAACTGGGCTGCAAACATCCATTATTCAAGATATTTAAAGCTAGCTATTTCACTGCTTCAAAATAATCTATTGCAGGTTATATTTTTCCTTTGATTCCACTGCCTACACTTCCCTCCAAAATGGACATGTATTCTCATAAGCATACATTTTACTTCTTCCAAGAAATATGCATTGACTCTCTACTGTGGATTCTATACATAAAATGCAATATAGGCAAAATCTGATGTAACTCTATGTGTCTTTATGTTCAGAAGGTATGATACATTAAAATTGACTATCATTCCTGTCTGAAGATTGCATGCCTGTTAAGTCGCTCATTTGTGTCTGACTCTTTGCGATCCTACGGACTGTAGCTACCAGGTTCCTCTGCCCATGGGATTCTCCAGGCAAGAACAGTCAAGTGAGTTGCTATTTCCTCCCCCAGGGGAGCTTTCTGACCCAGGGACTGAACCCACATCTTTACCACTGAGCCACCTGGGAAGCCATCTGAAAATTAGATGTTTTAACAATTCTCATACAGAAAACTTTAGATATAAAAACTTGAGTCAATCGTTCTACATGTCTCAGTACACATAGAAGTATTTCTGACTCAGAAGTCACACAAGCTTTCTGCCTCCAAGCTCCTGTTGGTTCAGTAGCACAGTCCATCCTACATATCACTGCAAAACCTACATCAGTTCTTTATTTCACCCCACTTTATTTCCCTCCCATCCAATTTTTTCCTTAGAAACCCTTTTTCCACAATAATAACTCTATTTGCTTTCCTTACAAAATACTTTTCCAATTGCCTGCCCTTACTGAAACCCAGCTTTCTCTAGAAGGCATCACTCTCCCAGTCCCTTACTTGTGGGGACAGTATTCCATATCAGTTAAGGGAATGGTAGCTCCTATAACAGTCAGTCAACTCAGTCGTGTCCGACTCTTTGTGACCCCATGGACAGCAGCACGCCAGGCTTCCCTGTCCATCACCAATTCCTGGAGCAGAGAAAGCCTTAAATCTCAATAGAAGCATTTTCTAATTAGTGGGCTGGCAACTTCATTCCACGTCCTCTATCAAGGACCCAGGGTGATGGAAGTTCTGCAGTTTTTAACATGTTGCTTCTAGTTTGCTTGGGGAATCAACACCCAACTGTCAGAAGATTACACAGGATTTAATAGGCCAGAAACTGGTGTTTGCTTTTGTGGCCACTAATTCATTGGCCATAAATCTGTCAGTTGGCTGCTCTTGAGAACAAGGGAAGAAGGGACATATACTATAGTCAAGTGCCTGGAAGGAAAGGAAATCAATTTTGCTAAATAGCTAAGCAGTCTCTCAGTATCCTATGCTTCACGTACAACAGGCACAATTTGCTGGCATTTTCGATATTAAAAACAGTTCTTTATTCATTGAGACTTGCATAAGAATCACATCTTAGACTTGACTACCTTCTCTATTTTCAGCAATGTGAGAAGTTTTAGTCTTTATGTGGTCGACCCATTCCAAAACCTAGCTTCCAGCTTTTATTATTAAATTTATTTCAACATAAGTAATTGTTCTTTACTTTCCATCTCTTCTGCCACCCATATTCACAGACACTTGTGTAAACTGCTTTATGTGTTCTTGTCATTTGAACATTTGAATTATTGCAGTTCTTGAATTCTGCATCCTTTTTCTCATTGGCATCCCTCTTGAAACTGCTATTAAGCTCTACTTACAAGGGATTCCTTCCTGGCCTTTCCTTTCACTGTCTGAAGGTGGATCTGTACTCTGTGTTGTCTAAGAAACTAGAACTTGACTCTATAATGTGAAGGATTTTGAAAAATGAAAATTTTCTAACTTCAGCAAGTTAGCCTGAATTTTTCCACCCAAATCTCTTGTCTTGCTAAACCCATACTGACCCATCAATAGCTGCTAAACCATGGCCCCAGTGATGCTGTCTCTATATCCAGTTTTAAGATGCTATGTTTGTGGTAATGTATTATTCAACACCGAGGAACACTTAACATACTCTAAGTATGGCACATTCATGCCTTTCTTCATGGTGAGACTCTATGTTCCTTGAAGGTGGGAAGCACATTTCATCTATAAAACTTAATAAATCAGTAAATATTTTCTTGCTGAATTAAATAACATATGCCTAAGAAATCTAGTCATTAGTAAAAGAAATAAAATTTAAAAATAAAGACATTCTAATAAAATCTAGGTCTCGGTAGTGGATATTGCTGTGTCCTTTTCTTCTTTCTAAATATCCAGATTTTAGAACAGTTATTTCTCCCTCCTACATGCATCCCCGGTAGCCTGGGAAAAGCTAATTAATCTCCTAATTTCAGAGTACGTTTTTGACTTGAGATAACCAGAATTTTCTTTTCTCTGTTCTCAGACACTATCCTAGGGATGTACCCTTAGTGAATCTCTTACTTGGAATCCTGGAAACAGAAAGCGTCTTGTCTTCATTAGACGTCGATAAATATTCCTGTGGTCCTGCTTGCTAATGGAAGGTAATGTTTGGTTCTGAGTTTTGCCTGTTTGGGGATGGTGATGACATTTCTGGAGGGCTGAGCAGAGAAACATGAAACTGTGTTCTTGATGACATAGTTGAAGCCTTGTACCACCTAGTGCTGAATCCTACCTTATTTTTGGATGAGTTACTGGTAAATCTCTTCATGGTTTAAAACTAGTTTTAGATGAGATTTCGTTGTTTTAACATAGTTTCTTAAATTATATACTTAGGGCTTGATCTAAACTTTTAGTCATTTGACCAGTTGTTTATTGAATGTCAAATAAATGAATTGATAATTTTGACATGTTAATACATTCCTCATATGATAATGTAAACAGAAAATAATGCATTTCTTAGCTTCATGTTGCTACATAACTAGAAATAATAAATATCAGATATTTTAAAATATTTAATATGCTTAATTTCTTAATAGTGTTTATCTCTAGCTCCTCATACTCAAGTGGTTCTGCATAAGTTTAGGCTACACATGACTTATGTCTGTTTTAAATGATATAGTTATTCATATTTTTGAATTCCAATAATAAAATTATGCTTCTAGATGGGAGTATGACTTAATGGTTAAACTAAATAATTTCTCTCCACGAGAATTTAAACTAGCCTTTGATTAAAACCAAGGCATTGATCTAACAGCAAAAATGATGGGAAATTCTGCTAGTTTTATAAGAAAACACATGCAAATTATATGGTCAAAGTGTTTGAGTCTTGATCTATTTTTTAACCATAATATAGGAACTGGGATAATCAATATTTAAACTTAATAGGTGTCAGTACTACATGTAAACAGACTAATTAACCAGAATTATGCATCTAATGCATCATTACTTGTTTCTTTTCACTGGATCATTTCCATCCTAAAAGATGCTTTATTTATCCTTCTGTCTCTTCCTACCTACTATCTGCTCCTACCATTTTTCTACTTTCCTTTAGAATAAAATTCTTTTAAAAAATTGTCTCTACTCATGGTATTTACCTACACTCTTTCTATTCCCTCTTAAATCCTCTTGACCAAAACTTATTTTTGACAAGGTACACAGTGGCCCCCCCCACACACACTCTCACACATCTGCACAGTACATTCCTCACCTCATTTGCCTTCATGTCCAAATGTAACATTCTCAGATGAGCCTTACACAATACCTCCAGCACCGCTGCTTTACCATTCTCTTTAGGCTTAATGACCATCTGATATTCTCTATATTTTATTTATATATTTATCATCATCACCACTCACTCCCACTAGAATGTAGGCTCCATAAAAGAGCTTCTATTGTTTTTTCATTTCAGTATCAGAGGTCCTAGAACAATGCCTGGCAATTTGTAGACACACAATAATTTTTGTTGAATAAATGAGAGAGAACCATTGATCAAGTAAGCAAGAATTAGGGAAGCCACTATCGGTAGACAGACGATGTCAGGGTACAGTCTAAAACACACAGGCTGATTGAAAAGGATTAAGAAGTCAAAAAATGGTATAGGTAACAGGAATTCAGATTCTACAAAAGAGTAGGTAAAATGAAAGAGCAGAACTAGATAAAACATCAGCTTTCTACTGAAAATAATTTTCATACATACTTCATATATTCTAGAGCCAGAACTTATTTTAAACAGAGCTTTTTTTAATAAGTGGAAGCAGGCAAATATAACTTCTGCGGGGTGAAATAAAAATGAGCTTCTGACAATGAGAGGAATCTACATTCCATTCAAATTACTGGGTACTTATGTGTTCAGGCCTAAGCAGCAGTGACTTATAACTGTCTGTGCCCACAAAATACAATTTAAGTTCACAAATTTGCAAATAAGTAAGCAGAATTATTATACAGCAACACAGCTACCAAAAGCATGATTAAAAGTACTTCCACAGCAACGTCAGAATAATTATCTCTATAATCAGCAGCAGAGGAAATGCACTAAAGCCAAGTTTTACCTTTCTCAGATTTATGGGACTGCGGAGCTTACCCACACAACAGAATCAGTAGCATGAAATTATATTTTACACATAAATCAGTCATTGTGCACTCTAAAATTACACAGAAACCAATGAGTATAAAAAACATACTTTATATAACCATAGCTATGAAAATAAACAATAGTGGTATTTTTCAATATCAGTAAAATGGGTCGTATTCCAATTTTGGATTACTTCTAAAATTAAAGCACTGCAGAAAGAGTTCCAGTTTTAAAAGAAGACATGCAAGAAATCATTTTCATTTATAACTCATTCGGGAAATTATTTTCTTCTTGGCACAAAGAACAACTTATCTGAAAACAAGGAAGGCACAGACTAGCAGAGTCAATGTGTCAGAGAGAAAAAAAAAAAACAACTGACCACCAAAATGAGAATTATTTTCATTTTAATGAACACCATTAACAAAGAAAACATTTCTGTGTATTAAATAAAGGTTTAAGAAACAAAATATAAAAATGAGGTTGTTATAAATTTCTCCAGACAGTCAAAGAAGAGTTCTGACCCTAATGCTAATATCTTATTTTCCTTTCCAGGATCAAGTGATGAACTAAGATCTTAATTTCTTCAAAATCACATTTCCATATTTTCAATATAATATTCTTAATGTTTTATTTTATGATTCTAAAATAATAAGTAAGGCATTAAAAAACAAAAAAAGAAATGGTTGGGGGAGAAGAGAGAAAAAAAGGGAGGTCAAATGAGAGTGCTAAATCCCAATCCAATAGTCCACCAAGAAGGACTAACCTCTAGGAAGAAAATAATCTGTATATTTATTCCAGTTATAGGTGTATAGATGGAGATGAGAGAGGAAGAGGGAGATAGAAATAGAAACAGAGAGACAGAGAGAAATTATCTATGTAACAAGACTGTTCTAGTTACAATGGTGACCAAGGTTATTTCTCATTCTATGTCAGTTAGAACAGTTATTTTAAGTAAAATATTTACTAAGCTTGAAATATTAAAATATTTAAGGAAATTTAGACTTGCATATATTATACTTATTAAAGTGTAATTTAAGCAATTTATAATGTTATCTTTCAAGCAATTTAAATCATTAAAGGGAAATCAAGGTATTCACTATACAAATGTGGGACAAAATATAAAAAGGTACTAAGCTTGTCAATGACAACATATAAATTTAACAAAGCTCTGTAAAGGTGAATGCTAAAATTTGCTAGAATTATGAGCAGAAAAATATGATTTTCAAATAAAATTTAAGGTTTATAAATGAGAGATATAACTATAAACCAATGAATACTAATTCTTAAAATAATCATCTAATAAATATTTTCTACATGTCTCTCTAGATATTTGTGAAGAGTGGGAATGAAACAAAAAATATCAGTAATCATAATGCACATTATTTTACAAAGTACTGGATATTAAAAGAGAGTGGATCACAGTATAATGAGAGAAACATGAATTGAACTCTTGACCATTGGAACCAGTGGTAAGGAGGTGCCATTTAAGAGTGAGTCAAAAATCTGGGGGCAGAGCACTCCTACCAGGTATGAGCATAGTATGGGAGGACTATGCAGACCAGAGTCAGGATGTGAAGAATTCTTCTTACCAGGTACCCTGGAAAACCTTAGAGGGTTTAAGTATGGAAGACAAGAGACTTGATATGTTTTTTAAGAGACCACCTTGGTTGCTATGGTGGGGAGACAAAATGGAAGGCATGGAAGGCCTGCTGAAAGGCTATCCTGTTTCAGTGAAAAGTTGACATTGTCTTACGTTGGAGGGAATTAGAGTATGTGGATGTATGACATCAGGTAAAGTTGACAGAATGTGCTGATTTCCACTGAGAATTGGGCGATGAGGTATACACAAGCAAAAGGGTGAGATCAAGAATTAATCCTTAAAAGGAAAAAATGAATCCTAGAGTTTTGGGAGAATCTGAAAGAGACAGTGTTATTTACTGAATTGGAGCTGGCTAGAGATACACAAGGCTTGATGTGGAAAATCCTTTGAGGATGTCTGAGGTATATACTTAGACATCTCAGTAGAGATGTGAAGTGTGAGACTGGATATGCATGTTATGTACGGCTCTGTGGAAGTCAAGGCAGCAGAAATATACCTGAGACTTACATCTGTTGTTCTTCTTTGTTTTAATACACTTCAAATTCATTTGTATCAGTTTGGTCATAAGCCTAGAGTGCAACTGTCAACACATAACTTTGACTTCAGTTCAGTTTAGTTCAGTCATTCAGTCCTGTCTGACTCTTTGCGACCCCATGAATTACAGCACGCCAGGCTTCTCTGTTCATCACCAACTCCCCGAGTTTACTCAAATTCACGTCCATTGAGTCGGTGATGCCATCCAATCATCTCATCCTCTGTCATCCCCTTTTCCTCCTGCCTTCAATCTTTCCCAGCATCAGTCTTTTCAAATGAGTCAGTTTTCGGCATCAGGTGGCCAAAGTTTGGAGTTTCAGCTTCAGCATCAGTCCTTCCGATGAACATTCAGGACTGATCTCCATTAAGATGGACTGGTTGGATCTCCTTGCAGTCCAAGGGACTCTCAAGAGTCTTCTCCAACACCACAGCTCAAAAGCATCAATTCTTCAGCAGTCAGCTTTCTTTATAGTTCAACTCTCACATCCATACATGACCACTGGAAAAACCATAGCCTTAACTAGACAGGCCTTTGCTGGCAAAGTAATGCCTCTGCTTTTTAATATGCTGTCCAGGTTGGTCATAACTTTCCTTTCAAGGAGGAAGTGTTTTTTAATTTCATGGCTACAGTCACCATCTGCAGTGATTTTGGAGCCCCCCAAAATAAAGTCTGTCACTGTTTTCACTGTTTCCCCATCTATTTGCCATAACTGATGGGACCAGATGCCATGATCTTCGTTTTCTGAATGTTGAGTTTTAAGCAAACTTTTTCACTCTCCTCTTTCACTTTCATCAAGAGGCTTTGTAGTTCTTTACTTTCTGCCATAAGGAGGTATCATCTGCATATCTGAGGTTATTGATATTTCTCCCGGTAATCTTGATTCCAGCTTGTGCTCCATCCAGTCCAGCAATTCCCATGATGTACTCTACATATAAGTTAAATAAGCTTAAATAAGTTATATATAAGTTAAATAAATTAGAAGAAATGGAGTAGCCATCATAGTCAACAAAAGATTCCAAAATGCAGTACTTGGATGTAATCTCAAAAATGACAGAATGATCTCTGTTCGTTTCCAAGAGAAACCATTCAGTATCATGGTAATCCAAGTCTATGGCCCAACCAGTAATGCTGAGGAAGATGAATGGTTCTATAAAGACTTACAAGATCTTCTAGAACTAACACCCCAAAAAGATGTCCTTTTCATTACAGGGGACTGGATGCAAAAGTAGGAAGTCAAGAAATACCTGTAGCAACAGGCAAATTTGGCCTTGGAGTACAGAATCAAGCAGGGCAAAGGCTAATAGAGTTTTGCCAAGAGAACACACTGATCATAGCAAATACCCTCTTCCAACAACACAAGAGAAGACTCTACACATGGACATAACCAGATGGTCAACACCAAAATCAGATTGATTATATTCTTTGCAGCCAAAGATGGAGGATGGAGAAGTTCTATACATTTAGCAAAAACAAGACCACAAGCTGACTGTGGCTCATATCACGAACTCCTTACTGCCAAATTCAGACTTAAATTGAAGAAAGTAGGGAAAACCACTAGGCCATTTAGATATGACCTAAATCAAATCCCTTACAATTATACAGTGGAAGTGAGAAATAGATTCAGGGTTTAGATCTGATAGGCAGAGTGCCTGAAGAACTATGGATGGAGGTTCATGACATTGTACAGGAGGCAGGGATCAAGACCATCCCCAAGAAAATGAAATGTAAAAAGGCAAAATGGTTGTCTGAGGAGGTCTTACAAAGAGATGTGAAAAGAAGAGAAGCGAAAGGCAAAGGAGAAAAGGAAAGATATACCCATTTGAATGCAGAGTTAAGAAAGCCTTCCTCAGTGATCAATGCAAAAAAAAAAAAAGAAGAAAACAACAGAATGGGAAAGACTAGAGATTTCTTCAAGCAAATTAGAGATAACAAGAGATTACCATAGCAATAATTGTGATTAAAAAAAAAAAAACCACTGATGTTAGTACTAAACCCTAAGCAAGTAAGTATTTTTCTATAATGCCAATGTTTTAGTCTTGAAAACTTACTAGAGAGCATTTATTCCTTGTTCTTTATTTTATTGGTGAGAAATCTAAGGTGCAAAAAGTTACAATTCTTTGTAAGTAAAAATATAAACAGAATATTATTATTCTACTTTATCATTCACCTTTCTCAAGGGAAATTTTTCATTTTTCTAATATTTAGGAAATGGAAACCATGCCAGCAAATCAAACTGGCATAAACAGTATTATAGCGTTTATTCACTGAAAAATGCCTGTTGAGAAAATAAGTAATTAGTTACCATGAGCCTGGGATTCAGCAAGGCTCTTAGTTCAGTTCAGTTCAGTTGCTCAGTCATGCCCAACTCGGCGAACCCCATTCACTGCAGCATGCCAGGATTCCCTGTCCATCACCAACTCCCAGAACCTACTCAAACTCAAGTCCATTGCGTCGGTGATGCCATCCAACCATCTCATTCTCTGTCATTGCCTTCTCCTCCTGTCTTCATTCTTCCCCAGCATCAGGGTCTTTTCCAATGAGTTGGTTCTTTGCATCAGGTGGCCAAAGTATTGGAGTTTCAGCTTCAGCATCAGTCCTTCCAATGAATATTCGGGACTGATTTCCTTTAGGATGGACTGGTTGGATCTCCCTGAAGTCCAAGAGACTCTCAATAGTCTCCAACACCACAGTTCAATAGCATCAATTCTTCGGCACTCAGCATTCTTTATAGTCCAACTCTCACAAAGATAAAAGATAACAAAACTAGAGAAGAAATATGATGATAGTGTAAGTAGAGTATACCATGACGTCACAGAAAAGGGGAAAAAATGCAACATCAAAGAATCAGAGACCTACACAATAAGTTAATGTTTGAATGGAATTCTGAATAATGAGTTTCCTAGGTTATGACTCCATCAGTCAAACTGCAGAAAAACAAAAAACAGACAAATGATGAAGAAGATAATAATTGGCAACCAGCAAGTGATCAGATGATTGACATATTGGCATGTGAGGATATGGCAAGATATGAGATAGGAAGGAAGAGGGTCTTCATTCCCACATATCTTATAGGATATGAAAGGGAAGATTTCTTCCAAAGGGGGCTGGGGGGGGTGTTGAAGGGCATTTTTTGTTTTTTTTTTTAAAGAGAATGACACAGGAGGAGTAAGACTGAAATAGACCAAGACTGGAGGCAGGGAGGTGATTTTAAGGGCTACGATAATAACAAATTTGGTAAGAAATAATGAGAACAACAAAATCTGAAAATTAGAAAGCAACTCAGAGATCAACTCCCAGGTTTATGATATCACTTCTGGAAATAACAGATTTATAAATGTTAATTAAGAAAATAAACATAATAGACACATTTCCTGGGAACTGTGTTGCTCAGTTTTTGAAATGGTCAGCATTATCTTTAAAGTAAGCCTGTCTCCCCAACCACAACCTTTGGTCACAGTTAACTGGATAAAAATAGTCTTCTGAAATAAATGCAGCCAGGACATTGGCTGGACAGACTTTATGACTTGGGTGGTCTGGCTTTAACAGATCAGTTAATCCAATCACATTAGAGGTTGAGAGATTGTTACTAGTGAGCTGTAGATTTCACAGCTGGAAGAGTTTATATCTTTAGGTTCTGGGGTAGATATTTTCAGACTTGTGCAAACTGATGACTAAGCCAACTTGTAGAGAAAGGAGGATAGAGCAGACATAAAAAAGAAGGTAAGATAATATTCATGCAGTCCCAGAGAGACTGTTCATGCAGCTCAGCTCCCAGCCTGAACTGGCTCATTCTACTGGTTCTGAGTCAGCTAATCCTTTCACTCCTATCCTTGGATTTTGTGAGGTCCTTTAACACTTTATAATTAATATTCTCTGTTATTTGATCTAGTTCATGTGCATTAGTTGCTTGCAACTAAAAGAACACTGGGTGAAAATGCAAGAAATCAATAATCAAACACACAAAATGCTATACAGTTAGGATTTTCTTTTATGGACAAAAGAAAATCCAGCTTCTTTGTGAATATCTAGTTAATAGAAGTATATCTTTTTTGGATACACTATCTTATTTTTAGAATTTTAGGTATCAATTATTAGCAGTTTCTTAATATTATCATGAAATAATCAAAGCATGAACTATGCCTATTGCTTGCTTTTTTTCCTCATCCTCAAACCCACCTATCTTTAGCAATATGCCTTGGAAAGTTTTTAAATTTATATTTGCTTCTTCCTCTCTTTCAACATATTAACAGAAGTAGCTTCTCACTAAGAGAAGCAAAAGCCCCTTTATCTCAATTAAGTTGTCTCCATTTATCAAATATCACTTAAGAATTTTCTATTAATAGTGTATGTCTCATGTATCTGGTTTTGGCCAAAATGTAGCTGACATTACAACTTTGTAACATAACATTGGTATGAAATGCTGTGAAGGGGCACTTAGCTTTCTGAGCAAATTAGGGTTCAGTTTCACACTCAATGTCACCAATACCTTGGCTGAAGAAAGGGATGAATGAAATGCAGTGGGTACCCAGATGGAAGGGTCACTGATTAAAATGCTCAAAATGTTTATACGGATTCAATTTGGTACTGCTATAAATAATGCTGCAGCATTTGATGTAAAGGGGTATTCTATAAAGGTACTAATCTTCTCCAAAGGTCATATGTAAATCTAGGGTCTATCAAATATATACATATATTCTTTAAATGGTGTGTGTCCCTTTTTATCCTATTCTTTAGGTACAGGTTATTTAAAAACAAACAAAAAATACAACTGATCAGACCTCAAAATCTATATCAATAAGGGCTTATAGATTATACTCAGTTATAGACTTCCTACAGTGATTTTCACTACTTTAAAATTTTTACTACTTTCACTGCTTTTTAATTTTAAAATTTGTAAAAATTTTGAGTGGTAATGAAATTGGGTGCGAAAATTTTGACTTAGAATAGTACTATAGTGACAAATGTTTGAAATATAAACTACAACTTATCAATATTATGACAAAGATCCTCTTCAATTACAGTGGTTCCTAAACTTACATTTCCTTGCTTCAAATCATTGTTCTATCCTAATGTCTTGTCCTGGTTCTTAATGACCTTGAAAAATATCATATTTATCTTTCAATCATCACTTCCTTGCTGGACATTTCACCAAATAAGAGTACAACTAAGAAGGCCCAAAGTTTTTAAATATTTTCAATGCATTTTCCCTTCTTGGAAATTAAATTACTTTCTTGTTGTTTTTCATTCTTTAAGAATTATTTTAGGGAAGACCATGAGGGAACCTCTAGGACTAAAAGTTCATTACTGAACTTTGAACTTCAAACTGAACTATAAAAATCATAGCTAAGCAGACTTTCAAAAGAGAGAGTAAAAGTTTTCTCTTGAAGCAATCAAAGGAGAGTTTTTATCTATCAAGAAACAAAGTTTAGATGATAGTCCATGATGTCAGAACAAAGAGCAGATAAAGTAACTGACATACAAATAGATTTAGGTATATTGAATCAACTCAGGTTGATTAGAGAAACTGATCATCTTGGAGAAATTCCCTGCTTTCTCCTGTGTAGTCTTGGCAAGCCACAATGCCCTTAGAGAAACCCCACTGTTACCAGGTGCTATGGTCCCCACAACACAACACCATAATTAGCGACTGAAGAGGCTGTCTAGATGAATAAACATGATAGCATCCTCAGCAGATCTGGCACAGTCCAGTCTGAAGTACGAAATATGTACTCAAAATTGGTGTCCAAGACAATGGACACCAATGGCTACACACACATACACACACACACATACACACACAATATATATAGAAGTTCTGAGAATGTTGGTGGATTTCAAGAGGCCTGGGCTAAAGAAAAGGGCATCCCCGAGTCTGGGAACTCTTGACTATGGGCAATGGCCAGGTTTATAGTCATTAGCACCGGGCTCCAGAACAATACTTGAAAAATCAGATGGGACCAGCCACACTTCAGCGGACATCAGGTCATGATGCCCAATTTCCTGGAAAATAAAACTTAACTGCAACTCATGTTATGAGATCATGGTGAGACATCTAAAACAATGGAAATTTAATTCATAGTCAAAAAAATACCCAAGATTTCCTCTCCATCCAGACACTCTTTGAGCAAGGAGGGAAGGAAGAAGGTCTGTGAGCATAAACCCCTCCACTGTATCCTCTCCTTAAACTGAATAGTTATGTAAAAGCTGTTTATTTGGGTTTCTTTATGATACTATCACAAGTTTCTTCATATGAAGAAATGATGGCTCAAGAACAAGAAGATACTCATTATTAGAAAATAAGGATGTTTATATGACTTTTCTTTCATATTTAAGGATTTTACGAAAATTTAAGTTCTATTATAAGACTTATAACTTGAAAAACTCACTCATGTGTTCTTTGTTGTAGCTCAGTACAAATCTATCTTTTACATATGAAACCAGAATAAAAATATAAGGTAACAACGAGGAAAAAAGGCATTAGCAAACTGGTGTTCAGTCACATCACTAAGTTAGGCAAGTCATAAAAGACAAGCAAAGTCAGATTTTCAGATTTGTTCCTCAAATTCATTTTCACAAATTACTGAAGCTAACATTTCAGTGAAAATATGAGTATCATAAATATAGTAGGCATCTTAGCATGTGTAGAATACACCATAAGAATTAAATGTCAAAGCATTTAAAATTCACCAATGATCATGATAAAGCTAACAGCTATTACTTATTGCCACATCAGATTAGCTGAAGAAAAACATGAAACAAGATAAATGTATCATCCATTCTGAATTATCAACCCAGCAATCCTCACTGAATCAGCATAATTTCTAAATTTTAATCTAACATAGTCAGATATTTAACATTACACATAAACTATAATTTCAAATCTCAGATTCTTATTGTACTTTAGTGCTTAATTGTATATTCCAAACTACTCAAGTGCCATATTAAAAATTACTTGTAGATATCAGCTAAAGACTTCTTATATTCCCCTCAGTGACTTCATTACAGAAAATAAAAAATAGAAATATTTTTAAAAACAATGCCTGACAATTTTATGTTTTTTTAATATCAGTAAATACTAATTTATCAAGCATGCAGTATTTGTAAAACACAGGCCCTAAAACCTAGGTGGAAAGTAGAAGGAGAAAGAATTAAAAATAAGGATCTTCCAATAAAGCACTTAAATATGTATATATGTACTTTATAGATGAAATACAAAGTTTAATCTGAAACAGTCATATAGAGAAATCATCAACAGAGAATAATTATTTGATGTGATATAAGGTTTAAAAAAATCTCTGCTGGGACAATTAAGTCATAGATGACATTCAGCATCTAGACATTTGACTGACTTTTATCACAAATCCTTCCCACTAGCCATCCAGCCACTATCTTTAAATCCTTTACTCCCTAACTTGCAAGAAAAAAGATAAATTAAAGAAGTAAAGGAGGAGAGGGAGGGAGGGAGAGAAAAGCACAGAGTGACCCCAACTAGAACTGAGGACATCTAACAATATATCAGCTTTTCTCAGTCTGTCTCTTTGACCACGCAGAGTCCTGTAGATAGATTCTTCTCCTGCTTTCAACCAACATTTTCTGGATAATTTACTCATCTAACCCAGATCCCTGAGGTGGCTTCCTATATACTTCCTGGTAAATGTAGATGCCCTTGGTAGAAAACTTATTCTACTGTCAACACACCTCTACTAGAGTGCAGATCACAAAGCATTTTAAGAATCTCTTCTTAGTGAGTAAATTCTTTGTTTCACTAATGTTTTCCAAGGTCTGACACAGTGCATATATTAATGCTTTTACTTACTTTCATATTCCTTATTCTCTCATTTTCCGTTTCTATTAGGCATGATTGCTTGGAGCTAGTTTTATCTTCCCAAAGTTTTACTAACTTCAGTGTCTTTCTATTTAATCTGATTAAGTCTGATTAAAGCAACTTAAATTAACTAGAGCTTTATTTAACCAGGGATAAGTAACATTCCAAATAGTACCTCATTTACCCAAATGAATTCCCATAATGGAAGGGAGGGCAGAGACCCAGAGAGAGGATAAGTGAACCAGTAGAGGTTTGTGTAAATTGCCTATTTTACACAGATTTTACACTTCTCATCAGCTACCACTCCTGCCTTACCAAAGCAAACAAATCAAACAAAATGGCAAATAGCAAGAGAATAAACACACAAATCAGGGAGTAAATACCTGACAGACCTTTTAAAGTTCTCTCTAATGTTTAAGGAAGGTAGGATGATTTATTGTAAGAGTTAGCAAGTAAGAATGAAAAGAACTGTGTTGGATACTAACTCAACAACTAATCTGTGGAAAGTGATTTATCGTCTCAGAACCTCCTCACGTTCAACAACAAATATGTGTACAACTAGAAAGCCTTTCCTGCAAACCCACCATGAAGGCTGAGGCGACTCTCTCATGTGACAAAAACTTTTTCAAGCTAGGAACTCAGTAAAGGTTAAGTTGCTATTAAAATAGATGGAAGAAATTCTCTCTCATTAAAAAGGGAAACCGACATGGGGAATTTATCAATCATTTAATATTAAATAAATATAGCTCTTTATGGCTTTAAAAATATTTTTAAGAGTATAAAGCATATGTCTATGTATTTATTTGTGTATTTATTTATTTGTGTATTTATTTATTTGATAAAAACAGGGAGTGTTCAAAACAAAAATTTACACAAATAAACTACATTTTAGAAGTCTAAGACATTTTGCTCCATGTAAAGTAACAGAAAGTAACAGACAGAAAAGCACAGAAATAATATGACAGACAACTCATACATATGAAGACTTTATAAATGCTTCATATTTCCACATTAACTTTAGATCTCTCCTTAGGAATGTCAGACATACAATTAAAGCCTGTACCCCCTCAGCTCATCCTCTTTTATCTCTTTTTCCAGGGATACCCACAATCCTGAAGATGGAGCATATTATTCCCATAATGATTCTTGCATATCATACAAATATACATGTATTTGTAAGCATCATATAGTATTGTGTCCAAAATTGCATAAATAACTTAGTATTTTTACTTAACATTACATTTATGAAATTTATTACTATGGATACATGTAGCTGTCATCCATTTGTTTTCATTGCTAAACAGTCTTCTACTACAAGAACAAGACAGTTATTCTTTCATAAAGAAATCAGGTCATTTCCCACTGTTTTCTTGCATTACAAACGGCTCACTGGCAAGCGTTTTCTCTTTTTAATGAGTGCAATTCGGATGGACTCAGTTGTAGGAAACTTTCCAGGGCACAGGCAAACCTGACAATCCCAACCAGAAGCCCCACCTCAACAGCAGTCCACACTGATGCAAGATAATTTTATGTATAAATTAATGTTTTTGTAAGAAGTTTCCACAAAAAGAGTTGTCTCCTGTGGTGGGAAATCAAGTGCCAAAGGAAAATCATAATCTCCAAGAAGAAATACACAACACAGTATATTTGTTTTGGTGGCTCTCCACGTGATGTTTACAGTATCTATGATAATGTGAAAAAAAAGGCTTTATTTTCTTTTGTGGAAAATAAAACAGACTTGTGAAAAAAATGTTATTGCTCAACAAAATAGTTCACTTTTTTAATATTAATTAGATTGATTATGTCTTTAAAGTGATCAGTAAACAAAAGACTAGAATTTTCTTGAGTATTTAGGATAATTATGATCAGGCTTCTGACAAAAAAGGCACTTTTTCTCAAGTTGGTTTGCTCAGGAATTGACCTGCTCCAGGCTCTAACTTAACAGTTTTGAAACCACTGTACATACATAATGGAATTGAACAATTAAGTAATGTTTGGCCAACGCGGGCAGCTAGGTTTCTCTTTTGGATTGATAGGGTATAGAGAAGCAAGGGAAGAAGACTAGAATGGTCAATATGAAACTGAATTAGGGTTGGAGACATTAGTATGAATTCATGCTTAGTTTAACAGAGATAAAGAGGAACGCTGTAGTGGAATACTTGCGTGTGTCCTGAGTCACTTCAGTAGTGTCTGACCCTTTGTGACCCCAAGGACTGCAGCCCACCAGGCTCCTCTGTCCATGGGATTCTCTAGGCAAGAATACTGGAGTGGGCAGCCGTTTCCTTCTCATGGGAATCTTCACCCAGGGATGGAACTCAAGGCTCCTGCCATGTCTCCTGCATCAGTACGTGGATTCTTTACCACTGAGCCACCTGGCAAGCCCCTAGCTTATTCTAGTTTATCCTGGTGGCCCTAAATGCAGTCACATGTATCTTTACAAGAGAAAGCTGAGGAAGTTTTGAGAAAAAAGATGAAGAGGCAGTGATATGACAGAAGCAGAGACTGGAGTGATGTGGCCAAAAGTCAAGGAATATGTGGACTCACAAAAACTGGAAGAGGCAAGGAATGAATTCTCCTCTAGAGTCCTGGAATAGAGCATGGCTCTGCCTCAGTTTTGGGCTTCTAGCTTCCAGACTGTGAGAGAATATATTTCTGGTTTTTCAGGGGTTTTTTTGCTATTCAGTTTATGACAATTTATTATAGCAGACTCTGGAAATGAATATAGATCTATATATCTACATTGTCTACCTAATTCCTAGACAGATATCTAGGTACATTTCTTTGTGGATAGATAGACATTACTAGATAGATAAATTAGCATGCATATATTTAATTGCTCTTTCAGGTGAAAGGGCCTAGAAGTAATGATACCCTGATAGCAAAGGGAATACTGACCAGACCCTATTTTATATGAAAACCTTTCCGAAAGCCTAACTACCAATGACTCAAGTCACCAATATGACATACCTCATCAGTCACATGTACAGAGATTCTATATGTATGTAAACACACCTTAAACATTCATTATGTCTGGACATGCCTGAACATTTACATATTAAAATATGTGCTATTTATTACTGCATTAACTTTCGTTTACATTTCTGGAGAAAGAAATGGCAACCCACTCCAGTAGTCCTGCCTGGAAAATCCCATAGACAGAGGAACCTGGTGGGCTACAGTCCATGGGATCGCAAGAGTCGGACATGACTTAGCAACTAGACCACCACAACATTTCTTTTATACTTCAGTTAGAGTGTTACATTGACTTTTTAAAAATTTAGATGCATTATATGTTGTATGAATTTCACTTTAGGAGGTAAAGAAAAGAGCATCGCATGGCAAAGCACTGGATTTATTATGTCAGGGTTGTAGAGTCTAGGAAGTCTGAAGACCACTGGTTCAGGATCTTCTGATCTTTTTTTTTTTCCTGCAGTATAGAGACAGCAGGCTGTGACTCCTTGGTTTCAAATGTGCCCTAAGCCTGGCAGTGATAAGTGTGGCAGATGCTGGGGGTGGGTGTGCTGGAAGGGAAAAGAAAATAATATTTTCCAGTATCTAGATTTTGGTGTTGGCAGTAAAATTATTTGTCCATGACAATCTGCATTTATCTTCTGTGGATACTGTGCTCAATTTATGGAACTATGCTCACTTTAACTACAAACCTAAGCTATATTGTATAAGTTTCATTGGCATTTCATTTTCTTACCAAAAAATGTATTGATCAATAATATATTTTGAATGATTTCAAATTCAGGTATCAAAAGTCTACTTCTGAGTCTCAGTCCAAAACAAAGTTACACACTCTTCACTTTATGGTAACTGTTATCTTGCTGACTAATAAATGGATAAGTGATGTATTTAATGAAAGAGGCAACCAGATTAGAGAAAGAACGAAGAGAAGAGTAAATTTGAGCTATATTTCACCATAATTTGTTCTGGAACAAATTTAAAATTCTTTGACAAATGATGTAAATTCCATGTGACTAATATTTTAATAAGGAAAACAGGAATAATAAGTGATCTTTAATTAAAAGTACCTAGGAACAATAAAAGTATCTAGGAAAATGTAATAAGGAAATGAAGTGGAACTCTGTTGTGTTTTATCAGCTAAGGACTATTATTACTTTTTAAAAAGTGAAAGAGAATTAGAATATTTACTTTCTTTTAAACAATAACAATATTAATTCATGACTCCTGTAGCCTTATTATGAGGTCGGTCATTAAATTAATATTACAATAGGTACTATGATTTATACACAAAGAGACTGCAGGTACTTTTCATACAAATATAATACTACATTTGCAAATAAGATATTTATGCCATTTCAAAGACTTAGTTGGTAAGCTTTTAATTAGCAAAAAATATAAGGAAGCTTAGTTTCTCACAAGAGAAATAAATAGCAAAATTCAATGTCTTTGAGCCATAGCTTGCCTCCACACAAGTAGTGAATCATGCTCTCCCATCTGTCTCAATGCGACTGCATCCTTTAGAAACACATGCCTCTTTGGAAAGAGCATTGTCACATATATTTATTATCCCTTTCATTTATATTTAGTTCTAGCTTTGCCACTATATTCCAAGAGCGTTCTGTCCCTTAATGATGTTGAGTAAGCTTTGTTGGAAAGATGCCAGTCACTACCATTCATAAATGGAGATAATATTTGAATTGACAAGTGAAATATCAATGTATTCTAAGGAAAAAAGGTCAACTTCTAAGATATCTGAAGATATATGTTAGATACTAGAGAAACTGAGAGATTTTAGTTTCCACAAAAATGACTTAGATGTCAATTGAGGCCTTTTACATTTTGAGATTTAAGTAATATTGATGGTTACTCCCATATCAAGTCCAATGGGAAGTGTAAGACACCCTTGATGTTTTTAAAAATATGGGCATGCTCATTCTCCTAACAGCCTCTTCACTTCAAAATTCTTGTCTCACCAAATTCTTCAATATGGCCCTTTCCCCTAAAGGGTCTCAAAACATTATTTATATGACTCATTTGCATGTTTAATAAATAATAGTAATAGGAAAAATAATAGTTGCACATAGTAACAACAGAATAAATAGCAGTAATCTGAGTATGAGGCAGTCTTATTCTGAAATGCTATTTTAGCCACTTCTTCCCACATCACTATGAATTTGTTGCTGCCAGGCTGACCAGTTTTCTGTTGGGAGGTCTATTATTTTCTCTCCATATCCACAGACCCCAATTAACTTATTATGTAAAGCAATTAACTTGTCTCTGCCTATTCCAAATCAGCCTCAGATCATTTTATCTTAATTTAAGAAAATGAGTCATTAAGATACATTCTGAAGCAAAGACAGTAGCTTTCTTTCTGAGATGAGTTTGTGAACTTCTTGGTAAAACAGATAATTTAATATGAAAACATTTAAAATTTTTAATCCCAAATAAATGGACCAATTATACAACTAGCACTAGACACAGGAGATATAAATTTTGCTCTTTCAGAATTCACAGTCTAGGGGTTTCCCTAGACCACTGGTCCAGTGGTCAAGAAAAAGCCTTACAATGGAGGGGACACCAGTTTGATTCCTAGTTCAGGAGGATAAATTCTGACATGCTTTGAGGCAACTAAGTCCATTGGCCGCAATAACTGAAGCCCACACAACTAGCGTCCGTGCTCTGCAAAAACAGAAGCTCACGTACCTCAACTACAGAGGAACCCCCTCTTGCTGCAGCTAGAGGAAAACTATGGGCAGCAACAAAGACTCAGCACAGCCAAAAATAAACAAAGTTTTTAAAAAATTCACAGTCTAGCCAGGAAGAGGGAAAAGTGAAAAAGATTACATATAAGAAATTAAATCCTGTAAGAGGGTTGTACGGGGTGTTTAAGAAGCTGGAAAAATCCAGAGATTATCAAGCTCATGGCCGAAGGGGAGGATTCATGTACAGAAAACATCTGATTTGAGCTAAGTTTTCAGAGATGGATAAGAATGTGCTAGGCATTTGGGAAGTTAAGGCATTCCAGATCTAGGGAAGAGCATTTGTAAAATCATGAAAGTAATTTATCTGGAAAAATAGTAACGGAATATCTTTGATAGGGTATGTACAAAATGATATGATGCAATTAACCAGAAGGTAGTAGGTTAAAGTGACAGATAATCTCGGTAAGGCAGAGAGTGGAAATAACTAGTACTTAGAGGATTTGGACATGAACAAACTTCGTATTCAGAATCTGGGTTTGATGGACTATGAGGATTCTGGTTGAGGTCTCTCCACAGAGCAGTGTAAGAGTAATATTTAATGGAGTTTTGTATTTGGCATTTAAGTTGAACTAATATTGATATGCACACAAGATGATTCTTTAGTAGAAATAAAAGTTAAAAATAAACTCAAGATGCCTTTGCAATGTCATTAGAACATAAGAAGGAGTGAAGGTAAATATATGAGTAAAAATGTGAAGAAAGAAAATTTAAGTGAAAAGACTAAGAAGTGAACTCTGGGGGAAATGGCTCTTTAATGGCTAAAGAGATGAAGAGTCTGAGATAGGAAGAAATCTGAGAAGGAAATCTCATTAAGTATGATAACTACAACTAAAAAACATTGACACTCATTCTTTTCCTATCTTTCCCAAAAGGGATTGCACGTGTGCTAAGTCACTTCCATCGTGTCCGACTCTTGGCCGACCCCATGAACTGTAGCCCGCCAGGCTCCTCTGTCCATGAGGATTCCCTAGGCAAGAAGACTGGAATCAGCTGCCATGCCCTTCTCCAGGGGATCTTCCTGACTCAGGGATCCAGCCAGAATCTCTTAAGTCTCCTGCATTGGCAGAAGGGATCTTTATCACCTGGGAAGCCCAAAGGGGATTATGCCTCACTAATCTGAGATTCTTTGAATTGATAATTTAAATCTTAATAGGTGCAATTTTCAAACAGTTACAGAATTAATGAAAGGAGAAAACAGTCCTCAGTCATGGGTTTCTGTTATTTCATCTTTTTGCTGATACTTTGGCAAAACACAAAACATTATAATTAATTCCATAAAAGGACAAAAATAATACTTGAGCACAAATCAGCAAATCAGTAGCTTGATAGAGCTGAGATAGTTTTCAAAATAAACAATAGAACTTTAATTGCAGATAAGAAACAAAACACATCCAGAATCTCAATCCGTGTCTGAAGAACACAAAACTGAAGGTTCAGGGGTGTGTGTACTACAGTTACACTTCTGAGTGTTCAAATGTGAAACTGATAAATATTGGAACAGAACACAGTCAAATTCAGTGGCTTCTATACACTGCTGCCTGTCAGGATACTTCAAAAAGTCTCTAGAAATAGAGACTTCCAGGGTTTAACCCTAAATTAAATAAACTGAATAACAATAAGTTGTTGGCATGGAATTAATAAATTCTTATATTCAGAAGCACCCTCGGTGATTTTTACACCACTCGTCTATGACTAGCCATGACATGAGGAATGACTAGATTGGATGTACCTGGTTCACTTTCCAATGGTTTCCAAATATTTTAAATAATGTGCATTATATTGGATGGTATACTTTCTAGTTATCACGACTTATTCATCATAATGAAAACCTACTGATTAGGCAAAATACTTTGAGGTGAAGATTGTCCAATAGAGAGCTGTCATAGCTCAGTCAGTAAAGAATCTGCCTGCAGTGCAGGAGACCTGGGTTCAATCCCTGAGTGGGGAAGATCCCCTGGAGAAGGAAATGGCAACGCACTCCAGGTTTTTTGCCTGGAAAATCCCATGGACAGAGGACCCTGGTGTGCTACAGTTCATGGGGTCGCAAGAGTTGGACATGACTTTGTGACTAAACCACCACCATAGTCCAATAACTATTCATTTATAAGTGTGTCATGGTTATTTTACCAAAACTAACCGAAGGAATAAGCAAAAATCTATGGCTATCAGACGAATAATATATCTTACTATGAATAACAGGATGGGTTTATTGACATTCTAACATTTTAAACAGGCTCCTTGTTGAACTTCATTCACTTTGGTTTTGTGATTATTTATAGAATATTTTCACACAAAAAAAGAAATAGGATATATTTATTTTAATAATTTTCATGCATTTTAAAAGATGCAAAATTCTGTACTGTTTTTAACCAACTAAATGTAAAATGTGTTGATTGGGTGTAACAGGTCATTCTGTGAGTGAAAGCTTATTGCTTAAGGTGAGATTAGGTAGGCAGTGAAAGGGAAATGGGGAAATTTGAGCAAACTTTTCATGAATGTTAGGTTGTTTTGATTCAGTTTATCTACCCCCTCCACTAACTTTTGAGATCAAATGAAATATAATTATGTTTAACTATGGAACCTTTTCATGTTCCCTCTACAAATGAAAGGAAAGACATTCTGACATATTTTTAGAGAACTGAATTTTCTTCTGTGATCTACAGTTATATATTACTGTATTTAGACTGATTACTCTCTGCCAGCAGGACTGAAAGAAAACTGTATAAATGAAGAGATCAGGCCCACTACCTTCATTCATCAGGATATTCCCAGATCAAGACAATTTCTTGCACAGGAGAGACTCTCAAAATACCTAAATACCAAAACCTTAAAGGAATAGTTAAAATATTTTCTGTTACAGGTATATAAAATCCCTTTGGTTAGAATATTTGCATATTTTTTTTTCTGCTTACATGAGCAGAGAAGGATCTTTAAAACTTATCAACTTTTAAAAGTTATATATTAGAGTTAATGCTTTCTTATTCAAAGTTCTCATCACAAAGGCTATCAATTATTCTGGGAAGCAGCATTATTTCAGCAATTTCTACCAGTTATCATTAAAGTTACTCTTTGAATAGGTGAATGGCTATAATAACTTCATTTCTCTATTATTAGAGCTAATTCCTGAAAATACAGAAAGTCTAGGCTATTACTCAGTTAAATAATTTCAGATCATAACTGAGCCTTCTCAAATTAAACAGCATTTAGTTCACTAAATGGGTAATTTACTTAAAAGTATTAATAGTTTGAGAGAATTAATACTTACAGTAAAATGCATGTATAAAGTTTCTGGCCATAAATTATGGCCAGAAGCTCAGGAAAGAAGTTCTGAAAAAGCCATGGTCTAATTTGTATGAATGTTTATATGAATAATTAATAAATGTACTAAGCCTCACAAATTCATATGTGACTAACATGTTTCTCAAGAGCCAAATGAATTATCATAGAAAAAGGGATCAACAAACTCCTTCAAGTATGGTGGGTTTTCAGCTATAAGCTATGTGCTAGGAGTCAGTGGCCCTGGATCATAATTGTACAATTACACAACAATCGTTTTCTAATTGCATTTATTTGGTTCATATACTATGCTTGGGCATAAAATATGGTGTTTTCTTTTACTCATCAGATAAGAAACATGTCAGTGATATTGCTTAAAAATATGTTCAAATGATTCATGTATTTTTTAAAAATTTTGCGTAACTAATACAAACAAAATATAATGTTCATGGTGCTATTCTATCTTATTAGGTAAAAAGTGGCAAAGAAATTTTCTGCCTTGACTTTCTAAAATCTGAAAGGTAGAAATATGGAATTGTATTGGGTCAAATTTTATGACAGCTGTTAACATAACTCAAAGAATTTGTTATATTAATATGTTTATACTGAATAATTCAATTTTGTTACAGTGTTCACATGCAGAAGTATAATACCACACATTTCATTTATTTTGAATAACAAATTAAATGATTTTTACAGGAGTAAGAAAATATAACAAATTTATCTAGATTTGCATATATTGGTATTATAATAAAAATTATATTGCACATTTTATTGACACTATCCAATACAGAATGCAAATAAGTAATATTTTAATATGAATCTATAATACATCTTGAAAATAGTATAGAATAAGATATACATTTTCAAAGATATACATTGCAGAATGCAGAGAAAAAGCTACAATTGGAAAAAAAATAGTTGTAAAAGCTAAACCACTCTCACTGACAAGAAACGTACATATTTGATTAAACTAAAGAATTTCTTAAAGTCATAGGATGGCACACCTATTGGGTTTCCCCTAGAACCAAGTGGTTCTGGCTGAAATCTGCCAGTATAGGAGGAATAATAATAAAGTTGAAAACATTTTTGAGTCATTATATTGTTATTCTTTCATATTGTTCATGGGGTTCAGGAGATGGAATTCCAGTTGAGCTATTTCAAATCCTAAAAGATGATGCTGTGAAAGTGCTACACTCAATATGGCAGCAAATTTGGAAAACTCAGCAGTGGCCACAGGACTGGAAAAGCTCAGTTTTTATTCCAATCGCAAAGAAAGGCAATGCCAAAGAATGCTCAAACTCCCACAAAGTTGCACTCATCTCTCACACTAGCCAAGTAATACTCCAAATTCTCCAAGCCAGGCTTCAACAGTAGGTGAACAGTGAAATTCCAGATGTTCAAGATGGATTTAGAAAAGGCAGAGAAAACAGAGATCAAATTGCCAACATCCATTGGATCATCAGAAAAGCAAGAGACTCCAGAAAAACATCTACTTTTGCTTCATTCACTATGCCAAACCTTTGGACTGTGTGGATCACAACAAACTGGAAAGTTCTTAAAGAGATGGGAATACCAGACCACCTTACCTGTCTCCTCAGAAAACTGTATGCAGGTCAAGAAGCAACAGTTAGAATCGTACATGGAATAATGGACTGGTTCCAAATTGGGAAAGGAGTACATCAAGGTTGTATACTGTCACTCTGCTTATTTAACTTATATGCAGAGTACATCATGTGAAATGCTGGGCTGGATGAAGTACAAGGTGGAATCAAGATTTCTGGGAGAAATATCAATAACCTCAGATATACAGATGCTACCACCATTATGGCAGAAAGTGAAGAGGAACTAAAGAACCTCTTCAAAGAGGAGAGTGAAGAAGCTGGCTTAAAATTCAACATTCAAGAAACAAAGATCATGGTATACAGTCCCATCACTTCATGACAAATAGCTGGGGAAACAATGCAAACAGTGACAGACTTTATTTTCTTGGGCTCCAAAGTCACTGCGGACGGTGTCTGCAACCATGAAATTAAAAGACGCTTACTCCTTGGAAGAAAAGTTATGACCAACCTAGACAGTATATTAAAAAGCAGAGATGTTATTTTGCCAACAAAGGTCCACACAGTCAAATCTATGGTTTTTCCAGTAGTCACATATGGATATGAGTTGGACCATAAAGAAAGCTGAGAGCCAAAGAATTGATGTTTTTGAACAGTGGTGTTGCAGAAGACTCTTGAATCCTTTGGAAGGAGATCAAACTAGTCAATCCTAAAGGAAATCAACCCTGAATATTCATTGGAAGGACTGATGCTGAAGTTTCAATACTTTGGCCACCTGATGTGAAGTACTGACTCACCGGTAAACACCCTGATGCTGGCAACAATTCAAAGTGGGAGGAGAAGGGGACGACAGAGGATGAGATGGTTGGATGGCATCACTGACTCAATGGACATGAGTTAGAGCAAGCTCTTGGAATTGGTGATGGACAGGGAAGTCTGGTGTGCTGCAGTCCATGGGGTTGCAAAGAGTCGGACATGACTGAGTGACTAAACTGAACTGATTGTTACTTAAAGACATCCTTTTAAACACAATCACCCCAAAAGGTAATATGCTACTGTGTTTATCAAAAGGTTCTTGAGATCCCAGATATTGGCTTGTTTCTCAAAGGAGATACAGATGATTCACTCTATAATAAGTAAGAAATACTATTGTATCATGCCCAGTTCTTCACACAACTAAATTGAAATATATAGAAAACTAAATTCATGGTTTTCCAAATGTTCTCTATAATTCTCAATTTCTGGAGCTTGGATTTCAACCAGTATTTAGAACACATGGAGGACTGATACATAGTTAATATGATCTATATTTATTTACCCAAATGTGAGTATATTTTCTTATCATTTGTAACATGAGATAAGCTCACTGAGAAAAGTCAGAAAAACTAGACTTTCTGTATTTCTGCATAGAACATAGCGTAGTCCTGGAATATTGGTGATAGCGGAGACAAGACCACCTGAGTATGACCGCAGTGCGCATTATAGAAGCCAGGACAGCCAGGGAAGGTAACAGTAGCTCAGTGAATTTATTTAGAACTCCTGAGATATCTCTGGAGACCTTTAAAATACTTAAAGATGTGGTTGGCCCTATGCTAAATACTTAAAAGTCCTGCAATGGCAAATGAGACCATAGCTAGTGAAATATGTGGGTTAGTCACTTAGTTGTGTCTGACTCATTGTGACCCCATGGATTGTAGCCCGCCAGGCTCCTCTATCCATGGGATTTCCCAGGCAAGAATACTGGAGTAGGTTGACATTTCCTTCTCCAGGGGATCTTCCCTGACCCAGGGATCAAACCCAGGTCTCCTGCATTGCAGGTAGGTTCTTTACTGTTGGAGCCACTAGGGAAATATGGGTTACAACTTGCCAGTTGGGGTTCCCATGTGGCACGAGTGGTAAAGAACCCACCTGCCAATGCAGGAGATATAAGAGATGCAAGTTTGATCCCTAGGTCAGGAAGATCCCCTGGAAGAGGGCATGGCAGCGTACTGCAGTATTCTCGCCTGGAGAATCCCATGGATAGAGAAGCCTGGCAGGCTAGAGTCATGCATGCACTTGTCAGTTTAAACTCTGGCTGAAGTTGCCTGGAGAAGCATGCACTGCAATGCCTGTTATGAACCATAAGCATGTTTCCATTCTATCTCACATTCTATCTTCCAGTCTTATCTCTCACAATGGACTTAGTGCTATTTCTAGATGAGAAGTTATGTACTAAAAAAGCTGAAATTTAGTCTTTTTTGCTTTATAAAAAGCATAAAACTTGTTTTATAAGTTCTTGAATTTCAGCAAAGGGCAATTTGGCTTAATATCTTTTGTAAAACTTATCTCAGAATTAACACTCCTGAAAATTAAGAAATTTTGAATCTTTAAAAAATGCTACGTTTCATGAAACAGTTGAAAAACTTTTAAAACACAGGGAGAAAAGGTCATTTCCATTTCACTAAAGGAATCAAGAATTGCTTTACGATACTCTAACGGTTACAAAACTCAGATAGTAACAGCTCTATTTCAAAAATAAGTGTTAAAGAACCTTGCTTTTCTGTTTAAAAAAATGGAAGGTGGGTAAGATGACAGCAGAGTGTGTATATACATGTGTGTGTGTGCATGTAAGTGTGTGTGTGCACATATTTTAGGTAGTAAGACAATTAAAGGTCAAGAAAAGATGATCCAAGATTGGAATTCATGGAGTTGAGTGGTACAGGATTCCATAATTTTATTCATTTGAAAGGAAAATAATATTTATTCCAAAGTTAAACTATGGTTTTCCTGTTGCATGACCAAACATATGATTTCAAGCTAAAGAAATTTTATAAATATAGGGAAAATTATACCCAAGATGCCATTAAAAGATTCTTTGTTTGGGGCTCAGTAATTCTAGACTTAAGAATAAACTCATGTGTCACTATATCAAAGAGTTCATAAGAACATCAAAAGAAAAGATTTTCTTAAATAGGATGTTCTCTTTAAAATTTCAAAGTAAAAATATTTATTAAATGATTTTACATTTTTCTCTTATCCAGTACTTTTTCCATAATGCTAAGTTCTTTTGTAGTCTTATGGTTCACTTATTTCCCCAGAGTGATGTTGACGTACATCTGCTCAAATTAATTAACAGTGTATCTCAGTAGACTCATTTAGCCTGAATAAAAAGTTCAAATGCTAATTTGTGGGCCAGCGTAGCTTCCTTCAACCAAAGTATAACACCTTATTATGCTTCACACTACCAGAGACAGAAGAGTTGTACACCTTTTTCTTGTTTTTGTCTTTTTAAATGACATTTTGGCTCAGACGGTAAAGAATCTGCACGCAATACAGGAGACCCAGGCTCAATCCCTGGGTTGGGAAGATTCTCTGGAGAAGGGAATGGCTACCCACTCCAGTTTTCTTGTCTGGAAAACTCCATGGACAGACGAGCTTGGCAGGCTACAGCCCATGGGCTGCAAAGAGTCAGACATGACTGAAGTGCCTATCACTTTCACTTATTGAACTATACTTGTAATCATGAGAAATACAGGTACCAGAGACTGAAAAAGTACTGGCATCTCCCGCTTTTTTTAAAAAAACATAACTCTGTGCATGTGTGAGAGACAGAGAGAGGAGAGAGAATTCTTTAGCACTATATTAAGAATTATATGTGAAATTCAATGTGTACTCATATATTAGTTACAAGTATTGCCATGACCTCATAATTTGATTGTTCTTATAAAATATGAGCAGAGAATCTTATGTATTTTGAAAAGAACTAGAGTTATCCAAATGCTTATTTAAATAAAAACTGAGCTGACTTATTTTTGTCAGGCAGAAAACTGGGCACTCTCTCAGAGACTTTTTCAGATCTTAAATGTATCGCTCTAAATATTTTAATTTGACTTAAAAGTGTCAACAATTTGCCTTTACTATTCTTAAACATGATAGAACCTTATATTTGTAAGCAACAGAAAGCATAGGAGGATAGGAGAAGGCAGCCATATTTGGAATCACAGAGACCTAAGTTAACTTCTGTCTCTAGTACAGGTGCCTCAGATTCCATCATTATAAAAATAATTTTGTGGTGACTATAGAGATTTAAGTTTATAAAATTTAGCAAAATATTTCTGTCTAAAAACAGCTGATAAATTCAATTAATTGAGATTTCTGATCATGAAGACTATACATCCACAAACCATCTTTTATGCCAAAGACATTCTGCGCAAATTATAAAAAGAGTTTTGACTCTAAAACTGAAAAGCTAATTGCTGGTTTCTATTCACATTTTACAACTATACAACTAAACTCATAATTTATTAAAACTTGCACATGAGGCTTAGCTCAGGTAGGAGACTGTGTATAGGAAAGATATGGCTTTATAAAGTGTGGGTCAGGAGAAAATCAGTGTACAGAGACACAGCTGTAGGCACTTCAGGGGTTCCTAAACCTATGTAGATAAAAGGCTTGGTTTCTATTGGTGATTAACTTTTGTATCCTCTGGAGAATTTACTGAGCCAGTTTCACAAACCACTTTGTCCTAATTACAACAGAGTTCTGATGGAATTAGTATCAGATGCAAGCCAATAACTTTTGTTTTCTAGACTGTGTGTGTATATATATGTGTGTGTGTGTTTCCTAGGCTGTGTGTGTGTGTGTATACATATATATATACGCACATACATATATATGCACATATACATATGAAACAGCACCTATTTGCTTCATGGTTTGGTTAAAGTCAAAATTTCTGTCTTTAGATACTTATTTTCATCAAAGGGAGAGTTTGTATAAACTGAGCACTGAATAACTATCTCAAAAGTTAACGCAAACATGAAATTAGATGACATCTGTACAATAATTGATATATTTTAGGTAATTTGTCCTTGTAGAGATGTCATTTAATTTCATGTTTGCATTAACTTTTGAGATAGATATTAGGAGATAATACATGGAGTTCAAGGAAAGGAGAATCCAGTGTGGGGAGAAAATCAAGGATGATTCATGGAGGAAGATAAAACAGGTGTAGAGCTCATCTTACAGATGATATAACAGGGAACCAGGGGCTTGCTGATACAGAAGCAACCCACAGTGTTTGGAATAGGCACTCATGGTGTTGAAAAGCAAGACATCATCAGTCCGATAAAGTTCCAGGTGGGTACTTTAAAATAACTAAAAACAATAAATACGGTCATACATTAAAGTTTAAAGAAAAACAATTTTAAAAATATCTACTCTTCTTCCAATTGCATGCTTATAAGTTAAAAAGCAATAACTTTCATAAAGAATAATTGCAATAATAATTCAGGAATTGTGTATATAGCTCAGCATCTTTTATTAAAAAAAAGCTGTTATACATCTAATGATAATAATTCAGGAATTGTGAGTACAGTTCAGCATCTTTTATAAAAAAAAAAGCTAGCTGTTATATATCTACAATCAGGAGGATATGAAAAGCATGAATGCATTTTAACATCAACAGTTATCCAATTTAAAACTCTGCTCTCAGTATTACTCTAAAATACATAGTTAAATGTTTGGATAAATGTTTTGAAAAGCTTTTCAAGAAGAGGCCCCTAAAATCCAGAGAGTATTATAGTGTGAAGATCAATTGAAAAGTTTAATATACCACACAGATATATAAACCAGTGGTTAATTTCAGATATTTCCTGATCATAAAATTATAACTTAAGTAAAAGATGACTGTCAGCATATAAAATGAAAATAATTCAAGAATGTTAGTGCACTCTTTTTAATGTCCATGCATAATTTTATTCTACAGATAATTGTAGAAACAATACTATTAGAGAAAAAATTTAAAACTCTTCTGTAGTTCGGACTAAAAGTGATAGCTGAAGATAATTAATTGAGGAATATTTCAAAGTGAATAGCCATTTTAGGGGCTTCCCTGGTGGCTCAGATGGTAAAGAATCTGCCTGCAATGCAGGAGACCTGGGTTCGCTCCCTGGGTAAGGGAAGATCCCCTGGAGATAGAAATGGCTGCCCGTGCCAGCATTCTTGCCTGGAGAATTCCATGGATAGAGAAGCCTGGTGGGCTACAGTCTGTGACCCTATATCTGCAAAGAGTCGGACATGCCTGAGCAACTGACACTTAACTTCTTATTTTAGAGCCATTTCATAAGAGAGTTTGTGTTGACTGAACCATAGCCACTTGCTCTGGAGAATTTCAATATGCTAATATAAATTCAGGGCATCAATCAAGGAGAGAAATTCTTATAAGTCATTGTTCATCACAATGGACAATGAATATTTTCTACACAGAGAAGTCATGGTCTCCATTTTAAGCCTTTTTTAGGTGTGAATATCTTTATCTTATCCTCTTTTCTATACATGTATTTATTTTACTTTTAAAGTTTCTTTAACAAAGAACACGGTCATCTGTTCCTTTCCACACATATCAATTTGCTTATAAGTTACTTTTATCTTCCTCTACCTCCTCTGAGGTGTTATACCTTGGGTACCTTCTCCCAGAATCTCCACTGGATCCTTCTGCATGATGACCTTCAAATAGCATATATCATTAAAAATGCCTTTAGTGTATTTACAACCTCTACTGCCTTAGATTTTTCCTTTTCATATCTATGCTTCTTAAGTGGTCTAACTTCACTGCTTCCACTTGGTTTAATTTGTTCATTGCAATCTGGCTTCATTAATAATGAATTAAATCCGATGATCCTTTTAGTCCACTTCTAATAATCTGTTGTTGATAACAATTGGTTGCTCTTTTCTTTAAAACTGTCTCCACCCTTGCCTTCTATAATAACACATTCTTCAGTCACTACTCCTTAATTTATTCCACTTAACAGATAGTAAACCATTATCATTCGGCAGACATTATTATAGATGCCAAAGTATAAACTTCAGTAAGATGTGGTCCTTGTAACTTTGAGTGGTAAAAAGCACACAAATAATTGTCATAAAATGTGATAAATGCTGCAGTAGGGATATTTATATTACAGTGCAGTGTCAGGGGAGAGGAATCCTTTTTAAAAATTTTAGTATAAATCACTGCTTCAATTCAACTATATAAAATCAACAAAAGTTACTCAGTATATAGCTCATCATTTAAATAGAAATAATGGCTTCTAAAGAGTTCTGTGTGAATGACATAAGAATTACTCATTCATTCTGTAAAATAGACAAGTATGAAAAATGATTATTTTGAATGATATTAGTTTTGCTTAACATTGTAAATAGAAAAGATTCATCTTCATTGAAAACTTATGAAATTAATCATTATTCAAATGGCACTTCAGAGGTGGTATATTTGAACTGAAAACAAACAAACAAAAAAACCCCACAAAAATATAGTCTTTTAAAGCTGAAGGGATCTTAGAGACCATTTAGTCCTAGCCTATTATTTTATAGGATTTCCCTGGTGACTCAGCATTAATCCACCTGCAACATGTTGCATTGGTCCGTGGGTCAGAGATTATCCCCTGGAAAGAGAAATGACAACCCACTTCAGCAGTCCTGCCTGGGAAATCCCATGGACAGAGGAGCCTAGCGGGCTACAGTCCATGGGGTCGCAAAAGAGTGAGACACAGCTTAGTGACCAAAGCACCACCATTATTTTATAAAGAAAGAACTGATCTCTGAAAGGCACTTGCTCCACATTACACAGATTTTAGGGGCATAATTGAATTAGAACTCAGGATGCTCTTTTCTAAATGATCTTTCTAAGACAGGAAAATTGAGCACAATAATAACTCTATATAGGAAAGGAACACATCCCTTTTTGAAAGTATTTACAATAGTCTAAAGGTCCATCTAGTCAAGACTATGGTTTTTCCAGTGGTCATGTATGGATGTGAGAGTTGGACTGTGAAGAAAGCTGAGCCCCGAAAAATTGATGCTTTTGAACTGTGGTGTTGGAGAAGACTCTTGAGAGTCCCTTGGACTGCAAAGAGATCTGACCAGTCCATCCTAAAGGAGATCAGTCCTGGGTGCTCATTGGAAGGACTGATGGTGAAGGTGAAATGCCAATACTTTGGCCACCTCATGCAAAGAGTTGACTCATTGGAAAAGACCCTGATGCTGGGAGGGATTGGGGGAGGAGGAGAAGGGGACGACAGAGGATAAGATGGTTGGCATCTTCGACTCGATGGACATGAGTTTGAGTAAACTCCGGGAGTTCTTGACGGACAGGGAGGCCTGGTGTGCTGTGATTGATGGGGTCGCAAAGAGTCGGACACGACTGAGCGACTGAACTGAACTGAACTGAAAGTAAAATATTTTAATGAGTATCACATGTGTTTGTGAAACCCTTCCCCCCACAATTATAAAATGATAGACCAACTCCTAAACACAGTGTTAAACTCCCAGGAATGATCACAATGATGTTGCTTAACATAACTGGAACTGTGCTGCCCTAAGAAACAAGAATGAGAAAATTAGATTCCTAAACATGTTTTTTATATAAAAAATTATGAGTTGTGTCTCAAAAACTGTCACAGGCAATGCAACAAATATTTATTTTACCTATCATCTAGTCACTTTATTTTAGGACAAATCTGAAACTATTCATTCTTTTTTTTTTTTAATTAGTTGCCTAAGGCTGACTTGCATATGGTGTCCTCAATCCTGTCATTTATATATGTTTGCAGGGAAATCATATCCTCTCTGTGGAGAGGGTTAGGGTTTAAAGTCAGCCTATAAGGCAAAACGACTGAAGCGACTTAGCAGCAGCAGCAGCATAAGGCAAAAACCAATTTATTCAAAACCACTCTAGACAGTACCCCAGGGAGGCATCACACTGGAAATCAACATCCTACAATCCACTAGGTCCACTCCAGGCAGTTCTCCTCCCAACTTAGAACATATGACTCCCACTGGGGAAGAGCTCTGGATGGATGAGCTGCCCTGCTATGGGGTTTTGTGGAATGAAAAGTACAATGTGTACTTTTTGATGGATGAGAAGTATCTTTTTAAAACAGGGATTGCATTCAGCCTCACAAGGTGCTCACACTATAAGAAGCACAGGAGCTACTATAGAATTGTTTAGGTTTCCCATATCACAGTCACTTGGGGGATATGCTCATTGCATAGCATCTTCTGTAATATTTACATCTTTATTTGTCTCCCTTTCTGCTGTTGCGGTACATAAATAGTTGAGTTTACCTAAGATACATGTGCAAATGGTGCCATCTCGCTTAATACACACTTTGTTCATATGAATATGTATGTATATACTCTGATATATATATTATACTATGTGTACCATGTATGTATTATGTATATGGATACTATGTATATGCATACCATTACTCAACTATATGCATGTATGTAGTACAAAAAATGTTTTACTGACGTGTTTCAGAAAGATGCTGAGTTTTCTTAAAATTCTAATAATAAAATTTCTAAAATATGTAACTATTGCATAATAACAAATTTGTCTGGTCTTTCGTCCCACCCTCCTAAGAGGAAGCTTCTGAAATTTTGGAATGTGCCCAGCGATGAGTCTCTTTATTAGTCATGGTGGGTCCCACAGACTATACCTGAGTTTATGCTAATAAGATGACTCAAGATAGGCCCTCAAGTAGTTTCAGGGTCAGAGAAATCCAGAAAATTCAATCATGTGATTGATTAGAGGATTGGGACTTAGAACCAGGTGCTATTAGCCTGATCTCCAATGAGCAGATGAGATTGTAGATCAAGTTCAATCACTCTGCCAATGATTCAATTAATCATACCTGCATCATAAAACCCCAACAAAAATTCGGGATGTCTGAAGACTTAAGAACTTCCTGACTGGTGATACACATCAGTGTGTTGAAAGGATGATGTATCCTCAGAACACAGAAGGTTTACCGCTGGGCAGCCCCAGGTCTCACCCTAGTGTCTCTGCTTTTGGCTGGTCCTGATTTGTATCCTTTGCAGTGAAACTTAAATTAAATAGAAGTATAGTAGCTTCCTGAGTTCTTTGATATGTTCTAGTGAATTATTATGGAGAAGGAAATGGCAATCCACTCTAGTCCTCTTGCCTGGAAAATTCCATGGATGGAGGAGCCTGGTAGGCTACAGTCCATGAAACTGAGAGGGTAGAGGGGACCCTCAAATTTAGAGCCAGTTGGTCTGATGTGTGGGAGGACTGGGAATCCCAGAGCTTGTCACTGGTGTCTGAAGTATTAGAGTCTTGTGGAGGTTTATGCCCTCAACTATGAGGTCTGTGTTAATGCTAGGTAGTTGGTGTCAGAATTGCACTAACAGTAATTTTGCCATAAATGTGACCAGCACCATGTCTGAAGGTAGAGCGAATTGTCTGTTTATTATGTAATTCATCTAATTTTCCTCAAGAAGCTACACATATTGAATGAGAGATAAGAAGTGAACTTAATCCAGTCTGATAATTTAAACTGTCCCTAGTTGAGGGACTCTCATCTCAGGGTAACTAATAAGAAGTCCATTATGGTCAAAACATCCCTCTGCCTTATATGCCACTCTTTTTACCTACTACATGTGGACTGCTCAATTCTTCTCTATCCTTCCTTTTATTTTCCCTCTTGTTACACAGCGTCAGGCTTTATCTCATTCTCTACATCATTACTCAGTGTCAGAGGTCAGAAGGTATCAATGAATCTATGGCTTGATGGGAAAATAAGTTTTTTCAAAACATTATCTTTTATTAAATAAGGATATAGATTTTTAATTACTTAAAATAATAAAATATGTGTAGCCAAAAATAGAGAACCACTGTTTAAAGTAAAACTGAATTAGGTATTTTTATACTTTTCTTAATAATGATATTCAAATAGAATTGTTTAAAACAAACCAATACCTGAAATACTTTCTTCAGTCACCAATATGCATTTATTTTGAATCATGCCTTTTCATTAATATTACTGAAAATTTACTTACATGGTATCACAATTTGCAAAAATAATGTCATCTTTCTATGCTTCAGTTCTCCAAGTTTATTCAGGTCAGAGCTAAACAATAAACAAGCTCACAATAATATTATTTAGACTAAAACTATGCACTGGTGACTATAGAGTTGTTAAGTTCTTTTATCTTACTAACCAAATATATGATAAATACCTAGAAGATTGTCCATGATTTGAAAGAACTTTGGACCTTATATATTAACTATATAGTACAAGTGAAAAATTACAAGGATGTTTCAAGATTAGCACTGTATGCAAATTTTATCTCTCCTAGCAAAAAAGTAAACTACATTTACTCTAAAACAAATTAAAACTATAAATAAGCAAAAACAAAATAAAAATTATCAAAAAATTTGCAAATGCTAAAAAATCTTTAGCATTTTTGACATGTAAAATCACATAAAACCTTAGTGGTTTGGAAAGAAAGAAAATTGGTTGCAATATCTTCCAGTGCATACTTGTAGAATTTTTTAATTACAGTCACTCAAAAAATTTATAACAATAGGATTGCACTGTGCATGGAACACTGTGCCCTACATGTTTAATTTAATATCAAATAATAAACATAAAATTACAATATTAAAAAAGTTCAGAACACTTTCATTATGGAACTAAGGAGCAATTAAATAACACCAGTCAGTAGATTTCACTAACCCTTAATGAAAACGAGAATTGCACAAAAACTCTATATTCTATTTTACTTAACATGCAAACACTATATGAGCACTATCATTATTTCTTTTACTGATTTTTTAAAATATGTTAGATGTGGCTGAGTCAGTTACTCAGGGTTACAGAACTGGTAACAGCTTGTATAGGTGTTTGGAGTCAAGCCTACTTGCAGTCTAAACTGCAAGTTTAAGTTCAGTTCAATTCAGTCGCTCAGTCATGTCTGGCTCTTTGCAACCCCATGGACTGCAGCATGGCAGACCTCCCTGTCCATCACCAACTCCCAGAGTTTACTCAACTCATATCCGTAGAGTCAGTGATGCCATCCAACCATCTCATTCTCTCATCATCTTCTCCTCCTGCCTTCAGTCTTTTCCAGCATCAGGGTCTTTTCCAATGAGTCAGTTCTTCGCATCAGGTGGCCAAAGTGCTGGAGTTTCAGCTTCAGCATCAGTCCTTCCAAAGAATATTCAGGACTGATTTCCTTTAGGATGGACTGGTTGGATCTCTTTGCAGTCCAAGGGACTCTCAAGGGTCTTCTCCAACACTACAGTTCAAAAGCATCAATTCTTCTTCACTCATATAGTCTAATTCTCATATCCATACATGACTACTGGTAAAACCATAGCCTTGACTAGACAGACGGACCTTTGTTGGCAAAGTAATGTCTCTGCTTTTTAATGTGCAGTCTATGTTGGTCATAATTTTTCTTCAAGGAGCAAGGGTCTTTTAATTTCTGGGCTGCAGTCATCATCTGCAGTGACTTTGGAACCCAAGAAAATAAAGTCTCTCACTGTTGCCATTATTTCCCCAACTATTTTTCCTGAAGTGATGGGACCAGATGCCATGATCTTAGTTTTCTGAATGTTGAGTTTTAAGCCAACTTTTTCACTCTCCTCTTACATTTTCATCAAGAAGCTCTTTAGTTCTTCTTCACTTTCTGAGATAAGGGTGATGTCATCTGCATATCTGACATTATTGATATTTCTCCCAGAAATCTTGATTCCAGCTTGTGCTTCATCCAGTCTGGCATTTTACATGATGTACTCTGTATATAAGTTAAATAAGCAGGGTGACAGTATACAGCCTTGACGTACTCCTTTCCCAATTCAGAACCAGTCTGTTGTTCTATGTCCAGTTCTAACTATTGCTTCTTGACCTTCATACAGACTTCTCAGGAGGCAGGTCAAGTGGTCTGGTATTCCCATCTCTTGAAGAATTTTCTACAGTTTGTTTTGATCCACACAGTCAAAGGTTTTGCCATAGTCAATAAAGACGATTTAGATGTTTTTCTGGAACTCTCTTGCTTTTTTGATGATCCAACAGATGTTGGCAATTTGATCTCTGGTTCCTCTGCCTTTTCTAAATCTAGCTTGAAAATCTGGAAGTTCACGGTTCACGTATTGCTAAAGCCTGGCTTGGAGAATTTTCAGCATTACTTTGCTGAGACTAAGACCCGATGCAACCAAATAAATATTTTTAAAAACTCTATTGCATTTATATACTTTAATGACAACCTTCAGAAAGACAAATTAAGAAAATAATCCATTTACAATTGCCTCAAAAAATAATAAAATATCTACTAATAAAATTAATGAAGGATCTGAAAAACTTGTGTATGAAAAATTATAAGACATTGATAAAAGAAATTAAGGAAGACAGAAATAAAGGAAATATATTCCCTGTTCATTAATTAGGAGAATTAATATTATTAAAAGGCTTCCCAGGTGGCACTAGTGGTAAAGAATCCATCAGTCAATTCAGGAGACATAAGAGATGCAAGTTCCATCCCAGGGTTGGGGAGATTCCCTAGAGGAGGAAATGGCAACCTACTCCAGTATTCTCATTGGGAGAATACCATGGACAGAGGAGCCTGGCGGGCCACAGTCCATAGGGTTGCAAAGAATCCGACACCATGAGGGTCTGAGCATACATGTACAATAATTGCTAAAAGCCAAGCAATCTACAGATTCAATGCAATAAAAATTCCAATAGCATACTTCACAGAACAAATTTCTAAAACTTTAATTTGAGACCACAAGAGATCTGAATTGCCAAAACAATTCTGCGAAAGGAGGACATAGCTAGAGATATCACACTCTTTGATTAGCTTCATAAGTGACAAACAGATTCAAGGGATTAGATCTAATAGACAGTGTCTGAAGAACAAGAGATGGAGGGTCATGACATTGCACAGGAAGTGGTGATCCAAACTATCCCCAAGAAAAAGAATTGCAAAAAGGCACAGTAGCTGTGTGAAGAGACTTTACAAGTAGCTGAGAAAAGAAAAGTGAAAGGCAAAGGAGAAAAAAAAGACGCATCCATCTGAATGCAGAGTTCCGAAGAATAGC
The DNA here is from genome assembly GCF_963930625.1 of Muntiacus reevesi. Classification (NCBI taxonomy): domain Eukaryota; kingdom Metazoa; phylum Chordata; class Mammalia; order Artiodactyla; family Cervidae; genus Muntiacus; species Muntiacus reevesi. The sequence continues at coordinate 128,750,396 of NC_089252.1, forward strand.
AAGGAGAGAGAAGAAAGACTTGCTAAGTGAAAAATGCAAAGAAATAGGGGAAAACAATAGAATGGGAAACACTAGAGATCTCTTCAAGAAAATTAGAGATACCGAGGGAACATTTATGTAAAGATGGGCTCAATAAAGGGCAGAAATGGTATGAAGCAAACAGAAGCAGAAGATATTAAGCAGAGGTGGCAAGAATACACAGAGGAACTGTACAAAAAAAAATCTTTATGACCCAGATAACCAAGATGGTGTGATCACTCACCTAGAGCCAGACATTTTGGAGTGTGAAGTTAAGCGGGCCTTAGGAAGCATCACTATGAATAAAGCTAGTTGAGGTAGTGGAATTCCAGTTGAGCTATTTCAAATCCTAAAATATGATGCTGTGAAAGTGCTGCACTCAATATGCAAGCAACTATGGAAAATCCAGCAATGGCCACAGGACTGGAAAAGGTCAGTTTTCACTTCAATCCCAAAGAAAGGCAATGCCAAAGAATGTTCAAAATACTGCACAATTGCATTCATTTCACATGTTAGCACAGTAATGCACAAAATTCTCCAAGCTAGGCTTTAACAGTACATGAACTGAGAACTTCCAGATGTTCAAGCTGGATTTAGAAAAGGCAGAGGAACCAGAGATCAAATTGCCAACATCCACTGGATCATAGAAAAAGCAAGACATTTCAGAGGAACATCTAATTCTGCTTCATTGAATATGCTAAAGCCTTTGTGTGGATCACAACAAACTCTGGAAAATTATTAAAGAAATGGGAATATTAGACTTACCTGCCTCCTGAGAAACCTGTATGCAGGTCAAGAAGCAACAGCTAGAACTGGACATGGAACAATGGACTGTTTCCAAATTGGGAAAGCAGTATATCAAGGCAGTATATTGTCATCCTGCTTATTTAACTTATATGCAGAGTACATCATGCAAAATGCTGGGTTGGATGAAGCACAAAGTGGAATCAAGATTGCTAGGAGAAATATCAATAACCTCAGATATACAGATGCTACCACCATTATGGCAGAAAGTAAAGAGGAACTAAAGAACCTCTTGAAAGAGGAGAGTGAAGAAGCTGGCTTAAAACTCAACATTTAAAAAACAACAATCATGGCATCCGGTCCTATCACTTCATGTCAAATAAGTGGGGAAATAATGGAAACAGTGACAGACTTTAATTTTCTTGGGCTTCAAAATAACTGCAGATGGTGACTAAAGTCATGAAAGTACTTCATGACATGAAGTCATTTGCTCCTTGGAAGAAAAGCCATGACAAACCTAGACAGCACATTAAAAAGCAGAAACATTGCTTTGCTGACAAAGGTCCACACAATCAAAGCTGTGGTTTTTCCAGCAGTCGTGTATGGATGTGAGAACTGGACCATAAAGAAGGCTGAACTCCGAAGAATTGATGCTTTTGACCCGTGGTGTTGGAGAGGGTCCCTTGGACTGCAAGAAGTTCAAACCCAGTCAAACCTAAAGAAAATCAGTCCTGGATATTCATTAGAAGGACTGATGCTGAAGCTGAAGCTCCAATACTTTGGCCACCTGATGCACAAAACCGACTCATTAGAAAAGGCCCTGATGCTGGGAAAGACAGAAGGCAGGAGGAGAAGGGGACGGCAGAGGATGAGATGGTTGGAGGGCATCACTGACTCAATGGACATGAGTTTGAGCAAGCTCTGGGAGATGTGGAAGGACAGGGAAGCCTGGCGTGCTGCAGTCCATGGGGTCGCAAAGAGTCAGACTCCACTGAGCGACTGAACAACAATAATTACAAAGCTACAATAGTCAAAACAGCATGGTACTGGCACAAAAACAGACACACAGGTCAACGGAACAGAACTGAAGGTCCCCAAATAAATGCACACATATGTGAACAGTCATTGATGACAAAGGATCAAAGAACATACAGTGGAGAAAGGACAGTCTCTTCAATAACTGGTGTTGGGAAAACTATACAACCACATGCAAAAGAATGAAACTAGACCACTATGTTACACAATACACAAAAATTAGCTCAAAATTAATTGAAGACCTGAATATAAGACCTAAGCCATAAATTGCTTAGAATAAAACGTAGATAGTACGCACATTGACATTGGATTTAGTGATGTTTTGTGGATCTGATTCCAAATGAAAACAAAAAATAAACAAAGGGGACTACATCAGACTTAAAATCCTCTGCATATCTAGAAAACCATAAGCAAAATGAAAAGGCAACTTACTGAACGGAAAAGATATTTTAAAATCATATATCCAAATTTTGTGAGGCAACTGAGTTGTCAGCCTCTAATGCGGGATATCTGGGTTTGATCCCTGGGTTGGGAAGATCCCATGGAGGAGGGCATGGCTACCCACTCCAGTATTCTTGCCTGGAGAATTCCCATGGATAGAGGAGCCTGGTGGGCCACAGTTCATGGGGTTGCAAGAGTTGCATAGGATTGTGCAACACAGCACAGGTGAAACTACAGCTATATTGATTGTACTATGCCTAAAATGATTCCTGTGCTATTTTACAGGTGAGAAATTTTACCTATAAAATCTCTATGCATGTATACATACAAAATAAGAAAATTCCTATAGCATCAATTCTTTAGTCTATTGGTAATTCAGAGGAACTCTGTTATTAGGTGGAACTGTAGTTCATCCACAGTTCATAAGAGAGAGCCCTTCTTTACAGTGGTTTCCCAGCTAATAAATAGAAGAGAAAATATAAAGTTACTGTTTCATAACTGTCAAAGAAAAACATGACGTTCAAGGACCATGGATCCTTGAATGCTAAAAAAGTTGGGTAACTATTCTAGAATAAAAGAGACTAAAAAGACAAAAATACAATGTGTCATACTTGATTTGATTCTTCTTCAAAAGAAAAAGTCATAAAGGATATTTCTGGAACAGCTGGAAAACTTTGAACTGTGTATTAGGTGATAGTGTTATATTCTTACATGTGTCATGACGGTGATTATAGAAGAGAATATTTACTCTTAGGAGGTTCATGCTGAATTGCAATGAATGTATACAACTTACTCTGAGATTGTTCAGAAAAAGGAAAAATAGATATACTCTGACCAAATATTGCACAAAGAAACTACTGAATCAAGATATGGTAATTCAAATCTTCATTATACTATTCTTTCAATTTCACTGTATTTTGAAATTTTCCATAAAAAAAAGTTGAAATATAAGTGCCAAAACTTGAATGGCCTGAAATGGGCATAATGACAATACATAATATAATATTTATATTCAATTTTAAAATGTTAATGAAAATTAATTGCTAACCTTTTTGGAATACAACACCCTATTAGAGATTTCTCTATCTTGGCATTAGTGACATTTTGGATAGCTGTGTTGTGAGCAACACAGCTATGCATTGTAGAATGTTTAAAAATATTTCAGCTTGTGTCCACTGCATGCTTGGATATTGTCCTTTTACCCTTCACCCTGAAAAAAAATCCCTCAAAATGTCTATAAAAATTGTCATATGTTCCCTGGGGCAGCAAAATTTTCTCTGGTTGGGAAGCACTGCTTTATATGTTGATTTAAAAAAAATTTTTTTAGCCATTCCTCCAAATTGCTACTTTTCAGATATTTAGAAAACAAAAACGAATTCATTACTAATATAAACTTTGTTTGTTAAAATCCAACTCTTCCCATTAAACACACTAAAGTATGTCTCTACTCTGATATTTGTGGATAAAAACGGTTGAATGGATTGCTAAAAAAGTATTTTTAAACATGCAATTTTAAAATGCTTTTATGATAAAGCCTCTAGCAAATTTTTTAAAATAAAATCTTGTCTTTTCCCACACCATTATTCTGAATAGAGATCAAACAAAAATTTTTTGGCCTGGTATTTAAAGCTTGCTGCTTCTAGTAAGAGATATTACAATTATAATTTGGTCCATGGCAAATTTACTAGGAAAAAGATAGGCATTTGGAACAAAAATCACCACCAGAACTGTGTATAAGAAGCTTTTAAAAGCATGCATATTATTAACACATACAACTACTGAGATGCATCTCTATAGGTATTAGGTTGAATGAAAGCAGGTATTCTCACAAGGTTAAATTATGTATGATTCCACTTATATGACATTCCTGAAGGATAAAAGTACAACTATAATGATGGAGATCAGATCAAATTGCCAGGGGATAGAGACAGAGGAGAGTCAGATGACTTAGTGATAGCATGAGGGGGTTTTTCAGGTGATGGAACGGTTCTGTATCTGAACTGCAGTGGTGGTTACATGAATCTATATACATGTTAAAATTCACAGAATGGTATACAAAAAGTCAGTTTTACTGTTGTTGATTTATAAAACATAATAAGAATTTTCTTATAATCCTAATTATAATCACATAAAAAAATTCAATGTTTAACAAAGCATTTTCTCTTTCTAGAAAAGCCTTTTAGTTGCTTAACAATAAGGGTGAGTTCCCCGGTGGCTCAGATGGTAAAGTGTCTGCCTACAATGCAGGAGACTTGGGTTCGATCCCTGGGTGGGGAAGATCTCCAGGAGAAGGAAATGGCAATCCACTCCAGTATTCTTGCTTGGAAAATCCCATGGATGGAGGAGCCTGGTGGGCTACAGTCCATGGGGTCGCAAAGAGTAGGACATAACTGAGCCACTTCACTTTATTAACACACTATATGTAAAGAAAATTCTTAAGGAAAATTAACAAAAATTCATAATCCAAATAAAAAAATACTTATAAAATATATAATAGGAACTAATATATCGTGGGTGTTCATTTGAAGGACTGATGCTGAGGCTGAAACTCCAATTCTTTGGCCAAATCATGCGAAGACTTGACTCATTGGAAAAGACCCTGATGCTGGGAGGGATTGGGGGCAGGAGGAGAAGGGGACGACAGAGGATGAGATGGCTGGATGGCATCACCGACTCAATGCACATGAGTTTGGGTAAACTCCAGGAGTTGGTGATGGACAGGGAGGCCTGGCATGCTGCGATTCATGGGGTCACAAAGAGTAGGACACGATTGAGCGACTGAACTGAACTGAACTGAATATAACCTGGTTGATATCATAAGAAGGCATTGATAAGCTAGTTAACTAATCTATTAATTAAATGAATGATAAGTTTAGTTAAATATCATACTCCAAATGTCAAATATGAGTATCTTTAGATCATCAGGTTGTGCTGCATGTTGGTGGGCAGAAACAACACCGACGCTCTAGTGTTCTAGCGCTAGTGCTAAGTTGCTTTCAGTCGTGTCCGACTCTTTGCGACCCCATGACTGTAGCCCACCAGGCCCCTCCGTCCATGGAGTTCTCCAGGCGAGAATACTGGAGTGGGTTGCCATTTCCTTCTCCAGGGGATCTTCCTGACTCAGGCATCAAATTCGTATCTCACGTCTCCTGCATTGGCAGGCAGGTTCTTTATCATTAGTGCCATCTGGGAAGCCCATGCGTGGTCGTTAAGTTCCCAATGATAATAAATGGTGACAGTCACAGACCTAATGAAAAGAAGGGGTGCCAGTCAAAGCGGTAGCATTATCTGGGTTTGTCTTTTCCTTATCACTGACTCCCTAAGGGATGGATGCACAACTGCTATCACATTCTCTGTAGTTGTGAGGAAACGGCCAATTTCTTTCTAATAATATGACAGTGTTCTATACTTACACCTTATGTCATCATTCTGGAATGCCAACAGTCTATGTGTGTCCATTTAAATGATCTTCACAGACTCTGATTCCTCTGATTTTTGACCCACACTTAGCTTTAGCAAGACTATCTCCTCAAAGGGGAAATAACCCAGTTAATACTTAGATTTCACAAGTTGTCTCTACTTCTAGGCTCTTTCTGGTAAACTTGAATGCCCACATTCCATTCTGTCTCTAAAATCAGAGCCTTATCCTGGTGATTTTGATCCTGGGTTTGGTCTGACAATCACAAACACTTTCTTCACTTTCCCAAGAATTTATAAGCCTCTTATGGAAGACAGAAAAAGAGCAGCATGGTTTCAATCACTGATGCTAGAAGGTTCAGAACTGTTGATTACAATGCTCCTGTGGAATAGCAATTCATTATAGTCCTTAAATGTATTATTTTTGAAATGTCTACTGCTGTTAAAGAAGTTTTAGTTGACCCCAAGATCCTAGAATGATCAATATTTCTTTCTAACTTAAAAGCACTCTAATATCTTAACTGAAAGAAAAAATTAATCCAATCTGTATACTATTCTAGGCTGGAAGCATTCTCAGCAGGAACTGTACCTCTGACTTTCACCCTATCATTAGAACTTTACTTAATATGCCTGATCTGTGATCATGATTTTGGCTTGCAATTAGACAGATGGTATTCAATTGCACATTTAGTTACATCTTCTAATATTGCAATACAAAAATAGTTATCATGGGCTGCATATCCATTTTCTGTAGACACCCAGGAAAAATAACTTTCACATTTCCTCTTTTACCATCTACTTCTGTGCAGTCAGAAGGTTGCATGTCACGCCTTACCATCTGTTGATGTATTGCTTATTAATATATTTTTGTTTTAAGCCAGGGAATTAATGGAAAATTCTAGATAATAAAAGATTCTATTTAATAACAATTTATTATCTTTTTTAAGAAATTAAAATATATCTAAGACTAAAACTTCATGAACCATTATTGACTTTTTTTTTGATGTTTCAGAAGGACCATCAGAATTTTAAGATTTCTTGTTTAAAAAAAAAATCTTAGAGAAATCCCACTGAATAGAAAATGGTAAGAATTACAATTAGAGGAGGATGATTCTTATTTTTATGCCACTGTGTTCAACTTCCCAGACATAAATGTTTACATCCTTCTATTAAGACTAAATGAACGCAATGATAATAATTTGCAGTTATCAACCTACCAATTACCTCTTTAGGAATATGAGCCTTAGAATAGCCTTCAACTTTCCAGTTCCCACGAACAAAATACAGATTCATTTCTATCTGTATTTACCATGATAGACTTTGTTTTTCTTGGGGAAAAAAACCTTATTCCCCTAAGTAGGCTTACATTCATGTCAAATTACAGAAACAAAGTCCTAATTTAATTTATTCTTTTGTGCTTCACACTGCTCTTACATTTGCAAAGCTTAAATTGCTTTGGTAAGGCTTTGTGTTCCCGAGGTTAGATAACAGGAAACCCAATTTCTTTTGATGTTTTCTCCTGTTTTCATGGAACTGTATCAAAACTAATTTGAATGCTAAACAAACTAAAACAAAACTGTGGGGTCTTGGTTCTGCCAGTTATATATATATCTATATATAAAATATATATATACATATATGTATATATATTATATACATATATGTATATAATATATATCAGCCAGTATATTATATATACATATATATATTTAAATTATTTTCAAAATATATAGGAGGTTGAAGAATATCCTCTAGATTTAAGTATGCAACGTTTGTGAGATCACTGATGTTAAAATCTCCTTAAGATTGTTAAATTTCTCTCTTACTGTAGATTTGTGAACTTCCACTTAATAATTACTTTTCAATATTCCCATCTCCAAATGGGAATAGTTCCTGAAAGTAGAGACAAATGTAATTAAGAAAACTGGAAACTGAGAATTTCATCAAAGTGATGAGGACACCAAAACAGAGAATATGTCACACTATTTTTCTCACTAACTAGGTCTTATGACAAAGCAGATAGTTATAAATCCCCTACTACTGCTGGACAGGCAACTGGTGCAAACATGAGAATTTATGAGATATTTAAATTTCCACTTAAGCTCGTCAATCTCAGACCATACATACTAACCTTCCTTATAGAATAGATATTTATGAAATACTGACTTTGTGGTCAGCATCAAAATAGGCTTCAGTTAATAAAAGTGAGCAAAAACATACACGGGCTCTGTTCTCTGGAGTTTTCAATTTAAAAAACCCAATATATGTATGTGTACAATTATGTCCTGAGATAACTAGCATCAAAGAAAAGAGTGTGGTGCTTATAAAGTTGTAAAACAGAGGAACTTGACATGATGTAATGAGTTTGCAATAGCTGTTTTACTAGTTAGGATAAGGTTCAGTTGATATAGAAATTACAAAATAACAGTGACAGAAGCAAGAAAGAAGTTCACTGTTGTCTCAGATAAAAGACTGATAGATGTATGCGGTCCAAGCTAATTGTGGAAGTTCCAATAAGACAGAGGCCCATATTCCTTCTCTCTTTTTTTTTTTTTCTCTCAATTTGAGCATGGGCTTTTACCTCATCATCAAAAATGACTGTGTGAGCTCCAATAGTCAGCTTTGCATTCCAACTATCAATAAGGAGTAAAGTTAGGAATGACTTTACTTTCAACTCTTTGAAAGAGCTTCCCAGAAGTATTGCACAAATATTCCTATTACATCAGTGGGTAAGAACTTAGTCATATAGTCATACCTAGCTTTGAGCAAGGAAGATATAGTCACATAAGATATCACTAATTAAGAATTGGGCTACTTAAAGATGAAAACAATACATATTTGGAGGCAAGCAGTACCTATCATAACTTGCCTAGGAAAATGACTTTGAAACTGAGGTTTGCAGTATGCATAAATGTTAACCAAATGGTGGGAGGAAGGGGAAAGTGGAGAGAATTCCCGGCTGACACACAATCCACATGACTACATCAGCCTCCAACGCAGCTGGACATAGACTACTTGTATTCAGTATTCTTTTAAGTAAGAGAGAAAAGAACTTCTCTCTTGTAGGCAATGCTATTTTGAGAATTTAGAGATGTGCAATTCAGCTGAATCCTAACTATCTCTAAAATAACAGCCTTTGCTAACCCCTCAGATAAGTTCCAGGTTCTCTATTTTACTATTTTGAGCCTGGCATTAACATCATTAATGCTTTTTGCTTTTTTTACTAATTACATTAGGTTTACTCTTATGAGTTTATATAAGCTTCTAACATTATTACAGATACATAAGAAAATAAATCTGGTCAAGATCACATAAATGTCATCAGAATGAATACATATATATATATATATATATACACACACACATATACATATATATATAGACACATATACATAAACATTCTATAAGAGGATCTGCAAAAAAAAAAAAAAGAGGATCTGCTTGAAATACTTTTTGTTGAGCTATAGCAAAGATTTTGAAAATGTTTGATAATAAAATCTCATATTTCAGGAAATATTTATCCAAAAACTTACACTAAAATAAGTCAACTCAAGTGCATGTGTTTTCTTCTGATCTATACATTTTCCAAAAATATCCCCGCCTATATTTTTCAAGGAGAGGGGATTAGAAATATATCAAAAACAATTTCAAATACTTTTAGTCTAATCATTTGTTTGTTGACAAACCCAGAGTTGACAGGTATACTTTTAAAGTACAGCTGCTGATACTAAAATTTCACATAAACACTATCAAACCTCAAATATGAGAATTCATGCTATTCCAAATGTTGTTAGAATAATAAAATGCATTACTAATCAGGCTATTTTAATCTGTATATTTACTTAATAGAGGTTCGATTTTCTTCCATGCAAAATGTTATTTTATTCAAGGAACATAAACATTAGTATATTTTATCTTTTATAAAATAATTAACTACCCAGATTACTAAACGTTCCTCTGCTTTGAAAAAAAAAAAAAACAACACATAAATTAATTAAAATAGTTCACCGTAAAAAAAAAAAATTCCTATAGAAGGTTGCTTCTTTTTTCTTCCAAATTTTCTCTTTGGACTGGTTATCCACCGCCTGAAATACTTCTGTCCTATGAATAATCATAGCAAGCAAACATGACCTTCAATTGCATGACTTTTTTACTAAGAAAAGTCATTGGTAAGTACCAGAGAGCACATAAATATTTATTTAATTCCATAAAATGAGATTACACCAGATGTGCTGCCAGAAGAGTACAAAGAAGAAAAGTTAAGGTACTTGCTGATAAGCAGTGTATACATGTATTTTGTAAACATCTTAGAAAAGACTTTCTGAAAGAAAGGCCAATGAAATAGTTTTCATTGAAAGATATTGATGCTGTAAGACTGAAGTATTTATGAAGTAAAACAGGGAGGTAAGTGAAAAACAAAGATAAATTAAGTGGAGAAAGAGCAAGTTGGTTTGGGTAGAAAAGCTCTGTGAGGGGTGATGAAATATATATATAGACAGAATGGCTTACGACGAACTTGCTTAGAGATGACAAGGTTGCCTCCGCGGTTGTGTTAATCATCTAGTCCTAAATTGAATCCTAAAATTTAATGTCTTAAAACAAAAGTGATTATTTATGATCTCATTATTTTGTGAGTCAGGGATTTGGGGATGGCTCAATTGGGAAGTTCTACCTTGGGGCCTCTCAGAGGTTGCAGTCAGAGGCTGATTTGGGCAGCAGCCATTTAAGGCTTGACTGCACTACCAGAGGATCCACGCCAACGTATTTCAACTGCATGGCTGGCAAGTTAGTGCTGGCTCCTGGCTCGGGACCTCAGTTCTGCGGGCATCTCTACAGGGCTCCTGGAGCACCCTCACAACAAGGCAGTTGGCTTGTGAACAAGTCCAAGAGAACAAGGTAGAAGCTACATGACTTCATAACTTCATTTCTCAAGACATATACTTTTACATACACCACACTTTATTCACATAAGGGCAGTTTTAATTTAATGAAGGAGACGTCTACACAAGAGGTATGCATTTTAGGAGGTGAGAATCACTGGTGGTTATTCTCGCAGTCAGAAACCAAATCAGGGATCAAAACATCTACCTCTGCTTTATTGATTATGCCAAAGCCTTCAACTGTGTAATCACAACAAACTATGGAAAATTCTTTGAGAGATGGGAATACCAGACCACCTTACCTGCCTCCTGAGAAATCTGTATGAATGTCAAGAAGCAACAGTTAGAACTGGACATGGAACAGTGGACTGGTTCCAAGTTGGGAAAGGAGTACGTCAAGGCTGTATAATGTCACCCTGCTTATTTAACTTATATGCAGAGTATATCATGAGAAATGCTTGACTGGATGAAGCACAAGCTGGAATCAAGATTGCTGGGAGAAATATCAATAATGTTAGATATGCAGGTGACACCACCTTTACGGCAGAAAGTGAAGAGGAACTAAAGAGCTTCTTGATGAAAGTGAAAGAGGAGAATGAAAAAGCTGGCTTAAAACTCAACATTCAAAAACCAAAGATCATGGCATCTGGTCCCATCACTTCATGGCAAACAGATGGAGAAACAGTGGAAACAGTGGCAGACTTTATTTTCTTGGGCTCCAAAACCACTGCAGATGGTGACTGCAGCCATGAAATTAAAAGACACTTCTCCTTGGAAGAAAAGCTATGACCAACCTAGACAGCATATTAAAAAGCAGAGACATTACTTTGCCAACAAAGGTCAACAAAGTCAAAGCTATGGTTTTTTCCAGTAGTCATGTATGGATGTGAGAGTTGGACTATAAAGAAAGCTGAGCGCTGAAGAATTGATGCTTTTGAACTGTGGTGTTGGAAAAGACTCTTGTGAGTCCCTTGGACTGCAAGGAGATCCAACCAGTCCATCCTAAAGGAAATCAGTCCTGAATATTCATTGGAAGGAATGATACTGAAGCTAAAACTCCAATATTTTGGCCACCTGATGCCAAGAACTGACTCATTTGAAAAGACCCTGATGCTGGGACAGACTGAAGGCAGGAAAAGAAGTGGACGACAGAGGATGAGATGGTTGGATGGCATCACTGACTCGATGAACATGAGTTTGAGTAAGCTCTGGGAGTTGGTGATGGACAGGGAAGCCTGGCGTGCTGCAGTCCATGGGGTCGCAAAGACTCAGACATGACTGAACAACTGAACTGAACCTCCGTACTTGGTGGTTACCCAATTTTTAAGCTTCATAAAATTCCTGAGATATAGGTTTTACTGTGTTCATTTTATAGTGAGAGGACTAAAATTGAGTAGTTGAATAGCTTTCCCAAAGTCACACAGGTGGCAGGATATATGTTGATCTGATTTCTAACCTTACGCTCCTTCATCCATGCTATGAAGTCTCAGAAAATACTGTCCATTCTAGGATGATTCTGCGGGATGAAATAATGTCTGCATGGTGACTGCTGCATCTCTTAAATACAGCATAAAGGGCATGAGACAGAGACATAAATCAGCACAAATAATTCAGGTACTTTTAAAGCATTTGTTTTTAAAATATATTTAATGATGATACTTATTTTATAATATTAGAATAAGACTGCTATCTTCTCATTGAAGCTAAATTCAAAATAATCTTGAGACAGCTATTAATGAACTTTAACCAAACACAAAATAGTACTTTTCTTCATGACGGTTTTAACATAATTTTCCTATGAACTTGTAACTTTGAACTTGCAAATATATCTTGACATAAGGGCAGATATTTTATGAAAGCAAAGTGATACTTCATAGGCCTTATTTCTGAAATTCAGCTGAACCCATAAAGATAATTATCAAACATACAAGGGGTGTGTTCTTGGTATTCAAGAATTAGGTAGTCAATGAATAGCAATGATATAACACCACCTTTCTAATGAACATTTATTACTTTAATCAAGTTCTATTTTGATTTTAATATTTTTTAAATAGGACAGATCACATTTACTGTGGTAGATAATTTAAAGGTTTTATTTCATTTTACACAGCTTCTGGGTTACAGATAAATCATTAACTACTAACAGATGAGTATCATTCTTGACACATCAATATATTAAGTCTGAATTGGGAAATTCCCTGACAAACACATGCCCTAAAGGATATAGAAGGTAAAGGTCATCATTAGTGAGGGCCAGTCCTTGATATAATTAGCTTATTTTAATACAAAAAAAAAAAAAGGTTTGGAATCTTCACAATTAGTACCTCAATTGGAGTTATAAATTGGTCCAAGAAGAAATAACTAAATGACTTTATCAGAACAAGTAAAAATCATGCCTTTCTAAAACAGAATAATTATTTATAACTAGAAGAAGGCCCTGTGGATATTTAACCTTCTACCCAGCAGGTGTCTTTCAAATAGAAAGTACCATTTATAGTGCTGAAAGAACTCTATCTCCTGTCCACTGTTTCTCAATGTGTGACATTTCTGCACTGACATCAGTTGGAATTCTGTTTAAAAATGAAGACTCCTTGGCCCTTACCAGATTTTCTGAATCATCTCTGGGGGTGGTAATATGGTAGCTTGAATTTCTGGATAATTATGTATTCTAAAGTTTGACAACCCCTACAACAGCTCTAAGTATTTTTATTATGATCCACAACAGAGGAAGAATAAAATAAGCTGTAGTCAATAACATAAAATCTGAAAGCCCAATTTCAATTCCCAGAGAGAATTTGCACTGATGGTATGAAGTATTAAAGACTTGGAAAACAAAGTATTTCATTCAACTATTTGATACTTTAATAAGAATAATACTAAAAATTATGCTGTAAGAACTACTATGTTGTATCTGTATGTTTTGAGCCCACGGTAAACAATTCACTTCACCTTAATGACAACCCTTTGAGGGCAATATTCCAACTGCATTTACAGATGAGACAACTGAATTTAGACTATGTCACCTGTTAAGTAGGTGGCAGAGAATGATTAATACTTAGGTCTGACTTCAAACTGCTATACAATAGCACTATAACTGGAGTGGGTTGCCATTTCCAACAGCCAGTAAAGAATCTGCCTGCAATGCAGGAGATCCAGGTTTGATTCCTGGGTCAGGAAGATCCCTTGGAGAAGGAAATGACAACCCACTTCAGTATTCTGGCCTGGAGAATCCCATGGACAGAGGAGCCTGGCAGGCTATAGTCTATGGGGTTGCAAGAGTCAGACACAACTGAGCAACTAAACCACCACCACTACTACTCAAACCTGATAACTTTAGGAAAATATTAGATATTCAAGAAAATTGAAGCTGATGTACAGCATGGTAATATAGAATATCAAACAGATTGAAATGGAACATCTAAGTGTTACATGCAGTTCACACGAAGTGCATTGATTCTGACATCATTTAGTAGACATTAAATGAGAAAGAATATGTTTATTTAAAATTTCGGAATGTTTTAAATTTTTTCTTCCAAAATTTTTACAACAATTATTTTGTTAATTATATCTTCTCTCCACCAAATAAATAAACAAAACATCAAAAATAACATACACATGTGCTCACAGGCACATGTGCATACACACACACTCAGGCAACTTAATGGGGTTAATCACCTATCTTCTCTTGGATAATTCATATTTTATAGTCACAACATCAAGTTTAATTGACATAGTCTCAACATAAAGCTTGGTATAAAAGGTAACTTGTAACTTTTGAGATATGACATGTATCCTTTATATAGTCAGACATCTCTTAAGCACGCACAATTTGTTCACCTAACAAATATATATGGGGAAACGGACACACCTACTTAAATGCTGTGTGTGTGTGCTCAGTCTCTAAGTTGTGTCCAACTCTTTGCAACCCCATGGACTGTACCCCGCCAGGCTCCTATGTCCATCAGATTTTCCAGGCAAGAATACTGGAGTGAGTTGCCATTTCCACCTCAGGGAATCTTCTCGACCCAGGGATCAAACTCGTGTCTCCTCGTCTCCTGCATTGGCAAGCGGATTCTTTACCACTGAGCCACCTGGGAAGCCCGTACTTAAATTAGATTGGTGTTAAGTAAGCGCAGCATTTTGCAGGATCTCACCAAGGATGGTGGTGGACCTAACTGGGAATTGTGACACATTCATCAAAGACACGTACTGCACTTGGTTTGAAAGAGTGAGTGAGTTTGGAACAAACAAGTAGACAAAGAGGAAAGAAAGTTCTAGTACTTCTGAGGAATATAGAGATGCAATTACTATTTTTTTTTGTCTTAAAAGAAGCCGAAAATATGTTTGAACCACAGTCTTTCGATACCTCATTATATAAATATAATGTATACCTCATTATAGTAAAAATAGAAAATTTGGGGACCTAGGTTGAGCAAGCCAGGTAGAAGGTTAATAGATATAGATGATGGCATGTTTATGATTAAGTGAGATCCAGGTTGGATCAAACATACTTTATCTCTCTTGACTTTAAATCTTGGGAATGGAGAGAATACATATAGAGTTAACCTATTTGGTGGCAGCACTGTGAAGAGAATACTCTTCAATTTATGCCAGTACAACAATCCAAAGCTGTTCTGATTCATATGTCCTCTTCTCCAGATTGTCTTCTCTGTGCGCTTTGATGCTTCCTATCTGCTTCCTACGCTCTATATTTCTCCTTAGCATTTATCAACACCTAACACACAATACCGGAGAAGGAAATGGCACCCCACTCCAGTACTCTTGCCTGGAAAATCCCATGGATGGGGGAGCACAGTAGGCTATAGTCCATGGGGTCGCGAAGAGTCAGACATGAACAAGTGATTTCACTTTCACCTTTCACTTTCATGCACTGGAGAAGGAAATGGCAACCCACTCCAGTGTTCTTGCCTGGAGAATCCCAGGGATGGCGGAGCCTGGTGGGCTGCTGTCTATGGGGTCACACATGGTCCGATACGACTGAAGCGACTTAGCAGC
This sequence comes from Muntiacus reevesi, assembly GCF_963930625.1. NCBI lineage: Eukaryota > Metazoa > Chordata > Mammalia > Artiodactyla > Cervidae > Muntiacus > Muntiacus reevesi. The sequence continues at coordinate 128,765,947 of NC_089252.1, forward strand.
AACATACTATACATTATCTATTTATTTTACTATCTGTTTCATTCAACTAGAATATAAGCTTCATGTTTCACTTACTCACTGCTACACATTATCCTATTTACAATCCATTTTCCCCCCACTGAATATAAGGTGATTTTTCACTTGCTCACTAACTTATCCAATACACAGAATAGAACCAAGCACTTAGTTGACTGCATGAGTCAATAAAAGTGCTTCCCATATCATTCAAATATTTCTCTTTTGAATAACATACCACAATCAGTTTCTGTTGCTTGTAAAAGCCTTAACTGAACTGTGTTTTTAAATGTATAAAATGCTTTCAAGTACATTTTCTCATATCAACCCTGGAAAATGTATTTATTATTCTCATTACCTAAAGGTGAAGAAACTGAATCTCAGTGAAGTTTAATAATTTTTGTATATGTACACATTTCAAGTTATAGATACGAGACTCCAACAGTCTCACTTGCACCCCGCTTTTTGTACTCTGCCTCATTCTGAAAATCCCCAATACAAATGTTCCATTGAGATGTCACTGACAACTACCCACTTCTGTGTTTTATCACTCCAACAGACTCATTTTCTATATTCAAGTGAAGCCTCTTCTGTTTTTATTCAGACTCACGTATTCCTTTTCTCACCACACATGCTGAACAACTTCATTGTATTCAAACCAAAAGAACATTTCTTTTGAGTGGCAATGAAAGTGAAAGTGAAGTTGCCCAGTGGAATCCAACTCTTTGTGAACCCATGGACTGTAGCCCACCTGGCCCCCCCATCCATGGGATTCTCCAGGCAAGAATACTGGAGTGGGTTGCCATTTTTTTCTCCAGGAGATCTTCTGACCCAGGGATTAAACTCAGGTCTCCCAGATTGCAGGCAGACTCTTTACCGTCTGAGCCACCAGGGAATCCTAGTGGCAGAGATGGTGTCTTTTTTCCACATTTCTTTCCCTGATTACATAACATCCACAATTTTGTCCACCTTTTCTTCAAAGATCTATTTTTCAATAATAAATTGTGTTGGCAGCATTCTGTATTAAAGATTTATCTTTGTACTTAATTTAAAATGTTGTACCATAATAGGCTATATATAATGAAATTATATTAATGTAATGTGAAAAGTAAGAGTAATTTTCTGGACAATGTAGTCTATGGCATTCCATGTATATGATTGTAATGCTGACCTTTCCCCACAAATGCACAAACTCTCCTACATTTTCTTTAGCTTATAATAAGTTACTATTGTACCCTTATTACTTACAATGTTTTATTTGCTCCATTTAATCTTTAACATTACATACAGGCAAAATATTTAAATAAATTTGAGAATTACCTACTAGTGCTAACTATACTAACTTTATTTCAGTTGTAATATTTCATGAGGTAAACAACCCTTTAAATTTATATTTTTAAAGAACATCTATTCATTCTACTTACACTTTTGGAGAGCTTACTAAGTGCCAGGCATGATAGAATGCTCTGGGAATCACTGTTAAATAAAGTATAATTTCTCAGAATTTATGTTTATAACAGTATATTATAGAAACACTGAGTAAAGTGTAATTTTTCAGTGATTTTTTTTCCTTAAAAAATGAAACTTCAATCAATTACTTCCTATGTTCATTAAGACTGAAGACTGACCCACACTCAGACAGTTCAACCTTAATCTTGTTAGCACTTTGATTGCTTGATTTTTTTTGCCACATTTGCCAATATTTATTCCCATTCCAATTTCCATTTAGGGAGATTAACAAGAAACTCATTTATTAAGACTGATCTGAAACTATGCTTCCAATCCTCGCTCAATTCTCAGTTCTACTTGATGTCTACTATTTCAGGCTCAGCCATCTTCCTCTCTCTGGATGCATTTTCAGGGTGTTCACTTTGCTTCTCAGAAGATGAAGCATTCTTCCTTCCAAGGCCAAGGCTGCGGTTCTTCCTCCACCCTCACCCTTCTTCATTTCCCTAGTTCTCTCTACCCTCTGTCATTACATATGTACACAGTCAAAGGAAATACATAGTTTCTTTCTTGTTTTGCAAAACCCTTTTTGCTTTAAAAAAGAGTAAAAGTTGAATGTTTAGGATATAGTAAAACAACAGTCATTGCTCTTTTCAGAATACCAGACTAGTTCAGGAATGAGACTATTTATGAAAGTCTCTTAGAAGAAGTATTTTTTTCTTCATGATCACCATCATCATAAGGTTCTACTGAATAAATATATGAAATTACATAAATTATAATAGTATTATCTATATAAACAACCTCAGATATGCAGGTGATACCAGTATAATGGCAGAAAGTGAAGAGGAACTAAAGAGTCTCTTGAGGAAGGTGAAAGTGGAGAGTAAAAAAGCTGACTTAAAACTTAACATTCAAAAAATGAAGAACATGGCGTCCAGTCCTATCACGTCTGGCAAATAGATGGGGGAAAAGTGGAAACAGTAATAGATTTCATTTTCCTGGGCTCCAAAATCACTGCAGATGGTGACTTCAACCACTAAATTAAAAGACGCTTGCTCCTTGGAAGAAAAGCTATGACAAACCTGGACAGTTTATTAAAAAGCAGAGACATCACTTTGCTGACAAAGATCCGTATAGTCAAAGCTCTGGTTTTTCCAGTAGTCGTATATGGATGTTCTTGAAAGTGAAAGTCACTCAGTTGTGTCTGACTCTGTGACACCAGTGAGAGTTGGACCATAAAGTGCTGAGTGCTGAAGAATTGATGCTTTTGAACTATGGTGCTCAAGAAGACTTGAGAGTTCCTTGGACTGCAAGGAGATCAAACCAGTCAATCCTAAAGGACATCAACCCTGAATGTTATTGGAAGGACTGGTGCTGAAGCTGAAGCTCCAATACTTTGGCCACCTGATGTGAAGAACTGATTCATTGGAAAAGACCGTGAGGCTGGGAAAGATTGAGGGCAAGAGGAGAAGTGGGCAACATAGGATGAGTGGTTGGATGGCATCACCAACTCAACGAACATGATGTTGAGTAAACTCTGGGAGACACTGAAGTTCAGGGAAGCCTGGCATGCTACAGTTCATGAGGTTGCAGAGTTGGACACGACTCAGTGAATGAACAACAACAACACATAAACCCTTAACATCAAAGTATTTTTAGAGAAACAAACAATTATTATTTTTGGATAATTTTCCACAAGGCTACTCTTTATGAGTTTTGAGCATAGAAACCTGGTGTTTTGCTCATTATCACTAAAGTCTGGCATAATGGGGATATAGAACAAGGTGTGTCAAATGATTTTACAAACTAATATAAAAGAATTAATTTTAGGTACTCTTCAATTTACACACAAATTCATTCATTCAGAAAACACATACCATCTATATGACAAGCCTCAGGCTAGGTGTCAATAAACAATTATGAGTAGTTAAGTAAAATATTATGCTTTTCTGGAGTTTGGGGGATAATATTCAATGGCAGGGTGGGGGGGCGGATGCCGGAGGGGGCTAAAAGGAAGCGTTAGTTTCCAAAATGTATTTACAAAATAAAGCAAAGAAACACACAAAGAGGCAGGAGCATCTAAATTAGATTCAGAGGTGATATTCAAGGAGAGGTAATTAGGAAAAAGCTTTCAAAATGTATTTGCAAAATAAACCAAGCACACACACTCCAAATGACAGTAATTCTGGGAAGTCAGTAGGTTCAAGGATTTCATGCCCAGCCCCACCCTTCTCCCCCATTCTCCTTATTCTCTGCCAAGGTCGTTTCATCCACTTCCAGTTTCCCCTACCCTGTAAACAGATGACTCCCACATTCACGTCTACTCTTCACACAGACCTCTCTCCTGAGAGCCAAACCCATACTTCCAACTGTCTCCTCAATCTGCCCAAAACCAAACTCAGTACATTGTTTTTCAAAGCTACTCTTCCTCTAAAATTCTCTCTCCCTCAATAGAAACTTTGGAGGTAATCTTGCCTTCTACTGTCTTGTCTCCTGTATTCATATGTTAATGAATTTTTAAAATCTATCTCCTAATGACTTTTCCCTCACCTTAACATCTCTTAGTTCATACCCTTGGCCACCTCTAGTGTGTTTTGCAGACCCCACCTCTGGCTCCTGCTGCTGCTGTGACCGCGGCTTATTGACCTCTTACTACACATGGAGCACTATGCTCCATGCCTTAAATATTTTACCTTAAGAGCACCCTAATTAATGACCTTACTTCCAGTTTCCTTCCCCTTCAGTCCATACTTGAAAGCTTAAGGTTATTGTAGCTAAGTATATAAGTGAAATATATCTGTGGACCTCATGCTGGGAATTTCCTATGGGGAAGTCATTCTAGATGAGGATACATCCTTTTCCATTTGTAATTCAATTCAACATCTATTTACTAATTACAGTTTTGTGCTGCACAATCTCTTGGTGTTAGTGATTTAACAATGCAAGGGGAAAAAAAAAAGAGGACACATGGGCCTGTCCTCACAGAACAGATAGCCTAGCCAACATCTATTGAGCAGAAACCTCTACAGATGGAAGAGATATGATCTCCTATGGGGAGCCCAGGAGCTATTCATTGTTTTCTACGGTTGGTCTCACTACTGTAAAGAGCATTCTTGTGTAGACAAAGGTGTGTATTAAGTGAATATATCCCCCCTTGATTTCTCTTTTACTTTTCAGCACAATTTGATTGGCAATTTGATTACTATAAAAACATATTTCTAGCTAGAAGAAAACTGTCAATAAGGATTAAATGAGGAGATGTAACTAAACAAGAATCTCAAGTTTAAAAACTCAGTGAGTCTGTAATACAATGTTTTGAAGAAGTAGAGCTAAATTTCTATAAGTTTTTGAATTAATAGACCAACAGAGGATTAGAAATTACATACCTTGGAATAATTTTGCTGATATATTTAATCATCAACAATTTCAGCAGAAGAACATAGAGGAAAGAGTATGGAATTTCGGGTTCTAAAACTCTGGATTCAGACAGAAACCATGTTACATATATCTCGTATTATTAACAACTACTTAAGTACATTTTTGAGCATCAGTTTTTTCTATCTTTAAAGCAGGGAAATCATAATTCCTCTAGTTTTTTTTTGTTTTTTTTTTTTTTTTTTTACTTTGGAAAACCACTGAATAGTTTTTGCTGTCCCATCAACCAGCCAAGGCACAATCCAGTATTACAACTAGATGGTAAATTGAAGCCTATCATTTCTCATTGAAAATCCTTGAATCCTAAGATCAAGTTCCTGAGGATCTGGACTTGACATTCAAATCTTCCTTTATATTTTTGAGTTTGGACATTGAATTTTAGCCATTTCCTGTCTCCAGCTTATGTTTTAGTTATATAAAAGTCTGCCTTTCCCACACACCAAGAAGGACATTTAAATTTGTCAGTCTACTTGCTTGAAAGGCTTCTTGTATTATCTCTACCATTTATAATCATAATCATGACTGCATATAATTGGGTGACAGAGAAAAAGTTAAGTTCTCTCATTGAGCTGGGGAAGTCTGCCTATATTACTCTATAACCCTAGAGCCAAAGGGTCTGTCTTATTTCTATTGGGCTCCTTTGCTTTCATTTTTTTTATTAAATACATAACATGTTCCAAGCATTCTGATAGATATATTCAGTGCATTAAAAAAAAAAAAATCAACAGTAAGAAGTTAATATAATGTGCTTCAAATAATATAAGAGTAACAGTGGATTCCTAGGTATTAAAAAAAAAAGATAGAATATGAAAAAATCTGTTTTCTTCCCCTGAAAAGCCAGAATTACCTCAACCTCATATGATCACAAAGATATGGTGCCCCACACTAATTATCAGTAATATCTTTTGAGTGAAATTCTTCATGCAATTGAGATTTCCAATTTGCCTATTAATCTCCTACATATTTCAAGTAATAGTATCTGCTAAATGAAAAATTACACATTAAACAATTTTAAAGTTCTTTTGATAAAGTATGAAAAACCTCAATTACTAAGGAATTATAAATAGGTATAAAGAAAAAAATCTCAAAAATGTTTTGTCTAGTGGTAAGATAAATCTGTTACAAAAACAATGAAATTAAAACTTTTCTGAGAACCATAATGTAACTGTTATTTATTTTGAAGAACCCAATGGTGGTACTCAAAGGCTTAGTTTTAAATACATTTACCTTTAAATATCTTTAGCTATGTTTCTAATAATATATATGTCTCAACAAATGCTTACATAGCTTAAATAAAAAATTATAGTTTTTGTGTTGAATTTTCAAATTTTAATCATTTAATTTCCAATAAGCCCCACTTATTATACAGGGATAATAAGTATATCCATTTGCTAGGGATGCAGATTAATAAAATATTCTCAGTGATTAAAACAAAGCATATTAAGTACTCCTGTAGCGATATAAACAGGCAAATGATCAAAGAAAATGTACTTAATACATCATGAATAAATCAGGTGAATGAGTGAAGGCTTCATGGGGAGGTGGTATCTTAAATGAATCTTTAAATAAAAACAACTTTGCAATAGACAGGTTCAGTGAAGAGGCAAAGAACAGAAGCATACAAACAATTTTCTGGGAAAGTAAGTCAAGAAAGCAGTATGTTGCATGAGCTCCAGATCAGGAAGAGCTTCTTTATAACAAACTAAAGAAATGAATTTTACTCTTTAAGGACAGGGGATATATAAAGTATTCTAAACATGGAAATGGCACATTAATATGTTTCCATGCTTTGTGACAAAGTATCTTTCTCTTGTTTTCAGTGGGTACCAGCAGGCAACAGAGTCAAATACTTTCACACATTCTTGGCAATAAATGTTATTAATGCTAGGATTAAATGGCAAAGAAATATATCATAAGCAGAAATAATTGCTCTGTGGGTTCAATAGATCAAAACTGGTCCCATCAGAAATTAACTCCTTTGGTTTGAGGAAGTGGTTTGCACACCACTTTTGCTTTGTTTTTGAAAGGAGTATGCCATTTGTTACTTGCTGTGCCTGAAAGCTTGCATAGAGTTCCAATGAATAAAACAGGTAAATGTAGAATAAGGAAGCATTAAGAAGCTCAAAAGAATGTATATCTCCTCCCTACTGTCTCTAGCAACTACTGACAAGCACCCATGAAATCTTAGGATTCTGGAGACAGTGTGAAAACCTCTAGATGAAGATACTTAATTTCTAGGAGAAGACAGGGTAGCTTGGTGGTCATCAATACTTCTGGGAGAATTTACACATTATGTTATGATTAGTTTATCTAGATATTTAATAAAATATAGTAAATAGTTTTACTTGCAGAAATAGAGCTAAATATGAAATGATGTTAGGACATCATCTTTTATGGACTTTGAAAAGAATTTATTGCATTCATATATATAATTTAATTTTGTTTTAAAGTAGGTTTCCCATTTGTACATATTTGAGGACCATAAACTGACAGCTTTAATCCATTCAAATATTATAATTAATTTTTATTTTTGTCATTCAAAAATCATTCTAGACAACTATTCTCTAGAACTTCAATTTTTGGAGGCAAGTTACTCACTAAATATATAGTGCAAATTGGGTGTTGGCATCATTCAAGGTGCAGGGACCTCTGAATGAAAAATGCAGATTCAAGTATTTTCATAGTATATTGAAGTGAGATCTCACTTATAAAGAAATTAATTTAAATTAAGTGTTAGTCTATACAAGATAGTATTTGCACTTGTGAATAGAAGTATAAACGTATTTGGCTAAATTAAAATACAATGAAAAATATAGGCTTGTAATTAGAATATTCTTCAGCTTCTTATTTGTCGTCTTTTTACCTTTAAACAGTTCAGGTCAAATATGTTCTAAATCTTACTTTTAAAATTTGATATTGTACAATTTCAACAAAAAATGACAGGATAGTTTAAACATTTGATGAGAAGATGGAACTGAAACTGAATATTATTCATGCTAAGCTATCTTAAATGTTTTTGCATATGTTAACTCTTGGGCTAGAATAATTTTAAGAAGGTAAGCATTAAAATCTCAATTCCTTGATGTAGAATCATTTCAGAAATGCATTTATGCCATTCCATAATGAGAACCACTTTAAAAAATTTAACTAATCATTTCCACAAGATACACTTTTGACAAACGGCCTGTTATTTTACATCATCTCACTTCTCATGACAGTACTACAATCGAAGAAAGTACATCACCTTAAAATAGGCTAATGTATATATAAATAAGAAAGATATTCATGTATAATTCAGTCCCTTGAAGATAAAAGCAAAGAGTTAATTTTTATAAGCTGGTATATTTATGCTTTAAAAACCATCCTTCTCTTCCACCAAAAGCAAAAACAAACAATAGCAACAAAAAGTTAAACACACAATGCCTGCTACCACAAATGTCAGGATCAAATACCTTTTTGTGATTTTTAAAATGTAGCAAAATAGAGCTCATATTTGTCAACATTTCTATTTTATCTGAAATCTTGGTGCTTTTTACATGAATTGTTATAACATCAGCAAAAAAAAGAAATGAGTGGTTAAAAATCATTCCAGTGTGTTTTCAAAGAAAATCACCTGTCAGGAAATCTGTCAGCAAGACCTGCTGAAAGAATTGTAAAAAGCCTGTCATGACTGAGCATATGGAATTTACTGACCCTTAAACTTTAAGAGACTGAGGCAGAATACTCAATGTCAAAAACTACCCCTAAGAGGCAGCTATAGGATATTGTAAGCAGTGTTTATATCTCAGTGTATGGAGAAGAAAAAAGTAATAATTCTGTACAAGAGCTCCAGGGCACTTGCATTTTGAATCACTGCCACAATAAGCTGATCACTACTGGGAAGCAAAAATATTCTGTAACAGCACAGACTTGCACTATCAGTAGACATCAGTGTAAAGCAGGAGAGGCAACAGGATTAAAAATAGAAGTATAAGAAGGAGGAGAGAGAGAGAGTAATTATATCTGCTGCTATTGTGTGCAAAGGCAAGAGATTTTAATAAATCATATGTGCATTTATTCAGAGCTCCTTTTTAGAAGACATATTACCTCTACTATATTAATTCTCTAGGTCTTTGCATTTGTTTTTTAGTACATTATAACTCTATAGCTAAAATAATTAAATGCTAGGCTGTTCATATTCCCATAGTGTAAAATATACAGAGATGAGTTTCATTCCCCCTTTTAATCTAATGATGATATGATTGAACTACAAAGTAAACCTTAGTACTGGAAAATGCAATTTGAGGATAAAAATGAGGTAGAATGTGATTTACTTTAGACTTAACCGTTTTCTAGACTGATGACTGATTTATTCAAAGGCAACTGAAAGTCGGTAACAGCTTTGTAGCACACATTTACATTTATATTGCAAATCATTTTGACTTTTTGATAACACAGAAAATCTTCCATCTTAATGAGTTTCTACTTTACCTCAAATTGAAAAAGCATACTAAACATGACACTTAAGCTACTGTATTATTGATTAATTGTGTATTGCACTCATAAAAGTAAATAACAAGAGTCATGTTAAGCTATGTATATGAAATACAAAATTTTTCTAAGCCCACAGAACATAGTTTGCAAAGTTCCATAAAATGTCTTTTAATTCTATCTTCTCTGTAATATATCAGGGAAGTAACTTAATAACTTTCACCATATTATATCTATAAACAACAATTTCAGGAGATTATCTCATAAACCCTGTAAAAATGATAATGTAGCAGATTTAAAAATCCTTGTGAAAATTAGTTCACTATTATTTTGCTTGAATTCACAGAGAATCGTAATGCTATCTCATTTCCATATCAAAAAACCTGGATTAAAAGGACATGCACATTTTCTACATCTTACATCCTCTTTAATACTTTCACACTTTGCAGTTTTCCTTCCCTTATTTTTCTCTTTATTAAAAGTTGGACTATGTATTAACTCCCTAGGTAGTGAAGCCATTTAAAGCACACTTACTTGAAAAGTATAAAACCGGGTCCCATTAGGAGGATGCACTTTAGGGGAGCCAGAAACGGTGTTCATATCCGAGAAGATCATTTCTGATCAGAGAGACAATATAATCCACAAGGAGCTACAGATGCAGAGCAGAGAGCTTAGCGTACAGATAAATCCGTGCATGCATTGAGGGAGGCTAGAGTGTAAAATGAAACCTGCCCCATCCTTCTTAGATACACAGTGAGAGCATTTTGAATCTTTCTCCTACGTTTGAAATCCAAGCTGAAAGGTCATCGGCTACTGACCTTTTGTGCAGCTAGTTCTTTAGAACATACAGTGTTTAAAAAAAAAAAAAATTTAAAACACCGAAGGGAAAAAGCAAGAAGCAGCAAATAAATGGAGCTTGTGCAGAATCTGGCAGTGCTGTGGACCTGCCCATCTGTTCTCAGTGATAATCACCTCCCTCCACCACAGTCTAGCAGAGTGATTATGCTAAATATCCTGGTTAACCAATAACATACAGTTTCAATTCAGGGAAACACGCACGGTGTAATTCTGAGGACCTCTCCTGACTAACCTGAAGCGTGTTTCCTACACCATTTAAAGATATATCTAGTAACAAAGCATAGTTTCATCATGATTACTTCTGTACCTTTCTAAATCTCTTTGTTATTCCCAGTATTTTCAACATGATTCTAAATTTTAAAGCCTTTAAAAAAAAACAGTTCTTTTTAAAATGTATAGATAAAATCATATTGTAGCTGGCTAAGACTTTCTGGGGCAAGGCATATAATTCAGTAACGCTATATAATCTAGGCATATTATCAAATAAAATGTATCAATTATTTTCAATTTTCTGCTCTTAAATAACACCATGAATATGAATGTATCATTGCTTTCTTATTTCCCTCACCTTAATTCAAAAAATGATTTCACAATAAATACTTTACAAAGTACCATACATTTATTCTAAATAATTACAACTCTATCTCATACATGCAGAAAATAATAAAACATATTTTAGATACATGAAAATTTTGACCCAAGCTCTCAAAGTATTGATTATAAATATTTAGACTGTATTGTGATACATGTCCATTTTTCTATGTCTTTTCACACAAATTATTCAGTCTGTCTAAAGGGTCATATTCAGATGACTTAACACTTTTCAGAGGTAAAAATAAATGTTCCATTTACACATGGTTCAAAGGTGGAGACTTCAGGAAGACGGAGATTAAAATGAACCAAAAAAGGTGTCTTTGGGAATGTATCTAAGATGATATAGTTATTCACAACCAACAACCAGGAACTAACTGTTCTGAACTTGAAGACTATAAAAGCAATATGTTGGTGATGAGCTCTTAAAACTTAAATTACTATTCCTTTTTACTTTTAAATTTCTAGTTATGATTCAAATTCATGATATCAAAGAGTAGAAAGTAGAAAGAAATTCTCAATTCCTGGAATTCCTATATTCTGGCAACTTATGTACATAGTAGTACCAAGCTACTAAACAAATCAGAAGATAATGTGCTAAATTAATGCTTAATTATTAGGGGGATAATTTTAGATTTACAGAAAAGTTGCAAAGGTAGTACAAAGAGTTTTCATGTATCCTTCACCCGATTTCTTTAATTGTTAACATCTTACATTACTATAGCTTTTTAAACCAAAAAACCAATATAGTACATTCTATTAATGAAACTTTAGACGTTGCTTGGATTTCACTAGTCTTCCCGTTAGTGCCGGGTACCACAGTTATTTGGTTTCTTTGGTTTTTTCCCGTAGTTTCCCCTGGTTTGTGACAGCTTCTAAGCTTTTCCATATTTTTCATGATCTTGAAGACTATAGAGAGTTTCTGGTCAAGTATCATGTAGGGTATCTCCCAATGTTTGGTCTGATGTTTTCCTCAAGGTTAGACTAGGTTTATGGGTCTGGGAGAAGAATACTAGCGGGGTGAAGTGTCTGTCTCATCACATCATATTAATATTATTGTGAAGCGACCTCACCACATCATATTAGGCATGAATGACAACTGCATTTTACTAGCGGTGTTAACTTTAGTCCTTTGGTTAAAGGAGTATTTGTCAGGCTTTTCAACTATAAAATTACTCTTTCTGTTTCCATACTCTACTCTTTGGAACTTGTTCTGTCTATTTTTTGGAAGTTGTACACTCTCCAAGAAGAAACAGGGAGAGGTGAAATTAAGCTTTACCTCCCTGAGGGGAGAATATGTACATATATTATGCTGAATTCTTCTGTACAGAAGCCTTGCATCTCTCCTTCGATTATTTTTTCAATCATTTATTTATGTAGGCATGAACTCAGGTATATTTATTTCATACTTTGGATTATAATACAATCTATTTGATGCTTAAATTGTCCTAGCATTGGTCACTGGGAAACCCTTCAGGTTGGATTCTGTTTCCCTTTGATATGTTCCCATCTTTTTTTTCTTTCTTTTAGCACAAATGTTTATTTTTTTTTATGTTCTTTTTCTGGTGTAAATATTATTTGCTAAGATTACTTTTAGTCTTCTTAACTATAACTCTAATTACTACTGTAAGTTTACTTGAAAATTCTCGTTTTCCTTTTCCATTTCTATGTTAAGTAGCCATATTACTTCATTCCTCAAATTAACTGCTTTTCCCCTTCTGATTTCTTAGCCCACATGGGATTTGTTCCATTGATGCTCAAATAACTATACACACATACTAGTTGTGGTGATCAGTTATGTGTGTGTATATATATATATTGGTTCTTCCCTTTTAAAGATAAATGTTGGGATCATATTTACTCTTAAGCATGGGTTCATGTAACTCATGCTCCCCAAGAGTTCTGAGTGAAAAAATGTCTCAAAAGAGATAAAGAGAAGGATGCATGTGTGAAAAGCATGAGATGGCATAGAAGTAGAGTGATTGGGAAAATATGGCTGAAAATATCGCAGGGCATAAGAAGTAACCCTGCTAGGTATTCTTGTTTTCCTTTCATATAGAAACATTTACTCAAGTGAAATTAGTAAAGATACTTAGTCAACATCCTTTTCCTATGAAATCCAGTGAAATTAGAACATACTTGTCTTCTAAAAATATAAGAAATGTAGAGACATATTCTCTTACTTATAGTTAATTAGTTTTCCAAATAGCTTTCCAGAATGATTGTGGCTTGTCAAGAAATTTCATACTTAGTTTGACTGCTTTTGAATTAAAATAAGACTATTTTTAAGTATTAACTTAAAAGTTTAAAAAGTACATTATCGTTCTGTAATATAAAATTTAATACACTGATAGTAGTAGTCATCAGTTTCCAGGCAATATTCACCACAGGATGGGTAAATATGTCTGTTTCAATTACTACACACAGATCACTCCCTTAAATCTCTCGAGATCTATCTTTCACAAAGAGAAGTAAATTAACAATGTTAACTCTAGACGGCTTAATGATCTCAAGCGCTTGAATTTTTACTGAAAAAAAAAGCTGAATATAAAAAAGGATAAATAAACTACACTTTTTTTTTTTAAATGAGTAAAATAGAAGTCTTCAAGCCAGACACTTGTTTTTAACAGACTTACAGAGATGATTCCCAGAAATCATATGATATACCCTTCTGCCTCTGGGAATAATTACTCTTAAGTCTTCTGAAATATAGGTTATCAGTTTGGTTTTATAAAAAGTTCAAGAGTAGTTTAAAACTACCATTTCATATCCTGTCAGGAAAATTAAGCACAAACATTTTTATATCCCTTCAACACATTTTTTTCCCCCAACAAATAACATATCCTGCTTCAAGACAAGCAATTCAATATAAATTGTCTTTCATTCACTTATAGGCATTGGATAACACGCTCCAACATTTGCTAGAATAAGAACTTGCAGAGTTAAAGGAGTACACTGCAAAGGGCTGTTCATTTGCTGTTAGTTTCCAATAAATGCTCAGAGGGAAATGCCATACTGGATGAAAAATAGGAGAGAGAGAGCAGAAGAAGGAAGAGGAGTAAGAACGATGAGGAGGAGGTGGGGGAGGAAAGAAGAGATATCAATATAGTTTTCATCATAGCATTATAAGGTAACAAAGAATTTTGTAGCCAAGCATTCAGTTAGAAGTCATGCCATATGGAGTGAAATTTACAGCCCAGATGGGAAATACATCCTAGTGAATCCATATGGATGGCATATGGAAGAGAGTTAAGTATATATTGCTATCTATCTATCATGTATCTATCAAACATCTATTTATTTATCTAAATATATATTCAAACTTATGCACCTCTATCCGTATCTGTATTGTCTTTATATCACGAGCTTTTCAGGATGCAGCAAAGATGACCCTATACATGTAGCCAAAACTCTAAGGTTACTTCAGATCCTGCTTCTGAGTTTTCTATTTTCTGACACTCACAGCAGGTTGTTCATTCACTCACTCATTCACTGATTCAACAAATGTTTATTGAAGAGAGATGATGTACCAGATACCCATTATAGTTACGACAGAAATGAAAGACGAATTGAGGGGAAATACTCATTTAGTAGTATGTCAATGAGACGATCGATCCAACAGGTGTCATCAAGTCTAGCAATGAGAACTTCATTAAAGTATTTCTTTTTTTATTTTTTTTTATTTTTTAATTTTTTTTTAAATTTTATTTTATTAGTTGGAGGCCAATTACTTCACAACATTTCAGTGGGTTTTGTCACACATTAACACGAATCAGCCATAGAGTTATATGTATTCCCCATCCCGATCACCCCTCCCAAGAACTTCATTAAAGTATTTCAATTAAAAAAAAAGTTTCTAATGTCTCAAGGACATTTTGCCAAGTTCAAGACTGTTTTTTAGCTAATTAATCATTCATTCATTGAGGTTGTCCCAAATAAATCAAGACAATCCCTGGTATCCTTCAAGATTTGTGACCATGTGGACCAAGAAAAAGAAAATGGGCATATTGAAGTAAAATTTTACAATCTTCCATTTATAACAAAACAAATATATTAAATTTGGCTTTAATCCATATCTTGATAATAATATGCTGCATTTTCTTACATTATCTCGTAAAGCTTTATATATGTCTGTACATATATATGCATGTGTAATGTATATGTGAATTATATACACATATACATAAATACATGTTTATGCACACATGTGCATATATGCATATGGACACACACATATGCAAGTATATTGTCTTCAAAATTCAAATTAGAAATTTTAAATATTATCTTTCTATATTTTTTTATTCTCTTTCACTTTAGTTTCTCCTTACCTGAACCACATTTTCCACAAATGCTTACCTGTATTATGATGATAGCCTATGAATACTTTAACTCTTAAATTACAAATATTAATTGTCTCAAATTCAGGATTCAGTTTTGTTTTGTCTTTTAATAAAGAAAAATATTAGTTGATTAGAACTCTAAATTTTACAAATCAGTAATTTCATTACATTACATTGTTTATGTTCTGAAATATATATCATCAATTTGATTTTATAAAAATCACATTAAAGTTTTATAACAGGATGTTATTTCCTAATCTATCACTCTGGATATCAGATGCTCACATAGCTCAAGTTTTTATAATAATATTTGAAAAGATTTCAGAGGTCTGATTTTATACACATTAAAAACAGCTGAGAAGCTGTGGGTCCATTCTATGGCATGAAAATTCCACATACAGTATTATATGTTGAACTTGAAATTGGATACACCCCACATGCTCTATTATACAGTAAAGTTTTTGCACTAAATTTCACTTTTCCTTAAAAATTGGTAAAATTCTTATGCATTCGTGACCAAACAAATACTTTCATTCCGGACAAATTTGTATTCTCTTCTTCACTATCCACTTTCCATATATGTTCTCAGATACTATGCACTGAAATTACTGCATCAAGATTCAGAGCATTCTCAGTTGTTCATAAAGGATCTGAACTTTAGTCTTTTTTAATCAGGAAGTATAACTCCTTGTTAAAATTTGAGATAAAAGAATCTTCCTTAGTGTGCAAAAGTTGTGACATATATGGAACTTATCTTCTAGTCTGTCCCTAACAAGAACCAGCACCACGCATGCCATAGAGTTATTGTTTAGTCACCAAGTCGTATCCAACTCTTTGTGACCCCATGGACTGTAGCCTGCCTGGCTCCTCTGTTCATAGGATTTCCCTGGCAAGAATACTGGAGTGGGTTGTCATTTCCTTCTCCAGGTGACCTTCCCAACCCAGACATCAAATCCATGTGTCCTGCATTGACAGGTGGATTCTTTACCACCAATGAGCCACCTGGGAAACCCATGCCACAGAATAGGTATCCAATAAATACCTGGGTAATGACTGAAACATTCTCCTTTGACTGGTTTGCTTCTCTCTTTTCATAGATTACATCTTAATATTATCTCATTTTGACCTGTTGACTAGTTTGGACCATTAAAAAATCTGTTTTCTCAGTGTCAGATTCTTACAGCTAATATTTGGTATATTTAATGTTCCAACTTTGGACTGATTGCACTGTTTGGTACATAATAGGCAAGTCTTTGCTGAATGAATGAACAGAAATAAAAATGAACAAAT
Source organism: Muntiacus reevesi (assembly GCF_963930625.1). Classification (NCBI taxonomy): domain Eukaryota; kingdom Metazoa; phylum Chordata; class Mammalia; order Artiodactyla; family Cervidae; genus Muntiacus; species Muntiacus reevesi. Next base: position 128,782,395 of record NC_089252.1, read on the forward strand.
ATAGATATTCTCTCAATTTATATTGTTTTTATTAAATAAAGCTGTATAATGGTTTAGAAAATACATTTAAAAATATATGTTGAGATACCTCATTTTGTACACTCATGTGAATGCACTCACCCAAGTGTATATATAGATAAATTCATCTCCATGCACACATCCACAGAGCTTTGAGAGAAATATCATATTAAAGAAAATAAACATATACTCCAAGCAAACAAGACAGATATTCTAATGCTTTTTTTGCAGTTCACTTTACACTAAACATCTTGATTATATCATCCCAGAAGCAACAGATTTGACTGACAGGATTCGAGAAATCATGATGGTAACCAATTCTATGCAAAGACCTTCAGGATAGCATTACCATGGTTAGCTTGGAATAATAAGATGATTAAAAAAAAAACATTAATTTATATGGATGCACATGCCATTCATAATCCCATGTTAAATTAGAAAGACTGCAAGATTACAGGAAAAAGGGAATTATTATGCAAAACTGTGGAGTAGACTATCCAAACTTTAGAATATCTTATTTCTAACTCTTTAAATTCTCTACTGCCACAGTTGCCATGGCAGAAAGTACATTATTTTCTTCTTAATTTTACTTTATAGAAGAATTTTTCTTGAAAGCTAAAGCCAATCATTGTCCTGTTTTATTTTCTTTTAAGAGCAAGAACAATGGCTCAATAGTTAGCATTTATCGAATGATATTATATGTTAGTCATAGTGTTCCCTTTTTCAAAACCTGTTAAAGGAGGTATTTTATTTCTCAGTTATATATAAGGAATCTGAATCTTAGAAAAATTATAACTTGTCTAAGGTCACACAGCAGGTAAGTGAGAAAGTCGCTTACTTTCAGGTTTATCTGATAGCAAAACCACACTATAACTCAAAATTACATGTTGGCATGCTTATCCACCACTGACTTTAATTCAGTATTGAAATATAAAAAAAGGAAAAAAAAAAACCTGATTGATTGAATGATTGATTTCATACATCTAAGAATCTCTAGGTGATGGGCTATCTGATGAACTATTTATTTTAATGTTATTAAAGTGCACAGATTTTCCTAATGGATCAGTTGTGGGTTATGAAAGAAAAGAATCTACAACTTTGAGTCTTTTGACCTGAGCAATTTCTCACGTGTTTGGTCTGATCCATGGAAGGGCCTTCCCTGATGGTTCAGATGGTAAAGAATCTGCCTGCAACACACGAGACACAGGTTCGAATCCTTGATTGGGAAGATACTTGGAGAAAGGAATAGCTACCCATTTCAGTATTCTTGCCTGGAGAATCCCATGGACAGAGAAGCCTGGCAGGCTACAGCCCATGTGGTTGCAAAGACCTGGACAACTGAGCAACTAGCACTTTCATTGCGGGTTGTGTTTTGTTTGTATTTTTTTTTTTGGTCTCATCCATGGAAGAATGAAATAGCTACCAACCGAGATGAAGACTGCCAGAGAAGCAGGTTTGGGGACAATTCAGTTGTTCAGTTTTGCACATGGTGAGTTTGAGGTTTCTACTAGTTATCTAAATAGAGATTTACAAAGGCAGCTGAATATACAGATCTGGACAGCAAACAAGCACACAGGCTAAAACCAAGAGACGGGAATGAATGCAATTAGAAGAGAAAAGAGGTCAGAGCCGAAGCCCGAGTGCACTCTATCTATAAGCATATTGGTAGATCAGCAAAGGAGAATGAGCAGAATTAATCAGCAAAGCAGAGGGAAGACCAAAATGTGCCTGAAACACTGCTGATCAACATGAATCCAAGAAGTAAAAGTGATCATCTGTATCAGATGCTGAGACCAAGTAAGATGAAGACTGGCTCTTGGAGTTATTAATAACAAAGCAGAGGTTGGCCTCAGTGGAGGGTTGGGAGAAACGCTGATTAAAGTAAGCTTAAGATAAAATGGGAGGAGAGAAATTGGAAACTGCAGCAATTTAAAACATATTGCTGCAAAGGGAATTAAAGAAATGGCACATTGGCTGGCAAAGGAAGGAGAGAAATAAGAACACATTTTGCTGAGGGAAAGGCTCTAGGAAGAAGATGAAAAACTGATGATGTAGAATGAAAAGAGGCAAATTTCTGCAGTAAATGAGAGGAGACAGAATCTATCAGAAAAGAGACTAGCTTTAGAGAGGAAGAGGACCCCATCTTTGATAACGCATGGAAGGCAGAGCACTGAATACCTATTCTGGTAACTGTGGTGGTGGGAGGTGGTGCAAGTCTTTGAGGACTTAAGAAGAAAGGTTATCAGCTCAGAATAGGTTGGGGAAGGGTCCTATGAATGTTGGAGATGTGACAGAATGGTATAAATTAATCGTGTAGGAGAGAGAGAATATTAAGTTACATCCATATTAAAGAACATAGATTAGATAAGTGAGCAAATTAGTTGACTTTACTTCTTTAAATTAAAGGCTCTGGCAATAGATGAGAGGGCTGAGAGAAGCTACAAAGTTTTCAGCTTGGCAAAAAGCAGTTTAGAATGGATGCTCACTGGAGGTAGGCAGTTCGAGAGTTTGATAAAGGGAGGGAAGAATAAAACAAGCCATGATTCCAGTTAATTTTCTCAGATTGGCTTATCCAGGAAATCAGCTCTGCTTCAAAGAGTGCAAGTTAGGCCAGAAGCATTATTATAATGGTCTCCCTGCCGCATGGGGGTGGGGGGGGTGGGGGGTACTTCCCTGGGGCTCAGCAGGACAGAATCTGTGTGTAACCAGGAAAGTGAAAGTGAAAGAAAGTGAAGTCGCTCAGCTGTGTCTGACTCTTTGAGAGCCGGTGGACCGTAGCCCACCAGGCTCCTCTGTCCATGGGATTCTCCAGACAAGAGTACTGGAGTGGGGTGCCATTTCCTTCTCCAGGGGATATTCCGAACCCAGGTCTCCCGCATCACAAGCAGACGCTTCAACCTCTGAGCCATCAGGGAGGCGTGGGTTAATCCCTGGGTTGGGAAGACCCCCCGGAGAAGGAAATGATGACTCATGCTAGTATTCTTGCCTAGAGAGTCCCATGGACAGAGGAGCCTGGCTGGAGTCCAGGCTTCGTGATTCTCTGGGTCAAAAAGAGTCAGACACAACTTAGCGACAGAGCACACATGCACACAGGGACGCACAATGCCTCATAAACTAGAAGGTATTTCCCAGAACAAACATTCCTCATTCTTTCATCCTGTATTCTAATTTGTTGTTGTTCACTCACTAAGTCGTGTCCAACTCTCTGTGACCCCCATGTACTATAGCACCCAAGGCTTCCCTGTCCTTCACTATCTCCCTGAGTTTGCGCAAACTCATGTCCATTGACAGCAAAGCCATCCAACCATCTTGTCCTCTGTTGCCACTTTCTCCTCCTGCCCTCAATCTTTCCCAGCTTCAGGGTCTTTTCCAATGAGTTGGCTCTTCGCATCAGCTGGCCAGAGCAGTGGAGCTTCAGCTTCAGCATGGGTCCTTTCAACAAATATTCAGGTTCATTTCCTTTAGGATGGTCTGATTTGATATCCTTGCAGTCCAAGGGACTCTCAAGAGTCTGCTCCAACACCACAGTTCAAAAGCATCAATTCTTCAGGGCTCGTCCAACTCTCACATCCATAGATGACTACTGGAAAAACCATCGCTTTGACTATGGACTTCTGTTGGCAAAGTAATGTCTCTACTTTTTAAATACATTGTCTAGGTTTATCATAGCTTTTCTTCTCAGGAGCAGGCATCTTTTAATTTCATGGCTGCAGTCACCATCTGCAGTGATTTCAGAGAACAAGAAAATGAAATCTGTCACTATTTCTACTTCTCCCCCCTTCTATTTGCCATGAAGTGATGGAACCAGATGCCATGATCTTCATTTCTGGAATGTTGAGCTTTAACCCAGCTTTTTCACTCTCCTCTTTCATCTCCATCATGAGACTCTTTAGCTCCTCTTCGCTTTCTGCCATTAAAGTGGTATCATCTGCATATCTGAGGTTATTGATATTTCTCCCGGCAATCTTGATTCCAGCTTGTGCTTCATCCAGCCTGAATAATTCACATGATGCACTCTGCATATAAGTTAAATAAGCAGGGTGACAATATACAGCCTTGACGTACTCCTTTCCCCATTTTGAACCAGTCTGTTGTTCCATGTCTGATTCTAACTGTTGCTTCTTGACCTGCATACAGGTTTTTCAGGAGGCAGTAAGGTGGTCTGGTATTCCCAACTCTTTAAGAACATTCCATAGTTTGTTATGATTCACTATATTTTTTCCTAAAAATAGGAATCATCTGACCCAGTTTTCTTCTAATTTATCGGTTAATTTTCATTTCTATTCTCTCCATACCTAACCAGGAATTCATGATCTATTACATCTTCCATTCTCTTGCTGATATGGTCATCCTATTTCCCTAATATATTTTTATTTGATTCATTCAGTAAATAATTTTTTAATCCAATTGTCCATTTTATCTGCTATGACCTGAGTGAATATGTGCTAGTGGAGTACAGTACACAACTGATGCATTTTCAAGCTGGCCATTCTCCACCTCAACAATGCTCCCTAAGCTGTCTGCCCTTCCTTAACTCCCACTTGTCCCCTTTCACAGCACTTCCACAAATTTTTTAATCTGTGTAAGGCCTTTCTCCACTGCTTGCTCACTCACTCTTCACAAATTTACAGCAGTTTTATACTGAAATCCCCTTCTTTGTACTCTTACCTATATTTGCACCCATTCTTATCTTTGTGTCTCATCTCATCTCAAAGTCTGAGACTGATCCTTCCACTCGATTTTGTCACAAGGAGAAAGAGAAGCTTCCTGGCAATTTCAAGTCTACAAGGGGATCTTCCTAAGCATCATTCTTTTATGGTACCTTTTATCCATATCTCTTTCATGGATTTTCCTTGATTGGCCCTGTAAAGCATCCAATTATTCATTGGCCTCCAAACTTAACTTGCTATAGACTATCTCCAAACATTATTTAAAGTTTCAGATGGTTAGAGATACAAAAGGCCCTAGCAACCAACTAGCACAGTAGAATCTTCCAACATTAGAATTCTCTAGGGTGCTTTTAAAAGTACTAATATTTAGGCTTTACTTCTAGTCCTCTTGGTTTAATTAGTTTAAGGATGCCAAATTAGTATTTTTCTAAAGCTCCCCTGGTGTTTTTCAAAGTGCAGTCAACATTAAGGGATCACTGACATAGTGCAATTCTTTTATTTTGCAGTCAAACTGAACATAAGAGAGATAAAAATGTCCTGCTCTTCTTGGTCATACCATGAATCATTCTGAGCTAACTAGGGCAGAGCATCTCAACTAGCATGCTGCAAATAGGTTACAAGTACGCTGCAACACCACTCTCTCAGCTTCAGAGTGACTCCTCAAAGTTTCGACTTCCGAGGCTCCTGAGGTTGCTCTGTTCTATGCTTGAGCATCCTCCTCTGCCTACATTAATGTGACAGGGAAATATCATGATTTTCTCTTTGTGTCATTATGTGAACAAGCTTGAGAAACACTGATCTAGTATACCTTTATCCTCAAAATGTGCTGACTAATATTTCCTGTCTGAGAAGATTGTCTTTCACCTTGTTCTCTATTAAATTCCATTTTTTATGTTCATCTTCTTCTCTATATCCAGGTCATGTGACCAGTTTTGTGTTATTAGTACATTCTTCAGTCCAATAACTAAAAAGGAATGAATGGTTGACCACCACTGAGACAGGGAATGACCTCAGTAAAACTTTATTTTGAACATAATGACAGTGAGTTATTATTCCAGAATTCAATTTCTTAGCTGGAAATGTGGACAGATAACTGAATGACTGTGATCAAGTCACAGTTTTGTAGCTTGTTGATTAAGAAGCTGTATAAACACAGAATTAAGAGTTTATTATTCCATGATAAATTGTGGGCATTTATTAATTCCTTCAATTTATTTGCCTTGTACTTGACATCCACCACACATAAATAAATGAAAGGAACATAAATATTAACACTTCACGACAGAGGCAGAAATTTTTATTATAAATGCTTTGCTTTAATTATCAAAAGGGCACATAATCAGCAACATAATTTTAGTGTCTTGGGCAGCATTATATACACTGGCAACTCCAGTCATACAAAAAATGTTAATTTGATTGAACTGATTAAATTTAAGGAATTGGAGAGTTCTTGGATTTATGATTATATTATCATTCAATGACTGACTCAGTACAAGGGCTCTTGGTCAAACAGAGTGAGAGCAAGCCAAGTCGCTTCAGTCCTGTCTGACTCTTTGAGACCCTGTGGTCTGTAGCCCACCAGGCTGCTTTGTCCATGGGGATTCTCCAGACAAGAATACTGGAGTGGGTTCCCATGCCCTCCTCCAGGGAATCTTCTCGACCCAGGAATGAAACCCGGATCACTTCTATCTCCTGCATTGGCAGGCGGGTTTTTACCGCTAGTGCCACCTAGGAAGACCGGTGTCAAACAGACCCAATTTCCCAATTTCGAATCCCCATGCTTCTACTTTCTTGACCAATAAAACTTTGAGTTAGCTTCTCTGAGCCTCAGTTTCCTTTCTCTTCAAAGTGAGGATTAAAATAGGTTTTAACAATCGGTGGTGTAAAAATCAAGTAAGATTATGGAGGTAAAGTTCTAAGCGTCATCACCACTCTCAGAATCAAATCTACATTCTAAAGTTCTTTTTTTAACCAATAGATTGTATTGCACTTGCGCCTTTCTTGACTGCCTACCATTATCCAGAATTCTCTTTTCACTGAGATTCAGGGGTCAACTCAAGTGCTCACTTCCTATGAAGTCTCACCAGTCCAGAATCTTTATTTTCACACCACTAGTCTGTGCTTCAGTTGTAGCCCTTATCAAGGCCTGCAATGGGTGAGCAATTAGCATATTGGTGCACCTGTCCACTCAACTAGCTCCTAGAAAACATGAATTGCTTTCTTCATACAGACATCTATAACGTCTGTAAATATGTGAATCAGACTGTGCCATTCTCTTACTCTCATCTCTTTAGTACGTTTCTATCACACTTCAGAGGAAATCCAAAGTCCTTCCCAAGCCTACAGAGTCATGCAGTATTTGATCCGGGCCTTGCCTGTCCACTGCACTCCACCATGCCTTTTCACACCATCCAGAGGCCACACAGTCTCCTCAGCCCCAGAATATAATATCATTTGACACAATGAAGATCTACGGATCAGAAGCTATGAGTTAGATACCATTCTAGGCATCTGGGGAAATTGGTGAATACAATAAACAAATACCCTTCTTTGTAGAGCTTTCACTACAGCGGGAAGAAGCCCAGAAATCATCAATATAAGTAAACTATATTGTATTTCAAAAGGGGATAAGTATAATAGAAAGAAGTGGAGCAGGGTAGGGGACAGGGAGGGGAGCCAGGGAACAAGGGATTAGTTGTGATTTCAAATTCATGCTAAGCATGTTCTACTCCAGCACTTGCAACTGCTAATCCTCTGGCCTGGCTCTTCCCCTGCCAGCCCACCCAATATTCACATAGTTCCTTATACCAATTATTTAAGTGTCTCCCTAAATGTCAACATTTCTGAAAATCGTTATCTGACGAGAGGGTAAAATGCATGCTCCTGCTCCCACATTGCAGCTCTCTACTCCCCTAATTAGCTTTATTTTCTTCACTACATTATCTATCTATTCATTTAACAATGTGTATATATATATATATACATATATATATATAAACTGTTGTATTTCTAGTGCATAGGACAGTATTTGCCATAGTTATAATAGATATTTATTAAATAAACAAATGCAATAATTAGCTTCAGCTCATGGTTATTAAATGTAAAAGGTAGAGCCAAGAAAAGGGAAACTTATTCAATAATATATTATTCCTTAACAATTGGGAGAACAATTTCTATTTAAAAATTCTGCTTTTTTATGCTCATGGCACTTTTTACAGAAAACAAGGACCTGCCAAACTTCTTTAAATGAGATCCCTCTTCATTAATTCAATAGTTGTTGAGTGCTCATAACATTCTAAACTATGTACTAAGCACAGAATATACAGACATTCAGAAGATGGATATAATTATTTTTAAAAGGGCATCTTTAATTATTAACAGCCTTGCATATATATGTATATATAATTATAACAATCAAAGCACAAAGCTTGTGAACATCAGCACACTACTTCTTTGGAGTGAAGTCCCCAAAAACGATGGGTTGAGAACAAAAGCATGCAGAGGGGTAGTCAGGGGGAACCAGGGAAGCAGGTGAGGAGGCTGCTCAGGTGAACACTGATGGTGGCTCAGACCGAGGTGGTGGAGGGAAGGTGCTGAGGCTTACCTAGGCTCCAAAATATTCTGAAGGTGGGTTTGGATACGAGGGAAATAGGAGACAAAAAAAAAAAAAAAAAAATCCAAGAATTTTACCTACATAAATGGAAGGATAGAATAAACGGAGATGGGAAGATTATGGTTGGATCAGGTTTGGAGGATGATCCAGAGCGCAGCTTTCAACAAGCTGTGTTTTAGATATCTATTAGACATTCACGTGCATGTCAAGTAGGCAGTTAGACATATGAACTTGGATTCAGTGGAGAGTTCTGGCAAGAACTACACATTTGGAAGGCTTCAGTGTTTAGGCTTAAGTGTATAGGAGTAAATTTAAGGTGAGAAGAGGAGAGTTCAAGAACAGAATCTTCCACCCCAATATCACAGAATCCAGGGAAATGAAGAAGGATTGAACAAGTAGCTAAAGGGGGCTAAAAGGGGGTGTCAGTAATTATAGTGCTGGGATTGGTGTTCCATGGGTGGAGCAATCTACTCTTAGGCTCCTTCCTGAATAAAGCGCCTCCTGTGTAGAGCAGACAGTCTTTTTGTTCAAGCTGATAATCTGGACAAAAAGCTAGGCAGACTGAAAACAGAGGTTGCCTCTTTCCAGCCAACCAGGGCAGTCGAATCCACAGTAGTGACCAAGGAAGTGACAAATTATCACATGATTATTATCCTATTCTGACTTTAATGGAAGGCAGGATGGAAACACATCAATAAACAACATGTGCTTGCAATTTGACATACAGAGTGTGAGTGCTAAGTAGCTTCAGTTGCGTTCAACTCTTTGCGACCCTATGAACTGTAGCCCACCAGGTTTGTCTGTCCATGGGATTCCCCAGGCAAGAATACTGGAGTGGATTGCCATGTCCTCCTCCAGGGGATCTCCCCGCCCCAGGGACCAACCCTGCCTCTCTTATATTTCCTGAATTGGGAGGTAGGTTCTTTACCACTTGTACCGCCTGGGAAGCCCATAGAGCTCAACGCCAACACCAAATAATCTGGAGGGGGAGACGTCAGTGCTATGGGCTACATTATAGATTCTTTGAATAAAACATTGATATAGTCCAGTAACTAGTAATTTAGACTCTTTCCTAAACAGAAGAATGTATGTTAAATAAAATTAAACATGGAAACCCATGATATAGACATATAAAAGTGTGATTTATTTGTTGGAAGCAGAGGTAGCAGAATCAGAGACATGCTTGTTCAGAGCTCCCACTGGGCTGTTCTTGGGCATCTTGACACAGTCCCAGAGCCCTGGTAAACATGGGCTGAAGAACTCTGGCAGAGACTTATATATAAAGCAGGTTAGATATGAAAAAAATTGGCATTTGAAGCTCTCAGAAAAGGTCTGTGGAAACAGGACCAGATAGACAGATTGAGCCCAGGTTGTCAATGTTTTGGATTTTCCTGCCTCCAGAATTGGGACATCTCAGTTGTAAGACCTCCAAACTAAAGAAAAGATCTTGGAGATAACCAGAATCATCTAGCAAAAGTGTTAAATAAACTGTATTTTAAAGGAAGAGAAAAAATGTATAGTCCAGAAGAAAACTAAACTTGATGTGAATAAGAATATACATATTCAGTGAGTTTCATCCATTTCACGAATACATTGACTCTAAGGTAAAGGGGTTAAAAAATGCATTTAAAAGTTTTTGAAAGCAAAAGGAAAACAAGACAGTGAATATGCTCATCCACAACCACCTTGGGAAAGACAGAAGTTGTGATGGAGCACACTCGATAATGAACCTACAATTGCATCCAATATTAATCTATTTTAATCAAATGGGAAATTAGCCTTCCTGCCAGCACTAAGTGGAAGTGTGAATAAGAAAGCAATCTTGCAGGGTCCCTCAAGAGGAATATTCAAACTTATTTAGAGATGTGAGACTGTTAGGAGGTATTCAAAACAGGGAAAATAGAGACACTCAAAAGGCATGGACTAATTTAAAAGAGCCAATAAGATGGAATAAGAGTCATGAGAAATACAAACTAGTATTTATAAACGCTTACTTAAGTGATGAGGAACTTTGGCAACTTTAATAGCCTAAATGATACAACATTAACTTTGTCCATCTACTACATCAAATTGGGACATTATTTCTTCTAAGGCTGAAAGATGTATTACTAGTTTATAAATGGGAGCAGTGAAATGATCTGCCAAAGATGTCCCCTCTGTCCATGGGATTCTCCAGGCAAGAATACTGGATTGGGCAGTCATTCCCTTCTCTAGGGGATCTTCCTGACACAGAGCTCGAAACTGGGTCTTTTGCCTTGCAGAGAGATTCTTTACCACCTGAGTCACCAGGGAAGCCCTAAAGATGTCAGAGTAACTTACATTAACAATACAAGATACTAGAATAAAGAGCCTGTGCTATTGTGATACCCGTAAGTTTAGAAAGCTTATACAAGAGATTTAAACAAGTAGAATTCAAGTTAGATGAATCAGGACGCCAAGAAATTTTTGTGTGAAAATGGAAATTATTATGTGCTAGCTAAAGATATCAAGTTTTGAATTTGGAGTCTATTTTGAATAAAGAAGTGTTATCCACATCATTTTCCACCTAAGATGTGATGAAATAAGACTGTGATATTGGGGTTAAAAAAGGTAAATTTTACTTAGTACTCTTTTATCTCCTGTAAACAAGTCAGTTAAATTTTGGGCACTACTTAAATAAATACATAAAAAGAACAGACACACAACCAAAAACAATATTCATGATCTCCTTAATCAGGACATTATACTAATAATCTTTTATATAATCACATGTCATATTATTTTGTACTCATTGGTTATTGGGATCAATGTCTTCCTTTTGCCAAAGGAAAAGATTCCATGTGAAATGGTACTTAGGAAGGAACAGGTTCAATGGAAGACAGGATGAAAAATGGATCTTCATTTCTACAAGCACTAAAGGTCAAAATACACTCTTCTTAGAGTAGCTGATAATCATATGTCAACTTGCAAATCCAAAAATACACAGTAGATATGTGGCTGTTATTACTCTGTATATCCCATTTTTTAATTATTAATTTCTTAGGTTCAGAACCAGGCCAATCCTATAATTTGTACATTGCTTAGCACTTATCTCAGACCACACTTTTATACATAATATCTGATCATGATAAGGATGATGATGAGATATCTTAAAGGTTTACTGCTCAAAATCTACCATAGACAACAAGAATTAAGATAATGACATACACTTTACTGGTTTTGGCCTTTTACAAAATTTTGATAGAAGTGACTTCCAAGTTACAGGATGCGTACATTTTAAAATCTTTCCATATGATAAATATGATAACAACATGCAAAAGTCAAGGAGGTTAGGCTATCTTGCAATGAACTACATTATTAGCAAAACACTTCAAAGTAACTTAATTAGTCAATTAAATGTGAATAACTGAGCAAATGTCACGTAGAATGACATCAGCTCAGTTTGTTAAAGCATAGAGGTTAATGACGTTATGATGCTGCTCATATAAATTAATCACTCTCTGAAGTGGTACCGCCACTGCAAGCTCACCAGTCTTACAAACAGTAGTCCTGTGTCACAGAGGAACGTGGCTCAAAGCTGTGCTCATTTAAACAAAAATTCATGACAGAATGGAGCATGTCACTATCATATGCTTACACACTTTAACTAGGGTAACGGTTGGGGTCTAACCTTATCAGTCTCTGTAACTGATATGTCAAGGTTGCCTGTAATATGTCCAATTTGCATGGACATGTCCTAAGTAGTTGTTAGAGATGTGAATGAGGATTCAAAGCCTGTGTTTACATCCTGAAACCAGAAATTTAACAAGAAAAATTTTGCTTGCCCTCAGATTCATTATTGAAATCGCAAGTCTCTTTGGATGGCTCACCAAGAAGGCAGGAAAACTCAGTGTTGAAAGGAAAGAGCTGAAGGCTGTGTATTAAAATCCTCAGCTGGTATCATTGATATAGTAATGTCACGGCATGATCTTCTTTGGTTCCTTGGTCAGACTTAACAAAAATCTCTCAGCTTTAAAAAAAAAAAAAAAAAGAGCCTGAGCCAAAGGCCCAAAGAGCTTTCAAAATTCAGCCAAAGTTGACTGACACAGCTGTAATATCTGAGAGGAAGCCTTTCCACGATTGGGAGAGAAGCTGCTTATGCACAGACCAGAAGGGATGACGGCCCAAGCAGAGAGCAGGGTTAGGATGGACGGGCCACAGGTGAGCAGGAGCATCCGGTTGAGAAGGGGCTTCTATCCACTACGCCCTGGGGCCTCTCCGACACAGAGCCCCAGACTCTCCACCTCCAGTTCTGGCGACCTTTCCTCTCGTTTGCTCTCACTCTGCTTTTCCTCCTTTTATGCTCTTTCTCAACCTTTTCTATCAGGCCAGGAAACTTGCTGATCTCTAGTGTTTGGGTACTTTAGTGACTGTCATTAGAAACCTTAATAAGATGAAAAAAAAAATCACCCAGGTTGGCCTCAGATGGCATGAATCTCGGCTCTGCTATTTCGTGTGGTGGCTATTTTGTTTCCTTGGGCAAGATTCTTGTCTTGCTTTGTTTTGATTCTTGACTTTGAAAGTCATGGTTTCTAAGGCTGTAAACTGGCTACAATAACACATATCTGACAGAGTTCTTGAGCAGATCGTATTTGAACATCTTATTTGAAACTAATTATCACAATAGGTAGTAAACTCATTTCTGCTATTTCTATTATTCTCCTGTATTGTCTAAGTATTATTGCCAATTCCTGACTTTTTCTCTCTTTTGTTTTTACTCCCCCATAATTATTTTGGGTGCTATAACTTAGCTGTTCATGATAGAGAGAAATATGATTCGTAAGCCATGGAAAGAGGAGAGACCGATTCTCAACAGCAATCATTCTCAGATTTCATTAAAATCACTCTCTGAAGTGGTGCTGTCCATGGTCACCACTATCTTACAAACAGTCGTCCTGTGCCACAGATAAGCTTGGCTCAAAACTGTGTTCATTTAAATAAATAGAGCCTTAATTGACAGAAATGTTTAGTTCCCATGGCAGAATATTTAAAGCTAGTTTTTGTTACTCCTTTTCTAAATTAGATTATTAACTCATGCAGATAGCATTTATAGCAAGTTTGTAAATGCAATTTATATATCCTACCAATTTTAGGAACATTAAAGCCAGTGAAGAAGACTTATTCTAGGTCAAAAAGGACTCTAAAGTTGAAAGAATTCCTCTCTGTAAACTGAAAAGGAAGCTATTTTCAAGCTTTCTCCATTGCACATCAAAGGGATGTTTTTCTACTAATATAGCCTATTTCAACTTACAAAATCTCAAATCTAAGGCTATATTACATGGTGTGAGGGATCATCAAAAATATAAATCCATAAACTATTTAATCTAGTATATTATTACATCCTCACCAAATTAAATATAATCTTCATATAATCATACAATCTTCATATAATCTTCAAAACTAAGGTATGTGATCAAATAGACACAATGTTGGATATAAATAGAAATTCTCTCAAGCTATTTGAGTCACCCTGCAGTATGTCTGGTTGGATGGGCAGAGTACTACAAACAATAATGAAATTAATACAACAGGAATTGTGTTCTGAACATTATGTTCTTGGCAGGAATTAAGGTGATGCTATCATAAAGGACACCTGCTTCCAGAAATTCAATTGGGAAACGATTGCATTATTTCCCTGGGAACAAAGAAAACAGATATTTTGAATGATGTGCATTATTTGGGGACTTGAGGTTAGCATGGACAGAGATTTTTGAAGTATTCACTATATTAAATCTTTCTTTACCCTCTAAATACTTTTTCTTCTTTGTCCTAGAAAAAGTAATTATTTATGCTACATTACCTTGAGTCATGGAGATACAGACAATATTTCTAATCAATCTACTTTTAACTCTCAAAATATATCTTAATTCATAAAGGATCCTTTTTTTTTTTTTTTTGTCTTGGTCTTAGATGACGTGCTTGAAAGCAGGTAACTACATCCATTATCGGCGATCAGGCAAGGGTCATCAATATCCATGACAGTCTTTAAAAATTAGAGTGATTTTGATCACTGAAAGACTGCCAGTCTCCTGGGAGAGTACTGGCTGTTCATTACAACTGTTTTTCCACGACGTCCTTACAAGAAGGACGTACTCTTATCCTAGTATCATACATGGGATGATGTATCAATTGCATAACTGTGAATATCACAACCTAAAGGAAAAGATTGAGCTTAATTTGTCTTCATTTCCAAGTTAAATACTATGGAGCTTTATATTGTCAGAACTGACAATAATATTAAATTCATGATCAAACATAACTTACAACATCCTCACATTATACGTAGCTGAAATAATCCTTGGAATTTCAATTATTTTCTTTGATCGCCCTCTTGTGGCCACATATATGATGCTACTAACAACAAAATGAAAATGCTATATATATTTTGCTTTGTTCTATCTAAAAGCCTTGAGGTATTATTAACATCTGAAAGTTCATTTTATAGTTAATGATAAATAACCATGCACATTCTTCAATTTAAATTATAATCAAAATCTTGATTTCAAAAAATTCAGTATTGGCAGCAATAAAATTATTCAAGAAATATAATCAGTAAAAGGTTTGCTCTGGTTATTTATTAGTTTTGAACCATGAACATGCATTGAACCACAAAACTAATATAATGATATAATATCATAAAATAAGGTTTTAGTGCTATATTTGATATAATTTCAAGAAAAAGAAATTTTAGAATAGAATAGTATTAGTAATAGAAAAGTACTGGTATGGGTGTTAGAATTTCTTCTTGGTTCTCTAACATATTTAGTAAAGCACGTTTATTCTCAAAGACACCTTAAAAATAATAATATACAATCAGGTATACCAGGCACATAAGCTGTTGAAATGTATTGATCCTGGGCTACTATTAAAGTTTTCTAGGCCTCGATTTCCTCGTTGGTAAAGTAAGAAATTTGAGCCAGGTGATCCTGACTAACATCTATTTTAGATCCGTCTATTAATATATCCCACTCACAAGAACTAGCTAGGTATCAACAGCTCTGTTCTCGTTTTTCCTCTCTCCGCCTGATTTCTAGAATGCAAGTCAAAATATCTACTGAGTTCTCATTTTGTCTGAGACTGCTGCCTCCAATTCACGTTTGCAGGCCTCAGAGAAGGTCCTTTTCAGAACAAAGGGATCCAGTGACACAGAGTGTTTATAGTCTCCTGTTGATTCCAGTGCTAGATTCCAGCAAGATGTGGCCCCGAGCCTAAAGAAGGAAGGAAAAGGGCCACCGGCAGAGGGAGGCTGAGCGGGATGGAATGGAATTAGTTGACCTTTCTGTCTCTTCCAGAAGGGATATATGCTGAGAAGAAAGGTAAAATAAGCTCTGTGGCTAACACTGGAATAAAAAATGGACATAGATTAGATCACCTAAGCTTTGCAAATATTTATATAACACAGAGCTGAGAACATGTATCTATTTATAATATATACATTGATTTTATAATGCATTGATTATACCAATGAAATTTATATTGTATTGAATGAGCTTTGATAGTATGGTTTAACTAGACAGGGACATAAAACCTATGCATCATTTAAAAATTTTTAAATGTAAAGACTTAAAAAAACCTGATTAATCTCCAGCACATTTAAAACTCCTGGATGAGAACATAGGCAGAACACTCTTCGATGTAAATCACAGCAATAATTTTTTGGATCTATCTCCTAAGACAAAAGAAACGGTCAAAATAAACAAGTGGGTCCTAATTAAATGAAAGGTTTTGCACAGAAAAGGAAACCATGGACAATACAAAAAGACAACCTATTGAATGGGAGAAAAATTTGCAAATGATATGACCCATGAGGGGTTAACATCCAAAATACATAAACAGCTCATACAATTCAACTGATATGGAAGCAACCTAGGTGTCCACCAATAGATGAATGGATTGGATAAAGAAGATGCAGTGTGTGTAGAATAATCCTCTACCTCACCTAATCCAAAGGTCTGACAGTGTGTTAAAATGAAGGGAAAACAAAATGATAATGATAATGCTGTATGAAATTACAAAACTGTCATATAAAAATACAGACGCAAAAGGCAAAGCTCAAAATGGTCTTTCATTCTTTTTTTAATATTTTCTGGTGATAAATACATAACATCTAACTCATGAATTGCTGAATTTTCATTTGGAAGATAATCATCTCAGTCAAGTTACAACATAATTACCACAATGTCTACTAAGTATTTATGTTTCCATAACACTGTCATGGAGGATGAGATGGTTGGATGGCATCACTGACTCAATGGACATGGGTTTGGGTGGACTCCGGGAGTTGGTGATGGACAGGGAGGCCTGGTGTGCTGCGGTTCATGGGGTCGCAAAGTCGGACACGACTGAGCGACTGAACTGAACTGAACACTGTCATTCCAATACTGCATTACAATGGCCTTAGTGATTTGGTGCATTATCTAGTAGAGGATAACTACTCAGTACATGCTAGTTATAAATATCAGTAATGTTAAGTCAAGGATGAGTCAAGTCTATATTGAGTGAATAACAGTTGTGTCCATCATTAGGGACACATACTATGTTTATTTAGTCCATATGTTTCTACTGTTGTAAACCATTAACATGAACAAGTAATAGGTGTTTTATAATACACTGCATTTTTCTCTTGGAAATACTTTTAATATACGTTCCTTTACATAATTGTATGCAGGGACCACTATCTGGTTAGCATATTTTTCTTCAAAGAAATAAGCAGATAGGAAAATAATTCTAATACAATGTGATGTATGGTCACCTAGGAACTCAGCTAGACATGGCTGTAGTCATGGTTAGGTTAGGATGGTTTTTCTTCTTCTTCCTCATTTTTTTCTTTTTCTTGTAGGACAGCAAGAAAATACTTGCAAAGATTTCCCAGAGGAGGTGACTTTTAAATTTGTTCTTGAAGGCTAAAACGGAGCTGGCGAAAGAGAATAGGCTTCCCTGGTGACTCAGACAGTAAAGAATCCACCAGCAGTGTGGGAGACCTGGGTGCAATCCCTGGGTTGGGAAGATCCCCTGGAGAAGGGCATGACAACCCATTCCAGTATTCTTGCCTGGAGAATTCGCATGGACAAGGAGCCTGGTGGGTTACAGTCCATGGGGTCCCCAAAAGTTGGACATAACCGAGCACTGAGCAACCAAGTGCAACATGGTAGATACAGCAATAAAGTATTCCAGGCAGGAGGAATTTTATAATCAAAGGAAAGAAATCTAAATAAACTAAAGATCACACATTTATACAAATAAAAACTGTATAATTAAATACAAGAAGATAATAAGACTATTAAACAAGATAGGAGAGTATAAAATGGGTCATAATCCCTTATTACGATGATATTTAAGGTAATTTTACTTTTATTTTGTGCATGAGTGTTTGCGGGGGGTTATAGAGAGACTGCTTCTATTTTTATTAGGATCTCAGGAAAATTCATGCCAAAAATAAGAGAAAGTGAAAGTCACCCAGTCATGTCTGACTCTTTGCGACCCCATGGACTATACAGTCCATGGAATTCTCCAGGAGTCCAGGAATTCTCCAGGCCAGAATACTGGAGTAGGTTAGGCTTTCCCTTCTACAGGGGATCTTCCCAACCCAGGGACTGAACCCAGGTCTCCCGCATTGCAGGCAGATTGTTTTGACAGCTAAGCCACAAGAGAAGCCCCAAATGAGAGAATCAAGTACTCAAAACTCTGCTGGACTCTTTGGCAAAGTTTGAAAGTCTACTTACATGTACTCATTGTGGTAAGCTGGTATTCACTTTGGAATGACTTGGAATATACATATTACTTTTTTTTTTTCAGTAAAGCAGCTTTTGTGCCCTTCCACACCAAGTATGAATGCAAATAGAAGTTGGAGTTTCTTCCACTTTTAGAAATGTCTGTAATCTTTTTAATAGATTTTGATCTCATGAACTGCTGTATATAAATTGTTGGTTTGAAGGCTGGCATCTTTCTGTGGCTTGAAATATGAACTCTATAGCTAAAGGGTTAAAATTATTGATAAGGCAAGATGTCTCCATTATTTCTTTGAATGATCTTGCTGCAACTAACTAACCTTAATTTTCATAGCCAGAATGAATTTCTGTAAGCTTATTTTGTGGAAAACATTTAAGCTTTCATTTTGTATTCCTCGGAGCAAAGAGGATATTTCTGATCTTTAGATGACTTGATGAAGTGGTTCAATTCAACTGTAAATAACTTTGCTGTTCCTCGAAGCAGGGAAGGCATTAATAACTTTCTGAAATTGAGTCATTTTCTTGTCTTAGGCATTAATTCTCCACAGTTAAAACAAGTTCCTTCCCCCCAGGGCTCTTATATTGCCCTCTTGTGGAGAAAAGTGAAATGTTTTTCCTTTAAGGAACATGCTGCCCATTATGATACAATTTTCATAGATATTACCTGTAGTCATAATTAGTTTTGAGAACCACATCAGAGTAATAAGTTTTATTCCAAACATCAAGCATAATTTTGAAAACTCAAGAGGAGAAGGAAAGTCTATATTTATGCCTCTTTCATGTTTTTCTTTTTTCCCCTTATGTTCCAAGTTTCTTTCTTTTATTATTTCCTTTCTGTTTAGAGAATTTTCTTCAGACATTGTTTCTTAGAGGAAGCCTATTGGTGCCAGATTTTCTTACTTTGCCCTCATATGAGAATTTCTTGATTATCCCATGTTTTTAAAGGGTATTTTTATTGGCTATAAGATTTTCTGTTGACAGACCTTTTATTTTCAGCATTTAAAAACATAGTACACTACATTCTTAGACATCTAAGGTTTTTGATGAAATTCCACTGTGATTTGAATTGGCTTTCCCCTGTCAATAACATGTAACTTTTCTCTGGTTGCTTTCAAGATATCTTCTATGTCTTGTTTTCAGAAATTTGGGTAGAAAGGGAAAATGGGAAAATGTCAGCTATTATTTCTTAGAAGACTTTTCCAGCCCTCACTCTCCTTCCTTCCTTTTTTGGATCGCATTGACATGAATGATAGAGACTTTGTTTCAGGTGCACAAGTACATGAGAATATTTATGTTGCTTTTTAGTTAATTTATACTTTCCTTTTCAGATTAGGTGATATCTATTTCTTTTTCAATCTCCAAATCCAGTGATGCTTTCCTCTGCTTTCTCCATTCTGCTGCTGAATCCAGCCACTTGAGTTTTTATTTTTGTTATTGTATTACTCAGTTCTAAAATTTCCATTTGGTTCCACTTATATTCTCTATTGGAGAAGGCAATGGCACCCCACTCCACTCCTCTTACCTGGAAAATCCCATGGACGGAGGAGCCTGGTAGGCTGCAGTCCATGGGGTCGCTCAGAGTCGGACACGACTGAGCGACTTCACTTTCACTTTTCACTTTCATGCATTGGAGAAGGATATGGCAACCCACTCCAGTGTTCTTGCCTGGAGAATCCCAGGGACGGGGGAGCCTGGTGGGCTGCCATCTACGGGGTCACACAGAGTCAGCCACGACTGAAACGACTTAGCAGCAGCAGCAGCATATTCTCTACTAGGGTTTCCCAGGTGGCTCAGTGGTAAAGAATCTGTCTGTCAAGCAGGTTAGACCCTGGGTGGGGGCAGATGCCCTGGAGGAGATGGCAACCCACTCCAGTATTTCAACAAGGGAAATCCCATGGACAGAGGAGCGTGGCAGGCTATAGTCCAAGGTGATGCAGGAGAGTCAGACACGACTTAGTGACTAAACAACAATAGATTCTCGATTACTTTGCTGAAACTTCATTATTTCTTTGAGACACTTTACTTTTTGTTTCAAACATGTTTATAGTCGCTCATTGAAGCGTTTTAATGATGGCTGCTTTAAAAAATTTTACAAATAATACTAACAATTGTGCCATCTCAAGATTGATGTCTGTTGATTGTAATTTTCATCCAGTTTGAACTCTACCTGGTTCTTGCTATGCTAATAATGTCCTATTGAAACTTGGACATTTTGGGTATCATGGTATGAATTCCGAACCTTATTTTTAAAATTTATGTTTAGCAAACCTCCATGGACTACTCTCCAATGCATAAAAGGGTTGCTGCCTCATTAATTCTAGGTGGAAGTCCAGGTTCTCCATCTATTCCTACCACCATCCTTAATGGCTTAAAAAGTGAAAGGAAATTCATTCAAAAGTCTCCTTTTTTAGTTTTCTCAGTCTCTTCTCCTCCATTAGTTTGTCAGACACCCATACTCATATTGCAATACTTGATCTTTCATCACCAGTGACTGCCTGATCTTCTAACCCCTAGCTTGAGGAATCTATTTGGCTACCATTCCTGTGCCCCAACTCACTGCTTCCAAGATTCCATTGCAACTATGCTGTGATCAGATTTACATTTCACATGGCGACTTAGTATAGAAGTTAGAGAAAATTTCAGGGAGTGAAGCTGTGTGTAGGGAGCCTAATGAGAAGGCTATTGCAGAGGTCCAGTTAGGACTCCAGTTAGGAGACAGGAGACCAGGTTTGTAACAGTGGAAGGGATGTTTGGGTCTGAGATTTAGTTTAAAGATTTAATTGATGAAGCTTGGAGAATACATTGATGCAAGTTGTGATGAAAGAGTAGTTCAGGAAAAAAAGATTCAAGAACAATATTTAAGGGCTTCACTGAAACCACTTGACTTTGCAGTAGAACCATTTACTGAAATATAAAATCTAGGAGGAAAAAAAAGGCAATACCAGATTTGTACTTGAGGTGTTTGTGACATGAGGGCTATAAAGCAGATCTAGAACTCAGGAAAACATCCTTTGTCTAGGAATTCTCCAGGTAAGAATATTGGAGTGGGTAGCCATTCCCCTCTCCAGGGGATCTTCCAGACGCATTACTCGAACCCCAGTCTCCTGCATGGCAGGCAGACTGTTTTACTGTCTGCGCCACCAGAGAAGCCTAAGTAATAAATATTAAGTAATAACTAGCATATGTTGAGATAAATTTATCTTTATAATGATACATGATTTTTAAAACGATATTTGCAGTCACAGGTTTAGATGATTTTTGGAGAGATAATAGGTAGAGATCCGATGAGGGATCTTTGAGCAATATTTGTCTAACTGATTTCATCCACATATGATCTATCTAGGATGATCATCATTTATGAATGTGTGGCATCTCTATTCAAAGATTTCTTAGAGCTCCAAATACGGCATGGTAAGATGAAAACTGCAGTTTCAATTTTTCTTTACTTGTCTTATATTTTCTTTCTCACTCTAATATATTTTGAAGTCTCCTTCCCATATTTTTCTCTAGTTTCCTGTGGCTTTTCCCTTCTCTCCTTTGAAGGAAGTAATTGTTAGCAAGGGGACTGTCAAAGCCCTTCTTATGTCAAATAGAAAAGCCAACAATCTTGTTCATCACTATCCACCTCCTGAGAAAAGCAGTCACAACTACCAGATGAGTAGTGTAGGAGGAGGTTTGACTGGTATCAATTTTCCCCCTTGTTTCCTCTTAAAACATGTTCCTCTGGATCACATTTCCAAATACCACTTGCAACAAAAACAACATTCAGCACATCTCTGACAAAAGAAAACAGAAACTACAATAGAACACTCACTCCCAAGTCTTGAAATAACCCCCAATATATCAACATACCACCTACAGCCTAGAAAAATAAAATACAACCACCTACAACACCCTCCCACAGCCAACATGACTCAAACACAAGTTTTCCTTTTAACCTCACTTACAGAGAATGTCTACTCAGTTGAAAAATTAAATTTTCCTAAAGTCAGCAATAAAATATAATACATTATTCAGCCACAATAGGTTTTACCAATGCTAAAAGATATTTTTGGATTTAAACTAAGAAAGTTAAAGTACACGTGTTTCATAAAAAGGTTATAAATGTTGTCTTAATTGATAAACAAGAACATCCTTCACAGAATATAAGCTCAGTAAGTATCTATTAAATAGAACCCAAACCCATATTTCACTAAAGAGTTCATACTTGTAATAACCTATAATGGAAAAGAATATGAAAAAAATATAAAAATAATATATATAATAGAAAAAAATCTGAAAGTAATATATACATATAATATACATATATGATTCAGTTAAAAATAACTGAACCACTTTGATGTAAACCTGAACTAGCACAACATTGTAAATCAACTAGACTTCAATTAAAGGATGAGCTCAGAGGAAAATTATAATAGTTATATAGGAGTCCAAAATTGTTAACAAACTAGACAGTGTTCTGCTCTACGCTGAGCCATTAAAAAAATGAATGCAAGGTTGTTTTTGAAAGAACCAGATGATTCCATGGTTTTCTATATCAAGCGCAATTAGTTACTACCATTTGTATCAGTGCAGTTCAGTTCAGTTCAGTCGCTCAGTCATGTCCGACTCTCTGCCAGGCCTCCCTGTCTGTCACCAGCTCTCGGAGTTTATTCAAACTCATGTCCATCGAATCGGTGATGCCATCCAACCGTCTCATCCTCTGTCATCCCCTTCTCCTCCTGCCCCCAATCCCTCCCAGCATCAGGGTCTTTTCCAATGAGTCAGCTCTTCGCATGAGGTGGCCAAAGTATTGGAGTTTCAGCTTCAGCATCAGTCCTTCCAGTGAACACCCAGGACTGATCTCCTTTAGGATGGACTGGTTGGATCTCCTTGCAGATACTGTTAATTTTATAATCAATTATGGGAATAACTATTTGGTTTTTTTAAATAAATATTTGAATTTTGACTTTAGGGGAAGTTTATTTATGATTGATGTTCCTCAAATGTGAACATGATTATGTAAAAACATATATGGTTAGATATGTTTAGATTGAATGTTTATGCAATATGAAGGACAATCATAACATTTTGGGAAACTTATTTATATTATGAACCTTGCATCTTTTCTTTTAAAATTAATTAAAATATTACCTGAGCTATTGTTACTCACCTAAACTACACTTCAGGCTGAGATCATTAAGCATGGAAAGTTGGGGACATATGAAATGTCACTACAGAGGGAAAGGATTCTAACGGTTGACGATTCCAATGACCAGAAATATGATGATCAAAAATATAGTGCCAGAAAAGCAAACAAAAAAATACCATCTTATCCTATGTATTTGATCAAGCTTGCCAAATTAATCATGATCTAGTCTTCTAAAATCCTAAATATTTAGTTTGACTGCCTGCTCTTTTTCTTATACAGATCACTGCTCTAAATTTACATCATTGCCAAGGATTTTACTGTCATCTCTACATGGACATTTTATCTGTGATTTCCATCTAAAATCCCAGTTTTAAATTTTCACTGCCCCAGCAATTATTTCCCTTGACAATGCAATCAAATCTAGTCCAACACAGATTACTTTCAAGAGAGTTTTCTTTCTGACATGTGTTTTTGTTGTAATCAGGACACTATTCATAATACTAAGGAAATCATTAATTCTATAAATAATATACTAATGATATGTTCTGAGCAGTTACTATTTTAAGCATACAGTCATGCACTTGCATGATTTCTTTTAATCCAATCAATTATCTGATGAGGTAGCTATTATCATTTCCAGCTTTTGCAAATAAACAAATTTGAACTTATAGAAAATAAATGACATGTCTAAGGCCAGTTTTTAGGAAAGGGAAATTAGTGCTAAAATGAACAGACTTTTAATCAAGGGCAATCTTACTGTAAATCTTTAATCACATAAATTATTTTGCTTGTCATTAACAAAGTCACTTAGGTCAAATGATTTCACCTGACTTTTCTCACTTCTTAAAAGTTTTCCCTGATATCAGGTACCATTGATTATTATCTCACAGGGTATATCATGATATTGTGAAATATATATACACACACACATACATAGTCATTCAGATGACCAAAATATATTACTCAGATACATTTGGTCTTTGTGTGGCTCTTGGCTCACAACTTCCAAAGCCCTTGTAATTTCCTAAGTGTGGAGAGTGATAAAGTTGTCTTTTGGTTAGCTCCTAAGAAAGTGAAGCCAACCAAGCAATTAGAGGATTTGAATTTTCAGTCCCACTCACTGACCTCTGAGGGGGGTAATGGGCTGGACATTGAGTTCAGTCACCAATGGCCAAAAAGCTAATCAGTCATGACTATGTGATAAAGCCTCCACGAAAATCCAAAAGGATACAGTTTCAAGAGTTTCTGGATTGGTGAACAAGTGGCGATTCAGGGAAAGTGGTGCACCTGTGAAACTCCACACCTTTTCTTTATGCTTTGCCATAGGCATCTCTGCTGCGTGGCTCTTCTTGAGTTAAAGCCTTTTATAAGATAGGGATCAGTTCAGTCACTCAGTCATCTCCAACTCTTTGTGACCCCATGGCTTCCCTGTCCATCACCAACTCCTGGAGCTTGCTCAAACTCACGTCCATCAAGTCGACGATGTCATCCAACCATCTCGTCCTCTGTCATCCCCTTCTCTTCCTGCCTTCAATCTTTCCCAGCATCAGGGTCTTTTCTAATGAGTCAGTTGTTCGCACCAGGTTGCCCAAGTATTGGAGTATCAGCTTCAGCATCAGTCCTTCTAATGAAGATTCTGGACTGATTTCCTTTGGGATTGACTGGTTTGATCGCCTTGCAGTACAAGGGACTCCTAAGAGTCTTCTCCAATATCATGGTACAAAAGCATCAATTCTTCTGTGCTCAGCTTTCTTTAAGGTCCAACTCTAACATCCATATGTGACTACTAGAAAAACCATAGCTTTGACTAGTCAGACCTTTTTTTGGCAAAGTAATGTCTCTGCTTTTTAATATACTGTCTAGGTTTGTCATAAGAAATGGTAACCCAGTGAGTAAACAGGTTTGCTGAGCCACACTGGCAAATTTATCAAAATCAAAGAGCAGGCCGTTGGAACCTCCAATTTGTAGCCTATTGGTCAGAAACCCAGGTAATGCCTAGGTTTACAACTGACTGGTATCTGAGTGTGTGTGTATGGGGTGGAGGTTGGGGTGGAAGAATCTTAAGAGAATGAACCCTCAACCTATGGAGTCTGATGTATCTCTGGATAGACAGTGTTAGATCTGAGCTAAATTATTACACTGCCCCCAATTCCTCTTCACACACACACACTGGAATTTGGTTCAGGAATACAAAAAGAGCACCAGTTTCATTTCCACTGCTACAAACCTGGTTGTAGTAGATTACAAAAGTGATCACAATCTTTTGCAGATATACCCACTAACATGAAGTGCAGTTTGCTGCTGTTGTTTCAGTTGCTAAGTTGTCTCCAACTCTTTTGCACCCCATGGACTGCAGCCCACCAGTTTCCTTTCTCCATGGGATTTCCAGGCAAGAACACTGGAGTGGGTTGCCATTTCCTTCTCCAGGAGTCTTTCCAATCCTGGGATCAAATGCACAGCTCCCAAATTGGCAGGTAGATTTTTTACCCACTAAGCCACCAGGGAAGCCAGAGTACAGTTATCTACATCATGAATTTGGGCTGGCATGTGGTTTACTGAGGACCATAGAATACACAGATGACACCAGGCTTATGGCAGAAAGTGAAGAAGACCTAAAGAGCCTCTTGATGAAAGTGAAAGAGGAGAGTGAAAAAGTTGGCTTAAAGGTCACCATTCAGAAAACTAAGATCGTGGCTTCCAGTCCCATCACTTCATGGCAGATAGATGGGGAAACAGTGGAAACAGTGGCTGTCTTTATTTTCCTGGGCTCCAAAATCACTGCAGATGGTGATTGCAGCCATGAAATTAAAAGACACTTACTCCTTGGAAGGAAAGTTATGACCAACCTAGACAGCATATTAAAAAGCAGAGACATTACTTTGCCAATAAAGGTCCGTCTAGTCAAGTCTATGGTTTTTTCAGTGGTCATGTATGGATGTGAGAGTTGGACTGTGAAGAAAGCTGAGCACCAAAGAATTGATGCCTTTGAACTGTGGTGTTGGAGAAGACTCTTCAGAGTCCCTTGGGCTGCAAGGAGATCCAACCAGTTCATCCTAAAGGAGATCAGCCTGGGTGTTCACTGGAAGGACTGATGCTAAAGCTGAAACTCCAATACTTTGGCCACCTGATGTGAAGAGCTGACTCATTTGAAAAGACCCTGATGCTGTGAGGGATTGTGGGCAGGAGGAGAAGGGGACGACAGAGGATGAGATGGTTGGATGGCATCACCGACTCAATGGACATGGGTTTGGGTAAACTCCGGGAGTTGATGATGGACAGGGAGGCCTGGCGTGCTGCAGTCTGTGGAGTCGCAAAGAGTCAGACATGACTGAGCTACTGAACTGAACTGATAGAATGGTCTAGAAATGAGCTTGTATGAGTTCTAAATCAAAGTTTCAAGAGACTTCTCAAGCTCTACTTTCCATCTTGAAACCTCTGCCACTGCTGGCTACTGAACACACCTGCCCTATTTAAAAACTAAAAGGAAAACTTCAAAGACCTCTCAGCTACTAAAGCACCTTCACAGACTCCTGTCCTAAAGCTACCATGAATTACCCTATACAACGATGTCTGAAATCATGCAAAATCCAATACATATGTGACTGGTTCTTCAGAATCATACCTTAATTACACACAATGAATTATTAATGCAAGAAAAAAATGTTTATTTGAATTACAATTTGTTTTAAGAAAAGAAAGAGAAATATAGCTACAGTGCAATAATCCTGGTGGGTATGATTATCTGAATTGAGGCTTTTGGAGAAAAGATAAGGCATGAATAAGTGGACTACAAGTCACCTGAATGTTGGTCACCAGAATATAACTCAAGTTTTTTTAACTGAACCATTAATAGTTTGCCGTTGCTATCTATGAAGACAGAGAGGCACCTATACAATTTATGTTTATCACTCAAAGTTATAGAAATAAGGCATAAAGAACAGAAGCAAGATATATAAAGATTCTAACAAACTAGAAGAATGAAAGTTGCATTGCTTAAGACTCATTAGAAAAGTCACCCAACTCAAACATGTTAAGAGTAGTGGTGAGGAAAACCGGGCTCAAGAAAACTCGATGTTTAGGGGCTTCCCTCAGAGCTCAGTCGGTAAAGAGTCTGCCTGCAGTGCAGGAGATCCGGGTTTGACTCCTGGGTCAGGAAGATCCCCTGGAGAAGGAAATGGCAACCCACTCCAGTATTCTTGTCTGCAGAATCCCATGGACAGAGGAACCTGGCAGGCTACAGTCCATGGGATCGCAAGAGTCAGACACGACTTAGCGACTAAATCACCAAACAATAAATCATTACAAAACAAAAACTAGAATGGATTTTATTTTTCTACAGTTTCAACACAGAGGAGTAATATGATTTATAAAATGTAAGGTCATTTGGAATCCCAAAGCACAAGTACAATGTTTGAGTTTGCAAGATGATGAAAACCATGCTTTTTTAATATTCACGGAGAGCTATGGGCTCTCCGTTGCAAGAGGAGTAGCAACAACCTTTAGTTCAACCTTTCAAAGTAAATTGAGATGAAATAATGTCACACATGGAAACTTTAAAAGAACCAGCATCAATATAATCCATAAAAATAGTTAAGCTTTTTCAAGTTAAATTCCACGAAATACTAGATAAACTACTTGTTCTTAGAAAATCTGGGATAATGCACCAGAATCTAGAAAGATGCTAGAAAAGTATTATCTTCAAGTACACAATAGTATATGTGAACACTGCTTTATTATTAAGATAACAAAATTCATTTTTGTTAAATAATCTCATCCCCAGTAAAGGTCAATGAAGGATTCCCCAGTGCTGGTCAATGAACTATTACTATATACTAATACCTAACAATTGATCAAAAACCAGTCAGGCAGACAGGACTGCTGTTTTCATGACCATATTTAGCCCTCCATTGGTTATATGTAACTTGGTGAACACAATAAATTCACTCCCTCAATTTTGGTTTCCTTACTTTTAAGGTAAGACTTTTTTTTTTGGCTCAGGTCTTAATAGTTTTTTATAATTTAATATCTTACGCTAAATATTAGTTCTAAAATAATGTTTATATAAAAAGAATCATTAGTATTATAATTTTACAGATGATTTTCACTGCTTCACTAAATGAAAAAAGTTGATGTACAATATGGTTACAGTAAGATTTTTCTAATTCTATCTTTCCATTTTAAAATTTTCCTTAGGAAAAAGCATGAGGTTTTATTTCTATGCTAATAACTTCAGTTCAGTTCAGTTCAGTTCAGTCGCTCAGTCGTGTCCAACTCTTGCGACCCCATGAATCACAGCACACCAGGCCTCCCTGTCCATCACCAACTCCCGGAGTTTACTCAAACCCACATCCATCGAGTCGGCATCACCAACTGCCATGCAGCCGTCTCATGCTCTGTCGTCGCCTTCTCCTCCTGCCCCTAGTCCTTCCCAGCAGTATAGTATAAATTACAAGCACTGCCTTTTAAATGAACTGTTATTAATACTCCTGTCTCCCAGTACATACAAGCATACATTCCCACAAGGTGGTGCTGTTTATTTAAAAACTCCAATGGGAAGCAGTTTTTCTGTATTTGCATAGTGCTCAAAGACATAACACAGGCTTCACAGCATATTGTAAATGATCAAATGAGGATTAAGTTGTGGTAGCAATTCAGTTATTGAAAATTTAGAGGTTTTAAGAGTTAAGATCTGAATGGCAAAATGCATTCTATTCATAAGCAAAAACATGGCAGGGAAACATAGCAAGAATATAAGTTTGTATGCAACAGAAGTTCTTCTCTGGAAATAGAAGGAAGCTAGAATACAACACGGAAACTGTCTAGAAAAATCTCCATTATTAAGGACAAAGAAGTCATACACTAAGCACATTTTATTAACTAGACTTCAGCTATGGTGGAGGGAGGGAGGAAAGCAAAGAGATGGGGGAAAAAATAGAAAAAACGAGAAAGAAGGAAAGAAATAAAGAAGACATTGAATAATGACAGTGATTGTTTTTATCCGTCCCTCTTGAGTACAAGGTAAGAAGACTGAATTTGCGGTTTCTTCAGCGCCCTTCGTTCCCTCAGCCTCTCAGAGTATCGTCACATTTCACCTTTCTGAGGCCCAAAATAATATTCAGAATTTTCTATTATTTGTGTACATCACTCATCAGTATAAGCCAGAGTTTATCCAGTAACCTCTACTTGATCCTTCCTCTCAAGGCCAGTTTCCAAGGTGATGATTCAAAATCACTTTAATAGTGCTATTGAAGGCTACAAGAGCCTCAGAATCTTAATTTTAGTTACTAAAGGAATATGACAAATCCTCACAAAACAGTGAGATGTGGGTTTAATTTTACAGATGAGAAAACTGATGCTCTGTGAGAAGAAGTAGCTGGTCTAAAATCCTAACACTTATTAAAGTGATAAAATTGGGATTAAACCCTAGGGTCCTTTCTTAAGACTTTATTTCTATCTCATATAATCATGGTATTTAATAAATATTCTCTCTCACAAACAGAAAATATTTAGTTTCCCTCAATGAAACTAAAATCTAATATTGCATCTTAAAGAAAGTATCCCCTTGTGATTAATTTCAAAGAGGAGTTCCCAGTTACAGTTTTGACCAGACAAAAGAAAACCAGTGATCTCAGTTCCACTTCTGTCACTAACAAGATATGACCACCATGGAAAGGTTGTCTTTCTGAATCCTGATACCCTTAACTGTAAAGTAAAGGGATTACAGTCATACAGTTTGTGAGGTCAATTCTAGTTCTACAGTATATAAAGATAAAAACTATACAGTATATACAGATAAAAACCGACTGTGAAAGACCGGTTCTACCATGTAGATGATCCAAAGTTTGGACTGGGTGTAAGTTTGTACCCACCTTTCTTTTCATCTGAATTTTATATATAAACATTTTAAAGTTTACTATTTGAACTGGCTATGAAATTAAGAATAGGATACTATTGAAATTTATTGCTCATAGAAGCTATCAAAAGCAATGTGATTTAGATTTGTGGATTTACAAAAATGTCATTGGCAATTTGTTTCAGAATTCCTTATCCCATCTTAAATAGTAAAAAGTAGCATAAGGACTAAAAACACAGAAGTGACAAAGCCTACTCTGAATGTATTACTGAGGAAAATTCTTGAGATGATAGGCAAACAGTCCTAAACGCTGAATCATTTGACTCATGAATCCCTTGTTTATATACAAATAAATCTGTTATAGTCACTATAGCAGAGGATAGAACTTAGTTCCCTACTTACCTCTATTTCTATAACATTCACAAACATTCATAAGTTTTCCAGCAGGAAGCTTCTTATTTAAGGTCCTGTACTGCATATTCTGGGGTTTCATAGTTGACTTAGAGGGTAGAGAACTGGCCTGCAGTACAGGGAGACCTGGATTCGATCCCTGGGTCGGGAAGATCCCCTGGAGAAGGGAATGGCTACCCACTCCAGTATTGTTGCCTGGAGAATTCCATGAAGAGAAGAGCCTGGCGACTTACAGTTCATCGGGTCCCAAAGAGTAGGACACGACTGAACAACTAACACACACACACAGAAACCTGTATATTTTCCTCTAATTTTCTTCAGTTTTGGCTCAAACTTCTCTCTTTCTACACTTTCTCCCTAAATGACCTTAGCTATTCACATGCCTTTCAATATTATTTACATACTGGAGTCCCTGAAATTTAAATCTCAATCCATACCAAAAACACTCACCTATGTCAAGCTAAAAAATATCCTTGTTTTTCACTCCTCCCCAGTTTTTATTTCCCTTGTGTTCTCTGTTTTGGTAAATTTCATGAACATCTATCCATTAGCTCAGCTCAAATCTTAGGAAGGCATTTTTAATTTTTACTCAACATGTACTTACAATCCATCAGTAAGTCATCAATTCTAACTTCAAAATATATCTCAGCCTGCTTTACTTCTCTATTGCCATCACCCTACACCAAACTCCCACCATCTCTAACCTGGACTTCCATGGTACCCTATCCCCTTATCAGGCTCTTCTTGCTTTAATTCTTATCCTATTCTACTCAGTTTTTAAGAGCATCTAGCATATTATTTTAGCACATAAGTTTTATGTAATTTTCTCTCCAAGAGTCAGACCATAAAGAAGACTGACTGCCGAAGAATTGATGCTTTTGAACTGTGGTATTAGAGAAGACTCTTGAGAATCCTTGGACTGCAAGGAGATCCAACCAGTCCATCCTAAAGGAAACCAGCCCTGAATATTCATTGGAAGGACTGATGCTGAAGCTGAAGCTCCAATACTTTGGTCACCCAACGTGAAGAGCCGACTCATTGGAAAAGAAGCCTGATGCTGGGAAAGACTGAAGGTAGGAGGAGAAGGGGGTGACAGAGGATGAGGTGGCTGGATGGCATCACTGACTCGATGGACCTGCGTTTGAGCAAACTCCAGGAGAAGATGAAGGACAGGGAAGCCTGGCGTGCTGCAGTCCATTGGGTCACAAAGAGTAGGATACAACTGAGCAACTGATCACTGCAACTTCCTATAGCACTTGAAATAAACTCCTGTAAGACCCAACGTGACCAGGCTATTGCCTCTTATTCCAATCAAATGCAATACTCCAAGCAAATGTACTTGGTTGTTAACTTACTAAGCATTTGTCACTCTTAATCCCTGTCTTAGTTCCCCAAGGTGCTATAACAAATTACCAAAAGCTTGGTAGCTTCAAATGACAGAAATGTGTAGTTCTGGGTGCCGGAAGGCTGAAATCGAATTATTGGGCAGCTTTGGTTCTTTCTGGAAATTCTGAAGGAGAATCTATTCCATGACTCTCTCCTAGTTGCTGGTGATGGCTAGCAATCCTTAGCAGTCTTTGATTTATAGGTGCCTAATTCCAAACCCTATCTCCATTTTTACAAGGCATCTTCCTCTGTGTGTTTCTATGTGCTCTGCTCTTCTCATAAGGACACTAACGAGTGGATTTACAGCCCAGTTTACATCCAGGATGTTTTCATCTCAAAATTCTAAGCTATCTCTATAAAGATTATACTTCCAAATAAGGTCACTTCCAAGATGTTGGGTAAATATGAATTGGAAGGGGACATTATTTAACCCACTACATTCTTCAGGTTATTACATCTGCCCAAATATTCATCGACTGCTCTTCTTTATTGAAGTCACTTCCTCAGAGAAAACGTCCTTGACTTGTCTTCCATTCTGTTGTTTCCTTCACAACACCAGCCAAACATGTATAATTTCAATATTATATTTAAATGTAGCATGTAAAATATATACATATAGATGGACATATATAAATACACTAAATGTATACATATAAGACATACAGTAATGTGTTTGTGTGTCTGTTATTATGTACATAAATATTTAAAATTTCTGTTTTCTTGATATACCATGATGTCATACCTTACGCATTGCTTCATTTAATTAGCCAACATTTTAAGTTAATATGTCATGCTTTGCTTCAAGTTTTTTTGACCTTATATAACAGACAGATCCAAAGGTGGCCTCCAGGTTCACTCCTTCCATAAAACCCTCTTTTTGAGCAGCTGGAGGGGGTTGACAAAAGGGATGAATATAGGGGCCACCGTTGAGCATTACAGGGCCTGCAATTTGCTTCTAATTAAATAAAATGCAGATAAATATGCATGTCTATATATGTGTGTGCACATACACGTACATATAATAATATCACCTAGCCCACAACTTGATTGCAACCAGTTAAAACCCTCAGCAGAGGAGTCATCTAAGCTATTCTCAGACTCCTGACCCCCAAACTGAGATAATATGTGTGTTGTTTTGAGCCTATTGTGTGTGTTTAGTTGCTAAGTCTTGTCCAACTCTTCTGCTACACCATGGACTATAGCTTGCCAGGCTCCCCTGTCCATAGAATTCTACAGGCAAGAGCGCTGGAGTGGGCTGACATCTCTTCTCCAGGGGATCTTCCTGACGACAGGGATCAAACCCACACCTCCTGTATCGCCAGGTGGATTCTTTACCATGGAGCCACTAGGGAAGCCCTTTAATTCCATTAGACTGTATTAATTCGTTATATAGCAGCAGGAAACTGATATACCTCATAAAACAACATTAGAAGTGCTTCTTCTCTTAGAAATTTAACAGTAAAATTCCTTTCTTAAATGGTCACAGAATTCACAGGTGAAGCCATCTTGTCCTTGATTTCTATTTGTGAGATTTTTTTTTAACTGAAGATTCCATTACTTTCATTCAAAGTATTTGTACTTTTTTATTTCTTGGGTTAACATTGTTAAGATGTGCTTCCTTAGGAATTTTCTCATTTCATCTATGGTTTTAAATGCACCCACACACACTGTGTTCAAACTTCTATTATTTTAAATTTTACCAACCCACCAGGGAATAATCAGTTAATTCTTTAAAAAAAATGTTTTGCTTTGCTAATACTCTATATTAAATATTTCTACTTTATTAATTTTTGTTGCTAGCTTCATTTTTGCCTTCTTTCTCTATACCCTAGGTTTTATTTGCTGTTTTGTTTCTTGAGATAATGATTCTTGAGATAATGCTTGGACCACTGATTTTTGGCCTTGATCTTTTCTAATCTATATTATTGATATAAATATGTCTTTAAGTGGCACTAACTTTATCCTAAGATTTTTCAGTATGTAGTAGTCCAATATCACTGAATTCAACATTTTTTTTCTTACTGTTATTTTGAATTTTCTGACCAATTAGAAATATACAGCATACTTTCCAAAAACTTACATACTTTCTATTTATCACTTTTAATTTCATTTTTATATTAATTTCTAGTTGAATTCTGCTATTGTAAAAGAACATACTTGGTATGATTTCAATTCTTCAAAATTTTTTGAGTCTTTCTGTAAGACCCATATTTGTTCAGTTTGGGGAAATAAAATGCAAGATTCTTTATACATTACTGAGGAAAAGTTTATCACATTGCTGAAATTACCATTATCTTTATAGTTTTTATCTTTTTGTTCAGTCCGGTTTGAAAGAATTATTGAAATATTCCACCATGACAGAGGACATTTTTATTCTTCTTTTATTTCTGCTAACTTTTGTTTTTTATATATTTTAAGTGTTTGTTACCATGTACATAAACATTTAAAATTTCTATCTTCCTTGTATACCATTTTTTTTATATTTAAGTTTCTCTTTTTATATTTAGTATTTCTTTATGAAGGACTACACTTTCTGGTATTAATGTAGCTATACCTGCTTTATTTTGTTACCTAGTTTTATATGGTATGCCTTTTCTACCATTTTGGTTTCAACCTTCATTTCCATATTTTAGAATTCTTTTACAAACTATATATAGTTTAAAATTTTTTTCTGACAATCTGTATTTCACATTGACTATTTTTCACTTATATTTAATGCAATTACTTACATACATTTACTTAAAAGTTAGAATAATGATCTTGTTTATAATGTCAAACTTTAATGAATTATCTGGCCTTTTAGAGAATGGTCATATGAATTTAATGAAACTTAGTGTTTCTGGATATGAATACTAAGATTTTTAATTCTTTTTTTTTTTTTTTCAAAAAGTGTTGTTCATAGAAGAAAAATAGTCAATTGTGGATTACTCATTTTAATCTATGATGAAGAAAAGGAAAAACAGAAAAATTAGCATTACCACAAAACTTTTCATCATACTCCAATAAGAATACAAATTGTTCCTATGAGTAAAACAAAAGAATATCTGGAGAATGTATTATGTAGCCAAAAGATAATTTTGCAAATTTCAGGGAAGCTTGATGAATGTTTTTGACCAAATATTAAATTTTTAAAATTATAACTCTTCTATTTTTCCTATGAAGTGAAAGTGAAAGTGGCTCAGTCACGTCCAACTCTTTGTGACCACACGGACTATACAGTCCATGGAATTCTCCAGGCCAGAATCCTGGAGTGGGTAGCCTTTCCCTTCTCCAAGGTATCTTCCCAACCCAGGGATGAAAACCAGGTCTCCGGCATTGCGGGCAGATTCTTTACCAGCTGAGCCACAAAGGAAGCCCAGGAAGAGTGGAGTGGGTAACCTATCCCTTCTCCAGTGGACCTTCCTGACCCAGGAATCAAACTGGGGGCTCCTGCATTGCAGGTGGATTCTTTACCAGCTGAACTAACAGGGAAGTCCATTTTTTCCCCCTATAATACTTATAATTTCATAACTATATATCAATAACTTCAAATATCTTTTCAAAAACAATTTAATAGCCTATCATAACATCTCAGATTCCTACTACGTGGTGTTCTTAACACAACACAGATATTATTTGAAAAGTAAGAATTCTGTATAATATTAACTTTACTATGAACATATAATCGGATTCCTTTTCAAAGTGCCTTTGGGGGTTATAATTAATGTTAAGTGAAAAATAAGCATATGTATGTAATTTCAGCATTCACATTTTGCTGATTCATGTTTCCCTGAATTTTCATTTGAAAAAGACAATCTTTACTGGGAAGTAGCTACAGTAAGTTGCTTTCCTTCCAGATGAGTATTCTTTCACATAGAGGCACAATTCCTAGACAGGGCCAGAGAACAAGGAAGCCTTATGCTGCCTCCTCTGGAAGCCCAATGAGGAAAAGGGGAGCCACAGAGTCTGCAGTTTCTAACCCCGCTAAGTTTCGAATACTAACGGTAGAAAAGGGCTAATCCTCAGAAAACGAGCTCATTTCTCATTTTGCCAAAGGAGGTGGAGTATCACCTCATTGGGATCCCTGGAAAAGCAGCAGCAGCAGCAGCAGCAACAGCAGCAGCAGCCCTAAATCAGAGCAAATTCTATTGTCTCAGGTTATCTGGAATGACCCACCAGATCTCCTTTTGAGAAAGCCAGCTATGTGCAGTCATGGGCTTCCCTGAGAGCTCAGCTGGTAAAGAATCCACCCGTAATCCAGGAGACCCCAATTTGACTCCTGGGCCAGGAAGGCCCCCTGGAGAGGGGAAAGGCTATCCACCCCAGCGTTCTGGCCTGGGGAACTCCATGGACTGCAGTCCGTGGGGTCGCAGAGTAAGACATGACCTAGTGACTCGCTTTCACTGTGCGCAGTCATGACTCTTCTATTAGAGAACAGTCAAACAACCCTCGGCCCAAAGTCTAATCTCCTCGAGGCTGAAGAGGTGTTTAGCCACTAAGATGCACAGGCACATGCAGGGTGTCTGAGGCTTCCTAAAAAATAAAAACATATACACTTAAAAAAATACCCCAGACCCCTTAAATCTTATATTCTAAGCTTCAGTAATTACATTTAAACTGATATACTGTATATAAGTTGCAGTAGTCAGTTTTATGAGTTGCTGAAGTCTATAGAATTGAACTATTTTTGGATATAAGAGAAAGACAGATCCTTAATTCCTTCCATCTGAAACAAAGGTTTTAATTAAATGCAAATTAGATCTTCAAGATTTGGTTCAACATTCACCTCTCAAAATAAGTCTTACAAAAAAATAAAAATAAAATCCCCCCAAACACACTTACCATGGTTATTTCCATTTAAAAGAAAAGCAATTATTTATCTATGTACCAATTTTTACACTTATCAATCATGTTTTAAAAAGAAACAACTGCTAACCACATTAAAGTACAAAAATCTATAGAGCTTAATTGATATCTTTCATTTCTTCTCAATTGCCCAGAATAGTATTGCACACATAATAGGCATTACAAATATGTTTCCTAAATAAAACTTTATTTTTACTTTATATTTTTCACATTTTAATGAGCAGTTACATGTATAAAGCTGTATTTATCCATCTGTCTTTTCAGATAAACATCCTAAATTATAAGCATCTTTGATCAAGAATAAAAATAGTTCCACTTTATTATGTTGGATAAGAACAGTCTAATTAGAAACCAGCATTTTGTTTAGTCAAGAAACTAAAAAAAGATCCCATTTTTTGTAAGGTGAAATACATATTAAAACATATATATATATATATATATATATGTATGTATATACACAATTAAATGTGTCTATATATAAGTAAATTCATGTATAATAAAAATAAAAAAAAGCAACAAGGAAAAGAACATAATACAAGTATGTAAAATGTCTATAATTGAACTTATATTACTATTTTTGATAGAATTATTATATAGATTTTAAGGAACAAAGACAGGTAAATTAAAATGATTCATATTAAGCTTTATATGATCAGAAAACTGACTATATATTAATATATACTTCAATGTTTTATTATTAACAAAAATAATATATCTTTGCAATAATACAAGTTCCTAATTTATTTTACTATGTTGTTTTTCATTAACATATTGCTTTTGCCTCAAAAAATTTCAAGAATTATACCTTTATTTTTATAGATTGATTAGAAATTAATAGTAACATGACCCTTATTTCTAATAAGTTGTTTTATTACTCTCAGCTTTTCATATAACTTCACCTATAATAGAAGAATCATTTCTAAAATATCTCTTATTATATTAAAACACCAGTGAAGCAATATTCTGAGAGATCTCAAAAAAGTGCTTCCACATTCAGTGTTATTCTAATGCAACCTTTGGATGTTAGTCTACAATTCATATCTTTTTTTCTCCCCTTTCTTATTTAAGATGATTCAAATTTTTGAATACAGGAAACCATGTTCAAAGGTACCCTGTAATAATTAGTGTTGAAATACATATATTTAAATTGGTCTAATCAATAAAGCATTAATAAATAGGAATATCTAACATGTAAATCTTTTGGTATCATTTACACTAAGCATTTTATTTCTCTCATGATAAAATTCCTGCATATGAACTTTCATTATTTTTGCTACATATTTATGACACTAATAGCTTAAGTACCTATTCTGACTAGTTAAAATATTAATAAATTAAATAATTAAAATGAAGTTATTGATTCCTTTCATACCTATCCCTTATCCATATTTACACAGAGGAAGCAAACATCTGATTCAGTTGTTATGTGTATCTCCAAACTCTAAGGGATACACATTATTTTTTTTCCCCTTGCCTTATATCCCATGGAATTGCCTGCTGATGTAGCTGCTGAATAAATATCCAGAGAGAGCACTGCTTTCTTCTATGAGTCATTGTTCTGGGTCCAATCTCATTTGGCTTAGGAGAAGCACACCCTTCTCTTTTTCATGAGAGTTTAAACTCTGCATCAATTCTTACCAGCTGAAATTCTGCTAGTAAGTCCTGTGAGGTCACCAGTTAGAGAGGCTAAAGGTGGTGATTCACAGTGGCAGTACTGACATTATCATTGATTAACAAGT
Organism: Muntiacus reevesi; assembly: GCF_963930625.1. Classification (NCBI taxonomy): domain Eukaryota; kingdom Metazoa; phylum Chordata; class Mammalia; order Artiodactyla; family Cervidae; genus Muntiacus; species Muntiacus reevesi. The sequence continues at coordinate 128,820,807 of NC_089252.1, forward strand.
CTATGGCGAGTATGGTCTTCCCTGGTGGCTCAGTGGTAAAGAAACTGCCTGCAAAGCAGGAGACCCAGGCTACATCTTTGGGTCAGGAAGATCTCCCGGAGAAAGAAATGGCAACCTACTCCAGCATCCTTGCCTGGGAAATCCTAAGGACAGAGGAGCCTGGTGGGCTACTCTCACAAAGAGTCGGACACAACTTAGTCAGTGAGCATGCACACGTGGTGAGTATGTCTAGCACTACCCCATGCAATGTGGAGATGCTTACCACCAATGGTAATATGAGTATGTCTAGCACTATCCCATGCAATGTGGGGATGCTTACCACCAATGATAATATGCTTTGAGGCCCTGAGTATAACTTTAAACCAACAATGAAAGTTCCATTTCTTCTCTTTTACTCTCTTATTTAGTGAAATTTTTCAATACCTGGTTCACATTAATTCAGTCTGAAGACCTACTAGATTCTTCTTCATTCATTTGTTCATTGGAATGTATAGTTATAAACCAGACAGAAATTTCTGCTTTCAAAGGGATTATACTTAGTGACATTAAATGAGACAAATAAGATACTTAGTATCCAAATGTATCCTTAAGCTTTGACATTGCCAGTTATTTTTCCCAATGGTCAATATTTGAAGTTAGCCTTGAGTCCTAGTTCTTTTCCCCATGGAAGATTCTACTAATACTGCCTTTGTAAGGCTTTATTCTCTACTATTTAAATTCCTGCTGCCACTAGCATATTGTGAAGTACACTTCTGTAATCTCATTCCAGAATTATTATAACAGGGTCAATCCCTTTCACCAGGCAGCATTCTGCTAGAGTTATTACATTAAGCACACAAATACGATCATATATATCATGTGTTTAAGTTTTCTTCTTATTCATTCAGCAAATATACATTGAGGGACTCATATGATAGGTATTATTCCAGATCTTTGCAATATAATAGTGAACAAATGAGATAGTCTCTAACTAAATGGAGTTTTTATTATAATAGAGGAAAACAAACAATAAGCACGTAGGAGCAGAGAAAAGAATATTAGATGATCTCTCTGATAAAGTAGCTTTTGAACATGGACCTAAAGAAAGTGAGGGAGTAGGTTTAGCAGGTCTCTGTGGAAACATAATGGTAAGCAGAAGGAACAATGGCAACAGCATGCCCTTGTAAAGACTAGAAAATTGTTAGTGCAACCAAAGTAGAATGAACTATGGAAAGGAAGCTACGACTTGAGTTCCTAGAAACATTGTAAGGAGAGAAGTCATGAAGGGTCTTAGAAACCACTCCATGGGCTTTGGGAATTTTATTCTGATGGGAAGCCAACAATGATTTAAGCCTTGATGTGAAACGAGTTGACATATTCTAAGAAATTTATCTTGCTTGGTTCGCTGAGAAAGGATATGTGAGAAAGTATGGTGATTCAGACCAGGGTGGTAATTTTGTAGGGGTGGTGAAAATTGGTTAAATTATGAATAAATCATGAAGACAAAACCTACAGGATGACTCTAAGGTTTTTACTTTTGGAAACAGTGGTATGAAATAGACATAAATTTTTAGGGGTAAAATGCAGATTTGTGGAAACTGACAGAGACGACCAGAAGCTCAGTTTTTAATCCATTATGCTTTAAATTTCTACTGGATATAAAAGTAGATATGTCAAATATTTAGTTGGATTATACAAGTATGAAGTTCAGGGAAGTGATCAGTCTAGAGATGTAAATTAATCAATTGTGTCTAGATGGTACTTAAGCTGTAAAATAGGTTAGGATTATCAAGGGAGTAAATATGGGCAAAAAAGATTGCAGAGTCCACATAAATGATCCATCAAACTGGCTTCTCAGTTCCTTGATGTCATCAGTTCCAATGAACTTCATGCCCTCTATACTTCATGTATTTCCATGACCACAACCTGGATCTTACCAGCAGCTGGCAATGTTTTGGTCCTATAGTGCTTAAATCAAGCATCCTACTCTCTTGTAACCTCTTCCTACACTCACTGTACCGGTTTTTCAACTCATTGAGATCCTTTCCTATATTCGCTGCAACTCTTATTCATCTTAGACTTTACGATATTCTTGCTAATATTTTCAATTGCATTGCTTCATTGGTCTTCCATAGTAACTGCCTGTCAGAACAACCTGAAATCAAAATGACTGCAGGCATTCCCCTGTCCTGTACCTGAGCTACAGAGCACTGTTGAAGCAAAAGCAAGCACAGCTTTATTGACATATTTATAACCAGTACAAATTCACCACCTACAACAAGTAGACCCAAAATCTTTCCACTAACCCATCTATGGCTTGCATAGTTTGTCTACAATCCATAATGGCTAAATATATCTTCTCTATGTTCTTGAACTATCTTAACTCATCATCTCTCTACCACTGTCAACTAATTAATTCTTT